>NC_053394.1:416109359-416422414 GCF_905171765.1 Bufo bufo
ACCCTGGCTCAGCTACCTCTGACAGTCCCATAGGAGTGAATGGAGCGGTGGATGCGCTCGCTCAGCAATTTTCAGAACTCCAATAGAAATGAATGGAGAGCACGAAGCGCATGCGCTGTGCGCTCAAGGCCCATTCTCAGGATGGGACCCCCACCTATCAGACATTGGGGGCCTACCATAGCGATACGCCATCAGTGTATGAGCAGCCAGGACTCCAGGATGATACAATGTATCAGTGCAGGTAAAATGTAACAAACTATTACATTTGTGATGCCAATGTGTTTAGCTCACAGAGGATTGCCTGCAGTGGATAGAACTGTAGCAAAATCTCAGCTGTGAAAAGTACTAAAGGACATCTGTCAGCAGGCTTGTACCTATGACACTGGCTGACCTGTTGGCAGCTGAAGGCATCTGTATTGGTCCCATGTCCATATGTGCCCGTGTTCCTGAGAAAAATGAAGTTATAATATATGCAAATGAGCCTCTAGGAGCAACGGGGGCGTTGCCATTACTCCTAGAGGCTCTGCTCTCTCTGCAACTGCCGTGCCCTCTGCACTTTGATTGACAGGACCCGTCAGTATAAATGTCATCACAGCTGGCCCTGTCAAAGTGCAGAGGGCGCGGCAGTTGCAGAGAGAGCAGAGCCTCTAGGAGTAATGGCAACGCCCCCGTTGCTCCTAGAGGCTCATTTGCATATATTATAACATCATTTTTCTCAGCAATGCAGGCACATATGAACATGGGACCGACACAGATGACAACAGGTCAGCCAGTGTCATAGGTACAAGCCTGCTGACAGATGCCCTTTAAGTGCATAAACATTCACATTTGATGGATGTAAACAAGCATGTTCCCATTCACTGACAGCAAGAAATACATAAAGGGGTTCCTGTCTTTGTAGCTCCCTGCCACACCCACAGCAAGTGTTGCTTTCTGCCGCGGATACATCCCAGGTTCACCTTGCATAGGGCTGTGGGTGGTGTGCAGGTTCTCCCCACACTGGGTGCAGACAGCAGAAGTGGAGGAGCCCTTTAAGGAAGCGTGAGCTGAGCCCAGAGACTGTATAATGTGTACGTCCTATAGCTGGGACAATACCATATAGTGCTGCCACCACGTAGCTGGTATGATACCTACAGTGCCTACTAATGCCTATTACAGTGCTCCCATCATACCGCCACCACGTCACACCAGTCCGGGTAGGACAGTGTCACCTCCTTCCCTCTTATCCATCATCTTTAAAAACTCTACCTCTGGAGCTGGAATACCCCAACTACCGCCACGTAGAGGCAGAGCCCCTAACCTCATCACTGCTCCCTGTATAGCGGGTTACCAGTCCCTTCCCTTCCAGAGGTTTGACCCCATGATCAAAATGTTACAGCATGACTTGATGATAGGAATACCCCTTTATGAAAATAAGACAGAGCTTCGGGACACTTATGTACTGCTCAGTAGTGATATAGCACCATTATTGCATATACCGCCCTATAGTGATATATGGAGCACCATTATTACATATACCGCCCTATAGTGATGTATATGGAGCACCATTATTATATATACTGCCCTATAGTGATATATGGAGCACCATTATTATATATACTGCCCTATAGTGATATATAGAGCACCATTATTATATATACTGCCCAGTAGTAGTGATACATGAAGCACCATTATTATATATACTGCCCTATAGTGATACATGGAGCACCATTATTACATATACCGCCCTATAGTGATACATGAAGCACCATTATTATATATACTGCCCTATAGTGATGTATATGGAGCACCATTATTACATATACCGCCCTATAGTGATGTATATGGAGCACCATTATTACATATACCGCCCTATAGTGATATATGAAGCACCATTATTACATATACTGCCGTATAGTGATATATGGAGCACCAATATTACATATACCGCCCTATAGTGCTATATGGAGCACCATTATTATATATACTGCCCAGTAGTAGTGATATATGGAGCACCATTATTACATACTGCCCTATAGTGATATATGAAGCACTATTATTACATATACCACCCTATAGTGATATATGGAGCACCATTATTATATATACCGCCCTATAGTGATATATGGAGCACCATTATTATATATACTACCCAGTAGTAGTGATATATGGAGCACCATTATTATATATACTACCCAGTAGTAGTGATATATGGAGCACCATTATTATATATACTACCCAGTAGTAGTGATATATGGAGCACCATTATTATATATACTACCCAGTAGTAGTGATATATGGAGCACCATTATTATATATACTACCCAGTAGTAGTGATATATGGAGCACCATTATTATATATACTACCCAGTAGTAGTGATATATGGAGCACCATTATTATATATACTACCCAGTAGTAGTGATATATGGAGCACCATTATTATATATACTACCCAGTAGTAGTGATATATGGAGCACCATTATTATATATACTACCCAGTAGTAGTGATATATGGAGCACCATTACATATACCGCCCTATAGTGATATATGAAGCACCATTATTACATATACCGCCGTATAGTGATGTATATGGAGCACCATTATTATATATACTGCCCAGTAGTAGTGATATATGGGGCACCATTATTACACATACCGCCCTATAGTGATATATGAAGCACCATTATTACACATACCGCCCTATAGTGATATATGGAGCAGCATTATTACATATACCGCCCTATAGTGATATATGAAGCACCATTATTACATATACCGCCCTATAGTGATATATGAAGCACCATTATTACATATACCGCCCTATAGTGATGTATATGGAGCACCATTATTGCATATCCTCCCCCGTGGTGATATATGAAGCACCATTATTACATATACCGCCGTATAGTGATATATGGAGCACCATTATTACACATACCGCCCTATAGTGATATATGGAGCACCATTATTACATATACCGCCGTATAGTGATGTATATGGAGCACCATTATTGCATATCCTCCCCCGTGGTGATATATATGAGGCTCACTATTATCACATATACAATACTAGAGGAGTATACACAGCAGTCCTGACACCCCTGCCCCATGGTGACACACAGGACAGGGGACTTTGCAGAGTTTTGGGCACTCACCTCCCGGTACTCCGGGGCTGTCGGGTTAAAGTCGCTGCTTACGGGTCTCAGGGAGAATTCCACGTGCGGGATGTTGTGCAGCCAGTAAACCCACCAGGGCGTGATGTATTCCACGCGTGCAGCCGCCATCCCCGACGGCTTATCTTCCCGGGACCGGAGCTCACATCCCCGGCACAGCCGGACACTGACTGACTGAGGGGAAGAGACTGGCGGGGGCGCGCGGCGCGGCGCGCCACACACGGGAGGAGGCGTGTCCGCGCAGCGCGTACCACTGGCTGGAAGTGAGAGGGGGCAGGACCGCGCAGCGCCTACCACTGACTGGAGGGAGAGGGGGCAGGACCGCGCAGCGCGTACCACTGACTGGAGGGAGAGGGGGCAGGACCGCGCAGCGCCTACCACTGACTGGAGGGAGAGGGGGCAGGACCGCGTAGCGCGTACCACTGACTAGAGGGAGAGGGGGCAGGACCGCGCAGCGCGTACCACTGACTGGAAGTGAGAGGGGGCAGGACCGCGCAGCGCGTACCACTGACTGGAGGGAGAGGGGGCAGGACCGCGCAGCGCGTACCACTGACTGGAGGGAGAGGGGGCAGGACCGCGTAGCGCGTACCACTGACTAGAGGGAGAGGGGGCAGGACCGCGCAGCGCGTACCACTGACTGGAAGTGAGAGGGGGCAGGACCGCGCAGCGCGTACCACTCACAGCAGGAGGGGTAGTGGGAAAGGGAGGTGAGACCTGGTAGGGTCATCCAATTATGTATGGAAGAATAAGATTGTGTCTATAAATGAGTTATAAGTGGGGGGTCCCCACCTCTCGGACCCCCACAATAGGGGAGAATGTGGGCCTGGTGCCCTCACTAACACCCACAGACTTCAGTATTGCTGCCTGAAGAAGTTCAGTCAGAGCAGGGTGGGATACGGTATCACAAGACGCTTTGTGGCGCTGCGTTTGACCTTTGTGCAGTCACACGCCCCTCATTAAAGTCACAGGGCTGTCATTAGGCCGGTAATTATATTTGAACCGTTGCCCCACTTGGACATGGCGACCGCGTGCACTCACCGCCAGCGTCCTGCTATCCCTACAATATTAATTTGATCCTCGTTACTTTCGCGTGTGTGACCCACCCCGGCCCATCAGATGACATTAAGTCACTCTAAATAGTCAATTATCCAATTTTCTGGATAATCAGACATTGCATTTGTTACGCCATAGGACGGGGGGCAAGATTATGTCACAGAGGGGGCAGACCAGCAATGGCCGGTCGTCATCTATGTGCAAAATTTGTACCAGCTACGCCTATCGGTGCCATACAATTCCTCCACTTAAAGGGGTACTCCAGAACCCCAGCAAACTATCCTGAGAGGACTAGAAATTAACGTGTATTAGTGGCAGAGGCGTAAATTACGGAAAAATACGGATAAATGCCTATGTAGCGCCATTCATAGTACTGGTATCTTATGTGGCAGGGGGGCCCCTCAGGCACAGGGCTGTGGTGTGACTGCTACCTCTGACCTCTCATGGCTATTAGAGATGAGAGGTCAGAAATTGCCGGATCCGGTTTTCCGGTCTGCGCATGCGCCGGGACATAGGAGGAGCGGGTTTCTCTTTTGATCTTTGAAAAAAAATATTTAAATACCGGATCCGTTATTCCGGATGAGAATACCGGATCCGGAAAAAACAGCTTTCCGTTTGTATACGGATTGCCGGATCCGGCAGGCAGTTCCGTTGTCGGAACAGCCTGCCGGATTCTAACAACGCAAGTGTGAAAGTGCCCTTATAGCTATAACCCCCACCCGCCCTCTGGACCCTCAGGTCATCGTGACCTTGTGCAAACACTATGGCTACCAAGTGACACGATGTCCTACTGAAAGCGTTTAATCGCGGTCCCTTCTGAAAAAGGAAGTGACACACAGCTGATCGTTGCCGATTCGGCGGCTGCGTTCTACATGAGCATCAGGTGACTTTTCCAGTAACTACTATACGGTACGCATGGCGTGACCATAGCCCGGTGACAATCCCTGCATGAGGTTTACTGATCACTGTAGTGGAAATGATCAGGTCTTGGGTAAATATTAGAACTGCTCTGTGCGCCATCTTGTGGCACCTCCGGGTATTGTAATTTTTATTTTCTTGTGTGCCTTCTTTGCTGTCAGTGACCCAAAAACCAAAATTTCTTTAAAGGGGTATCCCCATCTTATTAATTGGTGGAATATTGTTAGGACATACCATCAGTTTCTGGGACCCTCACCGATCCTGAGAAGGAAGGGGCCTCAGTACTGATTTAGTGGTCCGTCCTCTTAGTGATACGTTAGTGGGCAGGGAACTGCAGTTGGCCCCATTTACGTGAATGCAGCCGTAGTGCCCTGATCAGTAGGTGGTTGGGGGTCGCTGTACAGGCTAATACAGTGAAGGGGACGCAGCACTATACTAGGACTGTGTCCCCTTCATTCTCAGAATGGATGAAGGTCCCAGTGGTCATAAAGTGATGGCGTATCCTACAGATCCATTCCCATTCTGTCCTTTGGGCAGTGCCAACATAAAGGAGTCCTCTGACTGTTCCCACAGTGATGCCGCCGCTGTCGATTTTTCCGCCCATGTCGCCCTAGCTTGATCTCACCTGGGAGGACCATCATCCAAACCATACGGAAACAGCAGGCCGGAGCCGCTTGGTTTTCCACATTCAGAAAATCTGATTACTAGTGCAAGCTGCAATGAGGAATGGCATGTGCCAAGCTGCCAGCACATCGAGTTATTTCAGACTGAATGGCATATTTGCCAACTCACGAGCGTCTAGGAAACTCCTCCTGGGCTGTCAAGTTTCCCAGGTGCCATGTCTTGACCTCTTCACTACCAGACGCCGAGGCCGCGATGGGGACATTGTCTACAGAGGTGGCGGGACTGAGAGCTGCATTCATTTTGGCGTGTGATCAAGGGGGTCATATGCACTATATGTAAATGCTTTATGCTGGGGGGCGTGTCCTGCATAAATGGGCGGGGCGTACACCAAACATTTTGACGGTTGGGGTCCTCGGGGTATTTCCGATATCACTTCTGCAGTCAGTGTGGTTGGCGGGCATCATCTCTCTAGCAATCCGTATGAAAGCACTGTTATCTTTGTGTTAGGTGCTGCACTAGTCATCAGATTTTTTCGTATAATACGTTTAGGTGGAGAATCCCTTTAAGTAATATCAAGCAGTTTCTCGATGTCTGCTCTTCTCCTCACCCATGGTATCCCACGGAAACCTGCCAAGCAATTAGCCTTCAGCACCCACTCAATTCTAGGGGCTTTCCCAACAGCTTACTGGCACTTGAGAAGGTACTTGTGTCTGGGTGGTGATCCGCCAGGTGCTGCGCCTCCGAGATTCCTTTTTGTTGGGAACAATCTGCTTTATCTCATGAGACACACCGGCTGGAAGATTCCCTATTAGCATAGTGAGCGAGACTCCTATCCAAGACTCCAGATTAAAGACTTTCATCTTGCCTTAGCAGATACATAATAATTACATATAAAAGGAAGTCTTCCTCAACCACAAATGCTGATTTTTGCCAACGCCCCCGCCGCCCGGTTGGCAGCACAGACCCGCTGGATGTTATAACTGCAGGCGGCCGTCTATCAGTTAGTGAGAACATGTGAGACAATAGGGTCTGTGTGTAGTGATAATGAAGTGTCCTCCATGCCATTGAGGCACACCAGGCAGCTGCTTTCGGACTCCTAGAGAAAGGGGGCCCTAGCCTGTTTTATACCGTATCCAAATTCTATTGCTGTGCTGCCTTTTGAGCAGACAAGGGGGTCAGGTATTCGCCCCGAAATGGACAGAGCTGTAGAGTTCCTCCCATGCCGGAGGTACTGAAGAACAGCTGATGGTTGGGTGCACAGGGTGTCTCCGATATTAATGGCCTATTCTGAGTAGAGGCCACACCGGAAGTAAAATCCAGTGCACAAAAAAAAAAAACCCTCAAACTTTCCTATCACCTCAAGAGCACCATTTTCAGTGGTAGTAATAGTGGCTTAAAGGGGTATTTCGGTTGGTAGAAGTTATCCCTCTCCACAGGGGATATCTGTTCATTTTCAAGGGGGCTGCAGGGGGTACGAGGCCTCCATTCTTGTGATCGGTGGAGGTTCCAGTGGTAGGCCCCCTTTCCACAGGGGATATCCATTCATTTCAGGGGCCCCATTCGCGTGTTCAGTGATGGTCCCAGCGGTAGGACCCCTTTCCACAGAGGATATTCGATCATTTCAGGGGGGGTACGGGGCCCCCCGTTCTAATATTCCCAGCGGTAGGACCCCCACCGATCTAAGGCCTCGTTCACATTTCCGTGTCAGTGTCGCATCCGTGAAAACAAGCGTACGCGTTTCATCCGTGAAGGATCCATAGTTGGTCCGTGTGTCCGTTTTTACCATCCGTGTGTCATCCGTAATTCACTCACGTTGCTCTGCTGAAAAGTAATTTCCAAAGAATCTCCTATCAGTCTTCAGTGAAAAACGGACACAACACGGATGTGTGTCAGTGTTTTTCACGGACCCATAGACTTCAATGGGCGTGCTTGGTCCACATCACGGATCAAAGTAGTGAATGTCTCCGTGATTTTTTTTTTACTGAACCACAGTCACAACACATTTAAATCAATGGGTACGTGTGCTGTCCGCAGAAAAACGGAAATGTGAACGAGGCCTAATAGTTATAACTTCTAACAACCGGAATACCCCTTTAAGCCACTATTACTACCACTGAAAATGGTGCTCCTAAAAATAAAATGAGGTGATAGGTCAGTCGAGTATTTTTTTTGTGTGTGCACAGGAAACTCTACAGCTATGGACACCTTTTGGGCATTTTTTTTATTTATTATTATTATTATGGCATTTTACTCATTTTGGGCTAAAAATCTTTTTTTTTTTTCAGTAGCTGTTTGTTAAAAACGTTCAGTTATATCGACTACAGTTTTCAGTTTCAGGGCATCTGCAAACCCGCAGGCTCCTCTGCTTCACACTGAATCCATTGGATCTTTTAATCCATATGCAAATGAGCAGCTAAGTGCACCCAAGCCACTCATTGCACCCAAGCCACTCTGTGCACCCAAGCCACTCATTGCACCCAAGCCACTCTTTGCACCCAAGCCACTCTTTGCACCCAAGCCACTCTGTGCACCCAAGCCACTCTGTGCACCCAAGCCACTCATTGCACCCAAGCCACTCATTGCACCCAAGCCACTCTGTGCACCCTTGCTCCTCCTGTTTCCTCCCTCTCCTTGATTGACAAGGCCAAGCAAGATGAGTATGCAGGAACCAAGCCCTAAGAGGAAGGGGTTGGGAAAGAAGTAGGAACTAAGGTGCATATAGTGGCTTGGGCCCGCCCTCGGTGCACTTAACTGCTTATATGCATATAGATTAAAAAATCCAGTGCCATGTACTGTATTCGAGGGACCGCAGCCACCCAGGAGTCAATACCCCCTTCACATAGCTGTTCTAAAACCCAGAAGAGATGCCGGTCCAGACTAGCAGAATACGTTTTGGTAAAGCGCCATTGTATGAAGTCTAAAAGGCCTAGTTGTAGTGGTCACAGGGCAGTGCAGGTGTTTAACACACACAGCTGTTTCCCGTAGGATCATGGGTGAATCTAAGTTTATTTGAGGCTAAAGCTGTATTTTTAGGACATTATTTACACCTTCTGCCAGCCATTCCCAGATTGTGTGAAGATTACAGTCCTAAAAATAAAGAGGTGCAATAATTGTGTGCATGCCAACAGAACGCAAGCGCCAAAATCACTTAGAAAGTGATTTGGAAAGTAATTTTTATTCTCACCAACACAGAGATAAATCAGAATGCGCTTTAGACACCGGTTTATTATTTTTATATGTGTAACTTGCATTTATTTCATGGAGATCTTCCCTGTAATAATGCAGTACGTAGCGCTGAGCTGCACTGACATCTAGTGGTGTTTTTCTGTATTGCTGTTCACTATATTTTTAGATCTCTGCAAATAATCATCAGAATCGTGCGTTTGTGCAAAATCCCAAAACGTCAAGGGTGACAATCGAGGAGCGATGCGGTCATTTAACGTCACTGTCCCGGGTGAGAAAACTATGGAAATTTTAAAGGGAACTTGCAGTCTTGAGGAGGCCATTCAGATGTGCTCCAGAAGTTAGGATTTTCTAATCTTATTCAAAAGGAGTCTTTATGGGTTGGTTAGGGTACAAGGGAGTGGAGGTCCTGCATCTCTCCGTATGAACGGAGCGGTGGTCACGCATGCGGGACTGCTGGAGTACATGCATACTGGTAGCTGGCGCTCGCGGTTGGTGAGGGGTCCCAGCAGTTGATTGCCCGCATTCTGGACTAGAAAAACCCTTGTGTGTACGGCCAGCTTTAAATGGGTTATCCAGGATTGGAAAAACATGGCTGCTTTCTTCCAGACGCTGCACTACACCTGTTAGTGAGGTGTGTCCATATTGGCAGCTATTGCACAGGCAGTATGGTATCTGCCACGTCTCTGGGTGGATAGTCAGTAGACGCGAGACACGGCAAGAGGCGAAAATGAAGTATTGATCTTTTATTGACGACGCGTTTCGAGGTGCATGGCCCCTTTCTCAAGTCCTCGATGGCGGAGAGACACTGCTGGGAACTGCTGCTGTTCTGCACATGATTGCTCAGCAAACAGCCGCTGTTCCCAGCAGTGTCTCTCCGCCATCGAGAAAGGGGCCATAGACTCTGAAACGCGTCGTCAATAAAAGATCAATACTTCATTTGGGCCTCGGATCGTGTCTCGCGTCTACTGACTATCCATCCAGAGACGTGGCAGATACCATACTGCTGCTCATTCCTGTGCAATTCTTCTCCCCACCGCGACTGGGGTTCCAGATAGCGATGGCATCGGCTGCACCGGCTCTCCACCGCTATAAAGCCTTCACTGGAGTTGTGCTCAGTCACTCACAACAAATACAGGAGAGCAGACGACATACCCCGCCAGGGTCCTTTCACCCGTACATACTTACCCTATGAGCGCCTTCTCCTCTCTCGCTCTGCCATATTTGCAGCTCGGCGCTATTTAAGTGAATCGGGACAAGCTGCAATGCCACACACAAGCGGTCAGCGGGTACCGTTTCTAGGAGAAAGCAGCCATGTTTTTCTTATTCTCTACAGCACAGTGAAAAGTTGAGGAGACCTCCACCACATCCTGAGTAAGGCCTCATGCACACAACCATTGTGCGAATTGAAAACACGGATGGCGTCCGTGTGCGTTCCGCAATTTGCAGAACGGCACGGACAGCCATTGATATAACTGCCTATTGTTGTCCGCAAAACGGACAAGAATAGGACAGGTTCTATTTTTTTTTGAGGACCACGGAACAGAGCCACGGATGCGGACAGCACACGGAGTGCTGTCCGCATCTTTTTCTGTCCCATTGAAGTGAATAGGTCCGCATCCGAGCCGCAGTTTTTGCCTCATTCACATGTCAGTGTTTGCTCAGTGATTTTGAGCCAAAACCAGGTCCGGCTCTATACAAAAAACAGGTGCAGATCTTTCCCTTATGCCTTATGTCTTTGGAGGCTCCAATCCTGGTTTTGGCTTACAATCACTGATGGAAATCACTGGCCTAACACTGACTTGTGAATGAGGCTTAACTCTTAAGTACCTCTGTCTTAATTAAGAGATACACTGCGTGCAGAATTATTAGGCAAATGAGTATTTTGACCACATCATCCTCTTTATGCATGTTGTCTTACTCCAAGCTGTATAGGCTCGAAAGCCTACTACCAATTAAGCATATTAGGTGATGTGCATCTCTGTAATGAGAAGGGGTGTGGTCTAATGACATCAACACCCTATATTAGGTGTGCATAATTATTAGGCAACTTCCTTTCCTTTGGCAAAATGGGTCAAAAGAAGGACTTGACAGGCTCAGAAAAGTCAAAAATAGTGAGATATCTTGCAGAGGGATGCAGCACTCTTAAAATTGCAAAGCTTCTGAAGAGTGATCATCGAACAATCAAGCGTTTCATTCAAAATAGTCAACAGGGTCGCAAGAAGCGTGTGGAAAAACCAAGGCGCAAAATAACTGCCCATGAACTGAGAAAAGTCAAGCGTGCAGCTGCCAAGATGCCACTTGCCACCAGTTTGGCCATATTTCAGAGCTGCAACATCACTGGAGTGCCCAAAAGCACAAGGTGTGGAATACTCAGAGACATGGCCAAGGTAAGAAAGGCTGAAAGACGACCACCACTGAACAAGACACACAAGCTGAAACGTCAAGACTGGGCCAAGAAATATCTCAAGACTGATTTTTCTAAGGTTTTATGGACTGATGAAATGAGAGTGAGTCTTGATGGGCCAGATGGATGGGCCCGTGGCTGGATTGGTAAAGGGCAGAGAGCTCCAGTCCGACTCAGACGCCAGCAAGGTGGAGGTGGAGTACTGGTTTGGGCTGGTATCATCAAAGATGAGCTTGTGGGGCCTTTTTGGGTTGAGGATGGAGTCAAGCTCAACTCCCAGTCCTACTGCCAGTTTCTGGAAGACACCTTCTTCAAGCAGTGGTACAGGAAGAAGTCTGCATCCTTCAAGAAAAACATGATTTTCATGCAGGACAATGCTCCATCACACGCGTCCAAGTACTCCACAGCGTGGCTGGCAAGAAAGGGTATAAAAGAAGAAAATCTAATGACATGGCCTCCTTGTTCACCTGATCTGAACCCCATTGAGAACCTGTGGTCCATCATCAAATGTGAGATTTACAAGGAGGGAAAACAGTACACCTCTCTGAACAGTGTCTGGGAGGCTGTGGTTGCTGCTGCACGCAATGTTGATGGTGAACAGATCAAAACACTGACAGAATCCATGGATGGCAGGCTTTTGAGTGTCCTTGCAAAGAAAGGTGGCTATATTGGTCACTGATTTGTTTTTGTTTTGTTTTTGAATGTCAGAAATGTATATTTGTGAATGTTGAGATGTTATATTGGTTTCACTGGTAAAAATAAATAATTGAAATGGGTATATATTTGTTTTTTGTTAAGTTGCCTAATAATTATGCACAGTAATAGTCACCTGCACACACAGATATCCCCCTAAAATAGCTAAAACTAAAAACAAACTAAAAACTACTTCCAAAAATATTCAGCTTTGATGTTAATGAGTTTTTTGGGTTCATTGAGAACATGGTTGTTGTTCAATAATAAAATTAATCCTCAAAAATACAACTTGCCTAATAATTCTGCACTCCCTGTAGTTGTGCATTCCAGTTCCGTAGGCCCTGCTTTAGGGTTATGTTCACACATGCCAGAGACGGTGTGAATTTACCCACCGTGGAATTGCAGACAGAAAACCTGCAGGATATTAAAGTAGCAAAGAGGATTTGTACCAAATATCACCCATAAGCTGCAGCAAAAAAGTGTAATTCTTTCCAATGCATAGGGTGAAATCTGCAATAAATCTGCATCTACCTCTTGTGGATTTTGCATGTAATCTCATCAAAACCTACAGCGGAAATTCTGCCTTTGGCCCGAAGAGCCTCACAATGACTGACCCCCTTTCTAGGGAATCTATTAGATGCCCTGTATGTAAATGACGCACCGTGTGACCACAGACTCCGCCAACAGGACCGTCATATTTTATGCACTCCTATAGCGCTGACATATTCTGGGCTCACAATCTAAGGTCCCTATCAGTATGTCTTTGGAGAGTGCGAGGAAACCCACCCAAACACGGGGAGAACATCCAAACTCCATGCAGATGTTGTCCTTGGTCGGCTTCAAACCCAGGACCCCAGCGCTGCTGACCACATAGCACGCTTCTATAATGGGCGTGACGGACAAAATAGAGCATCCTTCCGTGCTAAAAGGCTACATGCAAACTAACGTATTTTGTTTCTGTTCCGTTTTTTTTGGCGGATTGGTTGAGGACCCTTTCATTTCAATGGGTCTGCAAAAAAAACAACGGTTGGATGTTCATTCCGTAGCCCCGCGAAAAATATAGAGCTTGTCCTATTCTTGTCTATTTTGCGGACAAGGATAGGCATTGTTACAATGGATCCGCAAAAAAATAAAATAAAAACACGGTTGCCAAAAGGACGTCATCCGTATTTTTGGCGGATCAGTGTTTTGCAGACCATAAAATAAATACGGTTGTGTGAATGTAGCCTAAAATGAATGGGTACATGCGCTGTCCCGCAGAGGACACCGACGTGTGAATGAGGCTCAACTTGAGCTTCTGCTTGAAATCCATCATGATGGGTCCCTGCACCAGAAAGCCTCCTGCCACTTAACCTCGTCAGTGCAGTAGAACCCTGACCTAGCAAACGTAGGAATCTTATTGTTCTATGAGAAAAGATGGTAACGTGCACCTCAAGCCGGATTTACAGGGTGGGCAGACAGATACCAGGTAACCGTACAGTGGCAGAGTTTACTTCTTCTATGTGATGGGTAATATGCAGCATTATTCACCCCTGGCAAAAACAAAATTTAGGCCCTTTAACCGTTTATGGAGCCACTCCTTACCCTGTAACAGCTTTCATATGACAGACGGGATGGATTCAATGAGAGGCAGAAGGAAACTGATTTACATTAGTGTTATGTAAGCGTGTAGACACGAAGGGCATTCAGATCCTAACAGCGGCTCCTGCCAAGAGGTCACCAGGGCTGCCGGTGGTGGGCATGCTGGCGGTGCTTCCGTAACAGACAATTGCGGGACTCTACATTTATTACCAGAAGGGGATAAAAACCATCTCAGCTGCTGTGGGAGCAAATGCTAAGTGTAACTGTCGGCAACAACGTTCTCTGGTGAACCAACATATGCCATGGTGCTGTACACAGAGCGCCATCACCAACCAGTTTCCCCATCCCAGTTGGAGGGGTATTCCCATCTGAGACAGATGACATATCGCTAGGAAATGCCACCCACATCAGATGGGATTGGGCCCCCTTAAAGTGAAGGGAGAGCAGCTGCGCATGAGCGCCCACCTTCTGTTCAAAGCTATGGGAGATCTGGAAATAGCTGAACGCTCGCTGAAATCCCATAGCACACATGACCGGTGCGAGATATGCCATCAATGTTCCCCATTGGAATATCCCATTAACTCATCAGTTACATTGAAGTTGCTCTTCCCCCTTGGGTCGGATCCAAACCCAGCGCTGCAAGACAAACAGTACCGACCCGTCATATCACTGCCATCTACATAAAGAAAAAACACTCTGGACCAGCCGTGGAATCATCTTTACAGAGTGTGCCCCAAGATATTAACTTCCTCAGAATAGGGGGTCCCCGGCTGAGGTTAATTAACAGACTTTGAGGTGGTGGCGCAAATGGGCTGGGTAGTTTTTAAGTACAAATTTTTATATATGTGACAATCTATTTAACCAACTCATGAAGCAGAGGTGGTCAGAGTGCCAAAAGGCTTTATATGGGTCATTAACCCCTTAAGGACCCGCGCTGTACATGGACGGCGCAACCGGACTTGACTTAAGGACCAGTGCCGTACATGTACGGCGCAAGATCAGCGGGGCTCTGGGGAACGATCTGGGATGAATTGCGGCACCATGGCTGCTCTTACCGGCAGGCAGTCATGCCGGTTAAGGGCATCATGGCGCTGCACTGCCCCCCTGCAGCCCCGGTCGCTGCTATCGGCAGGATTCCTTACACATGCGCATCGCAGCTCCTGCTGCGATACGGAGCTGCAGGGGGTGTCATGTGGAGGTGACCGGTGCTGAACAAGTCAGTACCAGTCTCCTCCTGGGTCAGGCAAGGGACACCAGTGTTTTGGGTCCCCTGCCTGCGCTGCTATTGGCTGGAACAACGCTCCACTTTTTTTGGTAGTTTTATTTTATTTTTTTACAATTTTGCAGCTCTGCACCACTTTTTCTGCGCGCGAGCTGTGACCACCAAGTGCTGTTCAGTGCGTACCTGCCTGATCAGCACCTCAGGATTATTTGTGCTTATTTTTGGGCAAATTTTTCATTTTTTTTTGGTTAAAAAAGAAAAAAGTAATTAGGGCTTTATTTATATATATATATTACATTTTCAGCCAGTGTTCACTGTAGTGAATTTTTACAGTTTTTGCACGCACGATCTGTGTGTGTGCGTGCGTGCTGCAGAGCACCGATCAGTAGTGTGCTCAGACGCGTCTGCACATTTTTTAGGTTTTTTTTCTTCTTAATTTTTTTTGTGTGTGAAAAAAGACCTGCAGTTAGTGGTTGTTATATATATATATATATATATATATATATATATATATATATATAGAGAACAAAAATCGGACTGCACTCCAAGCAACTCTTCAGAAAATATGTTTATTCACCCATTTGGTGGCAAAAGCGACGTTTCGGCTCAAGCATGAGCCTTTCTCAAGCATTGGTGAACAGTAAATAGCAGGTATATAAAGGTGTGTCAAATACATACAATCAAACAACATAATTGATGCATTAAAAATAATGCAAGCGACAGATCTTACGATTATCTTTCTTCTGCTCGGATTCCCTTATTTAATATGGCGGCAAACAAGCTTGCTGCACCTATTGCGCATGCGCCGCGATGTGGAGGCATCATTGGGAGAAGGCGGTGACATGCCATTGTGTGCGCCACTGACGTCATCAGTAGGCGGCACTGTTATGCATCAGTCGATCTTCCGGGATGATGTGTATGGATTGGGACATGCGCACTGGTCTCCTGAGAACGCGCGGAACAGCGCTATTGTATATGTGGGCGACAGCATTACCCCAGGTAGTAAATCATCAGTCTTCCCTATTTGCACAGGTGCACTATTATGGTTGATGCACGAATGATATATTGATGAGCTACAGATGTAATCAATTATATGTCTTATGGTATTTTGACATGTAATCTACTGTATCTTGGAAACCTTTTGTATGTAATGCACTAGTCACTTTAATAATCATGACCATTATGCGGTTTTTGCACATATTTGTATATTGTATGTATGTATTATTTTTAATGCATCAATTATGTTGTTTGATTGTATGTATTTGACACACCTTTATATACCTGCTATTTACTGTTCACCAATGCTTGAGAAAGGCTCATGCTTGAGCCGAAACGTCGCTTTTGCCACCAAATGGGTGAATAAACACATTTTCTGAAGAGTTGCTTGGAGTGCAGTCCGATTTTTGTTCTCTATAAGTGGGTAAGCACCTTTTACCGTACTTGGACATTGCACCCGTCCCGTCTTTCCATACTTCCTAGGGTGGTGCTGCCAGTGGTTTTTTTTCTCTATATATATATATATATATATACACACACACTCACCTAAAGAATTATTAGGAACACCATACTAATACAGTGTTGGACTCCCTTTTGCCTTCAGAACTGCCTTAATTCTACGTGGCATTGATTCCACAAGGTGCTGATAGCATTCTTTAGAAATGTTGGCCCATATTGATAGTATAGCATCTTGCAGTTGATGGAGATTTGAGGGATGCACATCCAGGGCACGAAGCTCCCGTTCCACCACATCCCTGCCTTCTGAGGTGCTGGCAGTGCCCCAGCTGCGTTGGCGACCTCCTCCTCTGCCTTCGCCTTGTGCTTCTACTGTGCCCCTGCTGTCAGGTGGGAATGCCACCAGCAGCGCGTCTACCAGCGTGTGCTTGTTCTCGCGCATCTTACGATCACACTCCAGTGACGGAATTAGGGACGGTACGTTGTCCTTGTAACTGGGATCCAGCAGCGTGGCCACCCAGTAATCAGCACTGGTTAGAATGTGGGCAACTCGGCGGTCGTTGCGGAGACACTGCAGCATGTAATTGCTCATGTGTGCCAGGCTGCCCAGAGGCAACAAAAAGCTGTCCTCTGTGGGAGGTGTATCGTCTGTGTCCTCTGTATCCCCCCCATCCACGCACCAGTGATACCCATGAGCTGGTTTAGGTGCCACCCTGCTGTTAACACGGTTCCATCTCCTCCTCCACCTCGTCATCCTCCAGAACTGTGCCCTGGCTGGACAATTGTGTACCTGGCGTATGTTGGTGCAGGAACCCACCCTCGAAGCCACTTGTGAAAGACTGTCCTGAAACCCTACGAAATGATCCCTCTTTCTCCTCCTCCTCCTGTGCCACATCCTCTTCCATCATCGCCCGAAGCATTTTTCCAAAGGAGACATAGAAGTAGGATAGTAACGCTGAGAACGGCATCATCGGCACTGGCCATTTTGGTGGAGTACTCAAAACAGCGCAACAAGGCACACAGGTCTCGCATGGAGGCGCAGTCATTGGTGGTGAAGTGGTGCTGTTCCGCAGAGCGACTCACCCGTGCGTACTGCAGCTGAAACTCCACTATGGCCTGCTGCTGCTCGCACAGTCTGTCCAGCATGTGCAAGGGGGAGTTCCACCTTGTGGGTACGTCGCATATGAGGCGGTGAGCGGGAAGGCCGAAGTTACGCTGCAGCGCTGACAGGTGACAGCAGCAGGGTGGGAATGCACGCACAGACGGCCCGCTCTTTATGCAGTAGTTCTGACATATTGGGGTAATTTTTCAGGAATTTCATCATCACCAAATTCAGCACATGCGCCAGGCAAGGGATGAGCCGAGATTGCAGCAGAAGAGGAAGCAGGAGGAGCCAGAGACCTTTCTTGGTTTTTGAGGTGTCTACTCCAGTGCAGCTCGTGCTTTGCACTTAGATGCCTGGTCATGCAGGTTGAGAACGTTTATGCCTCGCTTCAGGCTCTGATTGCACAGCATGAAAACCACTAGTGTCTTGTCGTCAGCACATTGTCTGAAGAACTGCCACGCCAGGGAACTCCTTGGAGCTGGCTTTGGTGTGCTCGGTCCCTTGCTGCGGTGGGCAGTAGCAGGCGTACTGTCTAGGGGACGGCAGCTCCGCTTTTGCACCCTGCTCCCTCTTCTGCTGTGTTGGTGGCTCTGTGCGACCATTGCCTCTTCCTCCGAACTACATAGGTCACTTGCATGACCTTGATTCCATGTGGGGTCGAGGACCTCATTGTCCTCCACATTATCTTCCACCCAGCCTTCACCCCTACCTTCCTTGTCGGTCTGCAGAAAGCCCCAGCAGTTGGCACCTGTGTTTCATCATCATCCGAGATGTGCTGCGATGGTCCTCCCATGTACTCATCCTGAAACATAAGTGGTTGGGCATCGGTGCACTCAATCTCTTCCACTTCTGGGGCAGGGCTAGGTGGATGGCCCTGGGAAACCCTGCTAACAGAGTCATCAAAAAGCAAAAGAGACTGCTGCATGCCTTAGGGCTCAGACTGCTTGGCTGATTTGCAACGGGGTGAGGTGAAGACTGATGGACATCGGCTGCAGGTGCCAACTCTGATCTTTCAGCAGGAGACTGGGTGGGAGACAATGTGAAGGAACTGGATCCACTGTCAGCAACCCAATCTGCTAGCGCCTGTACTTGTTCTGGCCTCACCATTCGTAGAGCAGCATTAGGCCCGACAAAATACCGAGGCAGGTTTTGTCGCCTACTCGCACCTGAGGAAGGTGTTTCACTTGTGCGTGTAGCTGGCACAGATCGACCACGTCCTCTCCCTGCAACAGGATTTCCACCAGCAGCACCACGACTTGGCCACGTCCCTTATTTGACACTCTCCTCATTTTTTTGCGGTCACACACCGAGGTAACAGACGTTTTTACTAAATTAAGTTCCTTGTGAACAATGCAGAGCAGGGTTTTTTTGACTGCCAAAATGGGTTAATGTCACCCAACAATGGAACAAACGAATTTTAGAAATTTAGGTCCCTGTCACCTAGGCAGGGTTTTTTTTATGGGGAAAAATGGGTTAATGTCACCCAACAATGGAACAGACAAGTTTTTTTAAACTTGCCCGGTCTGCTATGCAGTGCAGGCAGCAAAGGTACTTTATTGCCAAAAAAAAGTTATTTTTCCTCACACACAATGAACAGATGGATTAACTGTATTTCTTTAACTACCAGGAATGCAGCACAGGGCAAAAAGGTACTTTATTGCCCCCCAAAGAAGGTGTTTTTTTTTTTAACCCTAAATGAAACAGATGGATTTAACTGATTATATTTCACTCTCACAAATGAAGCACAGGTTTTTTTTTTTTTTTTACATAAAAAATTGTGGATCTGTCACCCCTACAATGGAACAGATGGATTTGCTGAATTTATGTGCCTACCTGTCACATATGCAGTGCAGGCCTCAGGAGGTACTTTCCAACAAAAAATGAAAATATTTCACCCCACAATGGAACAGGTGGATTTAACTGATTATATTTCACTCTCAGAAATGCAGCACAGGGGTACTTTAAAGAAAAATAAATAAATAAATGGGGATATGTCACCCCCTGGGTCCCTGAACTCACAGACAGTGTTATTTTCCCTTCCCCTGGTACATATGCAGTGCAGGTGCACTTTAAAAATGGGTATATATCGTCCACTGAACTACAAGAACAGGATTAAATAATTGTCCCTGGCACATATGCAGTGCTGGTGCACTGCTGTTGCACAAAATGGCCACCGACGTCCACCTAACAGACAGATTAAAACTTTTTTTTCAGTCTCAGTGGGCTCAGGTCAGGGTACAAAAATGTTGCATTGCACCCCCAAACAAAAAACGCTGTAGATCGAAGACTTCACACCAAGTGCAGATATCAGATAGATTCTTTCCTAATCTCTCCCTCACAGCAGCAGCATCCTATCCCTACAACTAGTAAGAGCAGAGTGACATGCGGCACTACGTGACTGCAGATTATATAGAGGCTGAGTCACATGCTGCACTTGGCCAATCACAGCCATGCCATTAGTAGGCATGGCTGTGATGGCTTCTAAGGGCACACGAGTTAAACGCTTGTTAATTGGCTGCTCTGCAGCATTTCAACAAGCACCATTAATTCGGCGAACACCGAACTCGAACTTTTACGAAAATGTTCGGGTCTGGGTACAAAAAAAAAAACTAAAGTTCGGTACGAACCTGAACTTTACAGTTCGGGTTCGCTCAACCCTAGTAGTGTCCATTACTGATCATGTCTGCTCAGCTTGCACTGCAAGTTTTTTATCTTGCAGAAAAGACTTTTTTTTTTTTACAACTTTTCTTCAAAATTTTAATTTCATATTTATTACAAGCGCCTTCACGTGTAAAATCACAACATACACACCCCTCACACTAAATAAAGGTTTACACATTTCACACCCCAATAAAATAAAAATGGCCCGTCCATCCCAACAAGTATACTCAGCTGAAGAGGCATACGCCATGCTTGCCTCAGATATTGAGTCTGCCAGTGAGGGAGAAGAGGATGCCACTTTCCTCTACCCCCTCATCATCATCCGCTGATGAGGGACCCTCTAGAAGGCGCCCCAGGGTAGCAGCGGAGGCAGCCCCCCAGGGTGAGCCCACATGGACCCCACCCACTGAGAATTACCAGCCCCAAATTCCTGAGTTTGTGGGCAGCTCAGGAATTCAGACTGATCGTGTGGGCTGGGCTTCACTGAAAGATTTTTCAAAATCTTCTTTTGATTTTGTAAATTTAATGGTGGCCCAAACCAATATATACACCTAACAATTTATTGATCAGAACCCTACTTCGCCATACGCTAGACCTCTAGGTTGGACCGCAGTAGATGCAGCAGAGATTAAGTTTTGGAGACTTGTGGGCGTAGTAAAAAAAAAAAAAAAAACGTTAGGCAATATTGGAGTTCAGACATTTTCTACCAGACTCCAATTTACAGTAACACCGTGACCAGGAGGTGATTTGAGTCAATTAGGAAATTCCTACACTATGACAATTCACAGTGCCCACCCTAAAACGACCCAACATTTGGCCGTCTGTTCAAATTTAGGCCCGTCATTGACCACTTCAACACCAAGTTTGCTGAGGTGTACAACCCAGAGAAAAATGTCAGTGTAGATGAGTCCCTATTACTGTTCAAAGGGAGGATTAGATTCCACCAGTACCTGCCTAGCAAATGGTCAAGGTATGGCATAAAAATATACAAACTCTGTGAAAGTAGCTCCGGGTACACCCATAAGTTTCACATTTAGGAAGGGAAAGATTCCCGGATAGAACCCCCAGTCCTAGGAGTTAGTGGGAAGATTGTGTGAGAATTACACAGTGCGCAAAAATCAGAGAGGCCTCCCTAGATCCCTGGTAGGGCAACCACTGAGAATGGGTGAAAGTAGGGCTCTCCTCCATGAGAACATGCTGGCGGTTAAGTACAAGAGGGACGTCCTTGTACTAACCACCATTCACACTAACGCCAGCTCCCCTGCTCCTGTACGAGGTACCACAACCACTACCCCCCAAACCAGTTTGCATCCCGGACTACAACAGGCACATGGGAGGGATGGATCTTGCAAACTGTTTGAAGGTTTTCTGAGAGATGCTATATTAGAGCATCTCAACGGAAATAAGCAAATAACGCCATATCAGCATGGCTTCGTGAGGGATCGGTCATGTCAGACTAATTTAATCAGTTTCTATGAGGAGGTAAGTTCTAGACTTGACAGCGGCGAATCAATGGATGTCGTGTATCTGGACTTCTCCAAAGCATTTGACACTGTACCACATAAAAGGTTAGTATATAAAATGAGAATGCTCGGACTGGGAGAAAATGTCTGTATGTGGGTAAGTAACTGGCTGAGTGATAGAAAACAGAGGGTGGTTATTAACGGTACACACTCAGATTGGGTCACTGTCACTAGTGGGGTACCTCAGGGGTCAGTATTGGGCCCTATTCTCTTCAATATATTTATTAATGATCTTGTAGAAGGCTTGCACAGTAAAATATCAATTTTCGCAGATGACACTAAACTGTGTAAAGTAATTAACACTGAAGAGGACAGTATACTGCTGCAGAGGGATCTGGATAGATTGGAGGCTTGGGCAGAGAAGTGGCAGATGAGGTTTAACACTGACAAATGTAAAGTTATGCACATGGGAAGGAATAATGCAAGTCACCCGTACATACTAAATGGTAAAACACTCGGTAACACTGACATGGAAAAGGACCTAGGAATTTTAATAAACAACAAACTAAGCTGCAAAAACCAGTGTCAGGCAGCTGCTGCCAAGGCCAATAAGATAATGGGTTGTATCAGAAGGGGCATAGATGCCCGTGATGAGAACATATTCCTACTACTTTACAAATCGCTAGTCAGACCACACATGGAGTACTGTGTACAGTTCTGGGCTCCTGTGAACAAGGCAGACATAACAGAGCTGGAGAAGGTCCAGAGGAGGGCAACTAAAGTAATAACTGGAATGGGGCAACTACAGGACCCTGAAAGATTATCAAAATTAGGGTTATTCACTTTAGAAAAAAGACGACTGAGGGGAGATCTAATTACTATGTATAAATATATCAGGGGTCAGTACAGAGATCTATCCCATCATCTATTTATCCCCAGGACTATGACTGTGACGAGGGGACATCCTCTGCGTCTGGAGGAAAGAAGGTTTGTACACAAACATAGAAGAGGATTCTTTACGGTAAGAGCAGTGAGACTATGGAGCTCTCTGCCTGAGGAGGTGGTGATGGTGAGTACAATAAAGGAATTCAAGAGGGGCCTGGATGTATTTCTGGAGTGTAATAATATTACAGGCTATAGCTACTAGAGAGGGGTCGTTGATCCAGGGAGTTATTCTGATTGCATGATTGGAGTCGGGAAGGAATTTTTTATTCCCCTAAAGTGGAGAAAATTGGCTTCTACCTCACAGGGTTTTTTGCCTTCCTCTGGATCAACTTGCAGGATAACAGGCCGAACTGGATGGACAAATGTCTTTTTTCGGCCTTATGTACTATGTTACTATGTAAATCAACTTACGAAGACCTACAGTGCCACACGAAAAAAGTGTGGTACACATTGTACAGATGGCAATGTGCAATACGTACGTGCTATTTCACCCTGCAGGCCACACAGGAACTTTCCTTCAGTTCCAAGAGGTGGTAATCAAGGCCCTAATTTTTCAAACCCAGGCCAGGGATAGTCCCAGTACTTCTGGAAGTCATGGTGCCCGTGTTGTACCAGGACAACATTTTCCAGGTCATGTCCCCCAGACAGCAAGGAAGGGACGGACCCAAAAAAGATGCAGGGTGTGTTCCAAAAAGGGGGATAAAGAAAGACACAATTTACCACTGCAAAACCTGCCCTGTGCCAGCAGGCATGCTCTAGACTCTTCCACGGAATATTAATTTAATTTCATCCTTTATGCTCCCTGTAATATTTCCACTTTATATCTCTGATTTAGTCCACCTCGCTTGCATATCCACTTTCTAACAACAAATACATTTTTTTTTTCTGTGAGAACTGTTAGGTCAAAAGTGCCCTTTCCACCCCTTAAAATGTTCATACGGGGGTGCTCTTTCCTAAATGGGGTCACTTGTTGGGGGTTTTTCATTTCTTTGGGACCTCAGGAATTTATTTAAAGTGACATAGCACCTAAAATACATGTCTGCCAATTCAGGTAAGCAAATGCCATATTTAGCTGTTTGACTCTAGTGCCCTGCTGTGCACCCATAAACCATTTTTTGAGCACATATGGGGTGTTGACTGATTCGAGGGGAAATGTGGAACAAAATGTGGGGTGCATTTTGTCCTGTTACCCCTTGTGAACGTGAAAAATTTGGGCCTAAAGTCCATTTTTCTGGAAGTTTTTTGTTTTATTTTTCATTTTCACAGCCAATTCCATGAATCACCTTTGAGGACAAAGTTCTCACTACACATCTTGAAATATTCCTTGAGGGCTGTAGTTTCCAGAATGGAGTCACTTTTTGGGGGTTTCCACTCTAGGGGTACCTCAGGATGTCTTCATATGCGACAGCCTGCAAAATCTGTTCTCCAAAAGTCATATGGTGCTACTTCCACTCTGAAGCCTGCTGTGCGCCCATACAGCAGTTTTTGAGCACACATGGGGTGTTTCTGTAAACTCCTGATTCAGGGTAATAGATTTTGAGTTTGGTTTGGCTGTAAACCCATAATGTTACAGAAAAAATAGATTAAAATTTAAGGCTACTTTAACACCTGCGCTAGGTGCAGATACGTCTGGTATCTGCACAGACGGATACGCACCTATAAATGCAAACGATGGTATCCGTTCAGTGCGGATCCGTCTGCATAACAGCTTTTTCAGATCTGAGTTTTCACGATAGTGAAAACTCAGATCCGAATAGTATATTCTTACAGAGGCGTTCCCATGGTGATGGGGACGCTTCAAGTTAGAATATACGAAGAACTGTGTACATAACTGCCCCCTGCAGCACCCGATCTCTTACAGGGGGGGGGGGGGGGGGCTGAGATCTGCACAATTAACCCCTCAGGTGCCGCACCCTGATCGGGTGCTGCCAGGCAGCAGGGGCCAGACCCCCATCCTTCCCCAGTATTAAAAGCATTGGTGGCCAGTGCGGCTCCCTCCCTGCCCCAGTATTAAAAGCATTGGTGGCAGTGGACACAGGCTAACAACCCCCCCCCCCCCTATCATTGGTGGAAGCTGAGCAGCATTTCCAATCAGAGTCCCAGTTTAATCGCTGGGGCTCCAATCGGTTACCATGGCAGCCAGGACGCTACTGCAGTCCTGGCTGCCATGGTTACTTAGCGCATGTAAGTATAAGCTGTCTGTGGCTGGCCGGCGCTCCTCCTACTGGTAAGTGACAGGTCTGTGCGATGCACGGCACAGACCTGTCACTTACCAGTAGGAGCAGCGCCGGCCAGCCACAGACAGCGCATGTAAGTATAAGCTAAGTAACCATGGCAGCCAGGACTGCAGTAGCGACCTGGCTGCCATGGTAACAGATTGGAGCCCCGATAGGAAATGCCGCTCCACTGCCACCAATGATAGGGGGGGTGTTAGCCTATGCTTTTAATACTGGGGGAGGGAGGGAGCCGCACTGGCCACCAATGCTTTTAATTCTGGGGAGGGGGGTCTGGACCCTGCTGCCTGGCAGCACCAGATAAGAGTGCTGAGATCCGCACAATTAACCCCTCAGGTGCTCTGTAAGAGATCGGGTGCTGCCAGGCAGCAGTTATGTACACAGTTCTTCGTATATTCTAACTTGAAGCGTCCCCATCAACATGGGAACGCCTCTGTGTTAGAATATACTGACAGATCTGAGTTGTCACGATCTAACTCAAATCCGATGGTATATTCTAACAGAGGCGTTCCCATGGTGATGGGGACACTTCAAGTTAAAATATACCATCAGATTGGAGAAAACTCCGATCCGATGGTATATTAATAGGGACTCCTGACTTTACATTGAAAGTCAATGGGGGACGGATCCGTTTACAATTCCACCAATATTGTGTCAATGTAAACGGATGCGTCCCCATTGACTTACATTGTAAGTTAAGGACGGATCCGTTCAGCTCCGCACTGCCTAAACTGATTAATTTGGGGCCGCTTGTGAGAGCCTTGAAACGGATCTCACAGGCGGACCCTGAAACGCCGATGTGAGGGTAGCCTAAATCTGCAAAAAAATAAAAATACATTTTATTCCAATTTTCATTTAATTCTCATGGGGCACCAAAGTTTGTAAAATCAGTTTTGAATAGCTTGAGGGGTGTAGTTTCTAAAAAAAAGGGCGATTTATGGGTGGTTTCTAAGGCTACTTTCAAACTGGCGTTTCTGGGTCCGCTTGTGAGCTCTCACAAGCGGCCCAAAACGGATCAGTTCAGCCCCAATGCATTCTGAATGGATGCGGATCCGTTCAGAATGCATCAGTTTGCCTCCGTTCAGCCTCCATTCCGCTCAGGAGGCGGACACCAAAACGCTGCTTGCAGCGTTTGTGTCCGCCTGACGACGCGGAGCCAAAATGGATCTGTCCTGACTTACAATGCAAGTCAATGGGGACAGATCCGTTTTCACTGACAATATGGTGCAATTGAAAACGGATCCACCTCTGATTGACTTTCAGTGCAAGTCAAAACAGATCCGTTTGCATTACCATGAACAAAAAAAAACAACATTTTTTTTGTTCATGGTAATGCAAACGGATCCGTTCTGAACGGATACAAGCGTTTGCATTATAGGTGCAGATACCAGACGGATCTGCACCTAAACTCAGGTGTGAAAGTAGCCTAATATGTAAGCCCCAGAAAGCGACTTCATAACTAAACTGGTCCTGAGAAGAAATTGGAGTTTGTAAATGTTCTCAAAAATGATAAGGATGGCTTCTAAGCCTTCGAACGTCCCAAAAAAAAAAAAAAAGTAATTTTCAAAAGGATCCAAACATGAAGTAGACATATGGGGAATGTAAAGTAATTACTATTTTTGGAGGTATTACTGTATTATAAAAGTAGAGAAATTGAAATTTGCAAATTTGGCATTTTTTTTACTCAATTTTACCGCTGTCATGAAGTACAATATGTGACGAGGTAATCTCAGAATGGCCTGGATAAGTAAAAGCGTTTTAAAGTTATTACCTCAAAGTAACACGTCAGATTTGCTATAAACGGCAGTGTAATGAAGGGGTTAATACATTTTAATATGCCATAGCAGGGAGTATAGCCCCCCAAGTGTTCACATCATGTGACCACAATGACTAAAGAGACGTGGAACTACAAATCCCAGTCACCTCAGTGAAAATCAGAAGGATGAGGAAGAACATGCCTGTAGCACTGAGGGTGTAGTCATTTTTTAGACTGACGGCTGTGAAACTGCTGTTAACCCCTTCAAGAGCAGGCAATTTTCCATTTTAGTTTACTCCGTTTTCCCATTCACGTCCCCATACGAGAGCTTGTTTTTGGCAGGACAAGTCGTACTTTCTAATAGACTGTAGTGTGAATAAGGGTTGCATTTTTAAAATGGTGGAGGTTAACCCCTTCCTGCCACCCCAAAGGGGTGGCTATGAGCAGTAATACTCCTTTAGGGCTCATGCACACAACCGTGCCTTTTTTTGTGGTCGGCAAAAAACGGATGCCGCCCGTGCCTTCCGCAACAATTTGCGGAACAGAACAGGAGGCCCATTATAGAAATGCCTATTCTTGTCTGCGAAACATAATTTTTGCGGGGCCACGGAACTGAGCAATGTATGTGAACAGCTGTCCGCATCTTTTGCGGACCCATTGAAATGAATGGTTCCGTATACAGAATCAAAATACGGAACGCAAAAAACGTTAGTGTGCATGAGCCCTTACTGTGGAACAGCCAGCTCTGTGGATTGTTATATGGAAGACCCCCGATAGCAGCGACACCAGCACCTGTAGGGCCCCGTTTCAATTGTTATATCACATCTACAGCCCATAAACAAGTGTGACCCCCTCGGTGCTCCTCACCCATAACCACAGGACAGCAGAGTCTTTTTAATGTTTTTATTGTACAAGAGCAGGATTACTTCAGTTCTTTCACGGAGAGACCTGCAAGAGAATAGAAAGGGATCAATTAGGATCTGATTCTAGAGCGCAGAGCGAGCGACACTCATCATCCATGGACACGGCTTCTAACAGCAACAGGTCGCCCCGCCATTGCTGCACTGACCAGAGCTTTACACCTTTGGGTTTTAAAGGGGTTTCCAGTATTTTTATACTGATGGTCTACCCTCAGGATAGGCCATCAATATCGAATTGGTGGGGGTCTGACACATTGTTTCTGAATGGCTGCTGCTCCGCTGGTCACTAGTTTGGAGACAGGTCAGATTGCATAAGGGTGGGGTTCATGAGCTGGAATACCAGTGATCAGATCTCCAGGGACTGGGTGCCCACGGTATTACTGTGACTGGCAGGGTGCTGATCACATTCAGAGACCAATGTGAAGAGCTGGAATCTATGTAGCTCATGGGCTCAGTGTACATCCCCATTTGGAGCCCACAGCCAATGGTCCCATGCTTGTAATACACGTTTGGATCTGGAAATCTACAACCCACTAATAAACCCCATGTATGAGCGATGAAGAAACTGAACCCTCAGATCCTGAGCGCGCATACTGAAGACCTAGCGATTCACTTGACTGCTCCAGGTAAACGTTTCTTATATCCCACAAACATCTGAACAGTCCCCAGACTGATCAGCCATCAGACCTGACCGCTTGCATTTAGGCTGCCTGCACACGGGTGCGGGATGTCCTGCAGGAATTCCACACAAATTTCTGTGCATTTCTGCACCAAACGCACATGGATTACTTGTGATTTGAAAAAGGGGCGAAATTGGCTAAAAAGAACCGGACAAAATTGACATGCTGCAATTAGTGTTGAGCGAACTTCTGTTTTAAGTTCGGCTTCCGGTTAGCGGAGAATCCCGATATGGATTCCGAATTCAGTTGTGGTCCGTGGTAGCGGAATCCATAATTGGCCAATTATTGATTCAGCTACCACGGACCACAACGGAATCCATATCGGGATTCTCCACTAACCGGAAGCAGAACTTTAGACGCCGAACTTAAAACAGAAGTTCGCTCAACACTAGCTGCAATTTCAAAATACGTACAGCAGGTCAATTTCCACACTGATCGAAAAAGCAAAGTGTCCACGAGATGCGTCTCCCCTTACACACTCTGCGGGTTTTTTTAATCACAAGATTCTGCACCTACTCCACAAATTGACATTCTGCAGATTAGGAAATTCCCAGCATCCCCCCAATTCTGTATCAGTTTCTTTACTACACGTGGACGGGTTTTAAAAAATCCATATAACAGGTGTTGTAGTGTAAACTGCTGAGGTCAGAATCCACTATTAATCTGCATCAATTCCAGGGCATGTGAATGTCTCCCAACAGGCATGCCTAATCTGCAACACCTGAACTAGGGATCAACCGATTATCCGAAGTACCGATATTATCGGTCGATATTCAGGATTTTGTACATCGGTATCTAACCTTGCCGATATACCGATAATGCGTATAAAGCGAATACTAGTGAGCGCTTCCATTATGGAAGCGCACACTAGTATGCATCGGGGTCGGGGAAGAAGGGCAGCAAGTGCTTCCGATACTCACCCTCCTTGGTCGTCTTTGATGGGGCCCACGCTGCACTGTCCTGACCCCGTACAGCGTCAGGATGTAATGCGCGCACTATGATCTGACACTGCAGACCGTCAGGTGACCGCGCAGCGCGGGCCGGAGGACACAGGGGAGCGAGACGCCAGACCTGGAGATGAAGAGGAGCCGCAGCGGTTTTTTATTTTATTCATCCGAGGTCTGATAAGGGTTAATAAAGTCAGTGAGGGAGGGGGGGGGGGGGGGAGATTGTGAGGAAATTGGCATTTGGCACTAGTATATTATAACTTGACCACCAACTAAAGGCTTTATTCATTTATAATATACACTAGTGCCAAATGCAAATTTCCACCACCTCAGTGACTACCAACTAATATATGAGATATAAAATATTGGTAGAAATTACCGGCTCTATAAAAAAATATCAGTCGATCCTGAACATGACATTCATATAGTTCGTCCTTTAGATATTCAAACGTTCTTAAAGGGAACCTCAGGCAGATGCAGCATATATTAAAGGGGTATTCCCATCTCAGACAATGGGGGTATATCACTAGCATATGCTCCATTGTCCGATAGGTGCGGTGCGCATATCTTGTAAACGGAGACGGCAAAGCGAAGACGGGTGCACCAAGCATGCGCGGCCACCCTCCATTCTTTTCTATGGGGCCACTGAAAATAGTCGAGCGCTGGCTCAGGTATTTGTTGGCCCCAGCTCAGTTTACACTTTACTTTGGGGCCTGCACCCATCAGACAATGGGGGCATATCCTAGCGATGTGCCCCCATTGTCTGACATGAGAATACCCCTTTAAACAAGCATTTTACCAGGTAGATGAGGCAACAAGGTATGGGAAATATTCTGTAGACGTGTCTCAAGTAACGAGCCCGTGAAGCGAGGGAGGCTCGTTCCTGTCGCAGCCCGCTATTGGCGGCTCCCCCGTCACCGGATGTTTTAATCCACGCGATGAGGAGACAGAGGCGACGTGGGTGCCGGGGAGCCAGGCAAGTACAACCTGTGTGAGGGGCCCAGGTGTTTAGGGAGGCATTTTAGGGGTGGGCTAACCCTTTTAATGCTAATGATCTCTCCTCAGGATGTAATTTGGGGCTGCCCGACGCCCACCACCCATCAGACGTTTGAAGGGGTAGTGGTGACAGCACTGCTTCTAAGTTACTGGCACGTCGTCTCGCTCAGAGGAAAATTGTAATAACTGCTCGTCACATTCAAGGGCCTCCTTGCAGCTTATCAAACACCTTTCTATAGTGGCTTCTTTGCTCAGTATTGCAGCTCAGCCCCATTCACTTGACGCCCAATGAAGGCGACATTGCTGGCCCAGATAGAAGCCCCCCACACGCACTCACCAGGAGGAAGCGACTGTTTCAGCTTCTCGGCCTTCTCTTTGTCGGTGATGACCAGGGTGTACAGGTATTTGCTGCAGCGAACCTTGAACTTCACATTGTCCTTGTTCTTCTTAATCTTGACAGCTGTAGAGAAGACACCAGATGAAGGCTACGCGTATACAGACAGGAAGGGCAGTCATGGGGGCACAGTAGCTGCCCTACCGAGGAAGAAGGGTCTAGAAAGGTTGGAGAAGCCCTTTAAATAGCTCTGGCGAGGCGACACCTGTGGATGCTTGGAGAGAACATCCTCTACTATGGCGGGCACATAGCGGGCGGACCCCTGGGTACAGGGCCCACCACTACTTACACTTGGCATCCTTTCTCCTGGCTGTCAGCAGGAAATCCTTAATCTCTTCAATTTTGCGAGGCTGAAAAATAAAGACACAAGTCAGACATGCCAACCACAGCATTGGCACCCAGACGAGTGGCAGAACGGGCGCGCCAACCACCATCAAGCATACCATGCTGGGAGTTGTGGTGCTACTCCAGGTAGATGCAAATAAAGAGAACCAGTAACCCTGTCTAGAGGGGTCATAGGTCAAGTCGAACTGAATGTCCAGTACTACAACTCTCACCGTGTCTGCTACCAAACTGCTGGACATAACAAACTACTACTTTTATAGCAAGAGACATCCGGCAGCTCTACAAAAGTACTACAAATCCCAGCATTTGCCTCACATGTCTAGGGGCATCACACATTTCCTTCCCAGAGAAGTACTACAGCTCCCAACATGCACTCTACTACTTAATGATATGACACGATAGGAATTACAGGGCACATACGGCAGTGACAGCTACCCCATGTACTACAACTCCTAGCAAGCACAACTGGAGAGATTGCATGCCAGGATCAGGCTTATAGCACACCGTAAGTAGAGTACTTAACTATACACTACTACTACTACTACTCCCAACAAGCTCACAGCCACCTGAGAATTGCCATGGCATACAGAGGCACTCCTAACGGTGCATGAATAAGTACTACAACTCTCACCCTCCCCACTCTATCAGGACTTACCGAGCATGACTGGCCAAAACCACCTGACATTACCCTTCTTGGCCTAGTACTACTACTCTCATCATCCACACGCCATACCCGGTAGGAGCAGGGAGACACTTACCATGCTGCAGCTGGAATCCGGGGACCTGCGGGGGGAGGACACAAATGTCAGATCAGCACAACACACAATCGCCGCCGGCAAAATACTCCCCGCACCACCCGCCCGGACCGCCGGGCTACCCCTGGGCCCCATCACCCGCCTCCTGCCTGCCCCGTACACCGAGGATGGAGACAGATCCTCCGCGCACGGTACTCACCTCGGTGTCTCTTGGAACCAGAAAAGAAAGGAGCGTCACTTCCGGCTTCCGAGACTTAAACCCAAGACGGCGACCTGCGAGGGTCAAACCACAAGAGAACGCGATTCAACCCGGAAGTGAAGGTGATCGATGGTGAACACAAGTCTGTTAGTGAATATTAGGGCGGGGTTTGAATCCTTCTTTTCAGCCTTGTCCCGGCTACAGCCTGCTGCCAGGCAACCCTCGGCTTAGATACTGCAAAGTTCTCCGGGCCCGTCACCGCCTCCCTGTGGTCGGACACCGAACTGCAGCCGCCCCCACAATGTCTCATCACCGCACGCTCCTGTTCTTTGGGCAAAAGGGTAATACTTTCACACTTGCGGCAGTGTGATCCGGCAAAACGGATGCAAACTGATTGCATTTTAAAGGGATTCTGTCACCTCTTTTTAGGCTACTTTCACACTAGCGGCAGGACGGATCCGACAGGCTGTTCTATAATGGGGACGGCGCAGTTCGCGGTGAGAGGCCGCCGGACATGCAGTACGTTTAGTCCGGCGGCCCTTCGCCGTCCACTGCCGTACTGCGCCGGAGCTCTGCCCCCGTCCCCATTATAGTCAATGGGGACAGAGCGGCGGCACAGCAAAATAGCGGTAGGACGGATCCTACTTGTTTTGACCCGTCTTCTGTCAGTTTGTTATGTCCAGCAGTTTGGTAGCAGACACGGTGAGAGTTGTAGTACTGGATATTCAGTTCGATTTGACCTATGACCCCTCTAGACAGGGTTACTGGTTCTCTTTATTTGCATCTACCTGGAGTAGCACCACAACTCCCAGCATGGTATGCTTGATGGTAGTTGGCGTGCCCGTTCTGCCACTCGTCTGGGTGCCGATGCTGTGGTTGGCATGTCTGACTTGTGGTTTTATTTTTCAGCCTCGCAAAATTAAAGAGATTAAAGGGCTTCTGTCACCCCACTAAAGTGATTATTTTTTTTTGGGGCTAGTTAAATTAGTTATATAGCGATATATGTGTTACTTTGATCCAGCAGTTTATTCAAAAAACAAAGTTTTATAATATGTAAATTCGGTCTCTACCAGCAAGTAGGGCGGCTACTTGCTGGTAGCAGCCGCAGAAATCCGCCCCCTCCTCTTGTTGATTGACAGGGCCAGCCGGGATCTCCTCCTCCGGCCAGCCCTGTCGGCATTTCAAAAATCGCGCGCCTGTGTTGATTCGGCGCAGGCGCTCTGAGATAAGGAGGCTCGTCTCCTCAGAACTCCCTCAGTGCGCCTGCGCCGATGACGTCTTCTATTTCGGTGATGTCATCGGCGCAGGCGCTCTGAGATGAGGAGGCTCGTCTCCTCAGAACTCCCTCAGTGCGCCTGCGCCGATGACGTCTTCTATTTCGGTGATGTCATCGGCGCAGGCGCACTGAGGGAGTTCTGAGGAGACGAGCCTCCTCATCTCAGAGCGCCTGCGCCGATGACATCACCGAAATAGAAGACGTCATCGGCGCAGGCGCACTGAGGGAGTTCTGAGGAGACGAGCCTCCTTATCTCAGAGCGCCTGCGCCGAATCAACACAGGCGCGCGATTTTTGAAATGCCGACAGGGCTGGCCGGAGGAGGAGATCGCGGCTGGTCCTGTCAATCAACACGACGAGGGGGCGGATTTCTGCAGCAGCTACCAGCAAGTAGACGCCCTACTTGCTGGTAGAGACCGAATTTACATATTATAAAACTTTGTTTTTTGAATAAACTGCTGGATCAAAGTAAGTAAGACCATTATATTTTCATATATCGCTATATAACTAATTTAACTAGCCCCAAAAAAAAATATCACTTTAGTGGGGTGACAGAAGCCCTTTAAGGATTTCCTGCTGACAGCCAGGAGAAAGGGTGCCAAGTGTAAGTAGTGGTGGGCCCTGTACCCAGGGGTCCGCCCGCTATGTGCCCGCCATAGTAGAGGATGTTCTCTCCAAGCATCCACAGGTGTCGCCTGCTTACTGCGGCCTCTGCTGCTAAGCAGCCTCCCAGAGCTATTTAAAGGGCTTCTCCAACCTTTCTATTCTCTTGCAGGTCTCTCCGTGAAAGAACTGAAGTAATCCTGCTCTAGTACAATAAAAACATTTAAAAGACTCTGCTGTCCTGTGGTTATGGGTGAGGAGCACCGAGGGGGTCACACTTGTTTATGGGCTGTAGATGTGATATAACAATTGAAACGGGGCCCTACAGGTGCTGGTGTCGCTGCTATCGAGGGTCTTCCATATAAGGCCTCTTTCACACTTGCGTTGTCCGGATCCGGCGTGTACTCCACTTGCCGGAATTACACTCCGGATCCGGAAAAACGCAAGTGTACTGAAAGCATTTGAAGACGGAACCGTCTTCCAAATGCTTTCAGTGTTACTATGGCACCCAGGACGCTATTAAAGTCCTGGTTGCCATAGTAGGAGCGGGGAGCGGGGGAGCGGTATACTTACAGTCCGTGCGGCTCCCGGGGCGCTCCAGAATGACGTCAGAGCGCCCCATGCGCATGGATGACGTGATCCATGCGATCACGTGATCCATGCGCTTGGGGCGCCCTGACGTCACTCTGGAGCGCCCGGGGAGCCGCACGGACGGTAAGTACACTGCTCCCCCGCTCCCCGCTACACTTACCATGGCTGTCAGGACTTTAGCGTCCCGGCAGCCATGGTAACCACTCTGAAAAAGCTAAATGTCGGCTCCGGCAATGCGCCGAAACGACGTTTAGCTTAAGGCCGGATCCGGATCAATGCCTTCCAATGGGCATTAATTCCGGATCCGGCCTTGCGGCAAGTGTTCCGGATTTTTGGCCGGAGCAAAAAGCGCAGCATGCTGCGGTATTTTCTCCGGCCAACAAACGTTCCGTACCGGAACTGAAGACATCCTGATGCATCCTGAACGGATTACTCTCCATTCAGAATGCATTAGGATAATCCTGATCAGGATTCTTCCGGCATAGAGCCCCGACGACGGAACTCTATGCCGGAAGACAATAACGCAGGTGTGAAAGAGCCCTAACAATCCACAGAGCTGCCTGTTCCACAGTACAGGAGTATTGCTGCTTATGGCAACCCCTTTGGGGCGGCAGGAAGGGGTTAACCTCCACCATTTGAATAGACACCAATGTAAAATTAAGAGGTCAGTGGAGGTTTAACCCCTTAAGGACCAGGCCATTTTTTGCAAATCTGACATGTGTCACTTTTATGTGGTAACTTCAAAATGCTTTCACTTACCCAGGCCATTCTGAGATTGTTTTCTCGTCACATATTGTACTTCATGACACTGGTAAATTTGAGTCAAAATATTTCATTTTTATTTATAAAAAAAGACTAAATTTACCAATTTTTTTTTTTTTTTAAATATCAATTTTCAAAATTTCTATTTCTCTGATTTTAAAACATAGTAATACCTCCTAAACTAGTTATTACTTTACATTTCCCATATGTCTACTTCATGTTTGGATCATTTTGACGTTAGAAGGCTTCGAAGTTTAGAAGCAAATCTTGAAATTTCTCAGAAAATTTCCAAAACCCACTTTTTTAGGACCAGTTCAGGTCTGAAGTCACTTTTTGAGGCTTACATAATAGAAACCACCCATAAATAGGCCCTATTTTAGAAACTACACCCCTCAAGTTACTCAAAACTGATTTTACAAACTTTGTTAACCCTTTAGGTGTTCCACAAGAATTAAAAGGAAAATGTAGATGAAATTTCCGAATTTCACATTTTCGGCAGATTTTCTATATTAATCCTTTTTTTTCCCGCTAACAAAGCAAGGGTTAACAGCCAAACAAAACTCAATATTTATTACTCCGATTCTGTAGTTTACAGAAACACCCCAGATGTGGTTGTAAACTGCTGTACGGGCACTGGCAGGGCGCAGAAGGAAGTCGTCGGCATCCTTAGATTTTTCAGACAGGAAAGTAAGAGTTATTTGATACATCAGCAAAGAGGAACTCAATATTGTCAGAGAGTTGCAAGAAATCCTAGCGGTCCACAACAAAGGCAGGGTGACCATACGGTCTTGTGAATGGGCCCTAAGTGTCATGGTATGGTGATGCCATACTTGTTTGAATATTGACATAGAAGGGCATAGATTGGACATAAAATACTGTAATTGTAGGGGGGGGGGGCTGATGGGGAGACGGTGAGGGGTTCGTTGATTGCCTGAAAACCCAAGCAAATCAAGTAACCCAGCCAATGGTTAGAGAGAGTGGAGTTAGGCTGGGTTCACACGGGCGTCACGTTTTGGCTCAGGATGCGTCCCGGGTGCATTACGGCAAACCCGCGTGAGGAGGTATCCAATTGCAGTCAGTTTTGACTGCGATTGCGTTCCGTTGTTCAGTTTTTATCGCGCGGCTGCAATGCGTTTTGCACGCGCGTGATAAAAAACTGAATGTGGCACCCAGACCCGAACTTCTTCACAGAAGTTCAGGTTTGGGTTCGGTGTTGTGTAGATGTTATTATTTGCCCTTATAACATGGTTAAAAGGGAAAATAATAGCATTCTGAATACAGACTGCATAGTAGAAGTAGTAAAATAAAATTAACTCACCTCCTCCAATTGATCGCGTAGCTGCCGGTCTCCTGTTCTTTCTTCAGGACCTGTCAAAGGACCTGTGGTGACGTCACTGTGCTCATCACATGGTCCATCACCACGGTGATGGACCATGTGATGTGACGTCACCACAGGTCCTCTAGCCGGCAGATCATGATTAAAGAAGTAAGAAGAGATCGGCAACTACGCGATCAAGAGGAGGAGGTGGGTTAATTATTTTTTATTTTTTAACCCTCAATTGACCTTCTACTAAGCATTCTGCATTAAAGAATGCTATTATTTTCCATTATAACTATGTTATAAGGGAAAATAATAGTGAATAGACTTTCATCTTAGCAACCATGCGTGAAAATCGCACCGCATCCGCACTTGCTTGCGGATTCTTGCGGATTTTCACGCAGCCCCATTCACTTCGTTTACGTGATAAACGCACAAAATAGAGCTTGCTGCGATTTTCACGCAACACACAAGTGATGCGTGAAAATCACCGCTCATGTGCACAGCCCCATAGAAGTGAATGGGTCCGGATTCAGTGCGGGTGCAATGCGTTCACCTCATGCATCGCACCCGCGCGGAAATCTCGCCCGTGTGAACCCAGCCTTAGGCCTCTTTCACACGACAGTATGTATTTTTCAGTGTTTTGCGGTCCGTTTTAAACAGATCCGTTTTTTGTTTCCGTTGTGTTTCCGTTCCGTTTTTCCGTATGGCATATACAGTGTACAGTAATTTCATAGAAAAAATTGGGCTGGGCATAACATTTTCAATAGATGGTTCCGCAAAAAACGGAACGGATACGGAAGACATACGGATGCATTTCCGTATGCATTCCGTTTTTTTGCGGACCCATAGACTTTAATGGAGCAACGGAACGTGATTTGCGGCCAAATATAGGACATGTTCTATCTTTAAACGGAACGTAAAAACGGAAATACGGAAACGGAATGCATACGGAACACATTCCGTTTTTTTTGCGTAACCATTGAAATAAATGGTTCCGTATACGGACCGCAAAAAACGGCCCGCAAAACGGAAAAAAAAAAAACGGCTGTGTGAAAGAGGCCTTAGGGTGGACATTTGTCAGCCAAGAAGTCCAAATGTGGAGGAAATTCTTGTGGCTCATTGACAACACTGGGCTAGGTTCCTCATTGATGACAGAGGTAACAAATAACTTCATTTTCCTGCCAAAAGGTCTTCAATCTCTAGGTTTTAATGATGAACTGCTTGGGGCCAATGAAGATGGAAAAGATCAGTTGATGGACCATATTGACAAACATCAAATATCTTCTTACCTTAAAGGGCTTTGCTGGAATTACATTTTATATTATTTCCTAGGTCTTCATATTAGAAGGAAAACTTGCTTGAACAAGAGGCTTTTCACATCTTGTAAGGATATGTTGCTTACCATTCTTCACATTAGTCAACTCAATTCATGTCACTTCTTTCTTTTTGATAACTTCCTCCTGAGTCTAAAACTATATCAGTATATCCTGCTGCTACGCCGCTGTTTCTCTCCAGAAACTCTTCGTCCTCAGCAGTTTTCATGTATGGACTTCCTGGCCTACCTGATGCACACACTGTGTCATCAGATGACAATCAGAGGTCATCATGGAGAAAGAGCAGTCCAGACGTGTGAAGAAAGGACTATGTAGTGTACGGGGACTGTAATGCCCGTCACTACCAAAGTGTCACTTGTTGTGCTGTCGTTCCCCCCTTATTTATGGGGAAGTTGGTATATGTCAGTTTTATAAAATGTCATGTAATGTAATGCTATGTATTTCCCTATTGCTGTGAAACTTGCATGTACAGGCCTGCTAGGGGTGTCATTTCAGCTTCTAGTCACTAGAGGGAGCTAGAGAGCCCTAGTTTATATAAGGCCCAGTCAGGGAAGTGAAGGGGAGACGGAGTCTAGTGTCTGTAATCTACAGTTGGAGATTAGACAATGTCCGAGACAAGTCCAGGCCTGAAGCCTGCGGTCCAGGAGAAGATTTCCTCCTGAATTCCAATATGCAGAAACAGGAATATCTTAGCTAAAGAGCCTGAGGAAGCAGCTGAGAGAGACCGAGGCAAAGTGCAGAGAAGCAAGAGGTACTCAAAATAACAGAGGAGGTACTTTATGAAGCTAGAACCAAGGATATAAATCAGAGCTAGGCTATTGGGCCTTGGGGAAGATATGCTATATTCCAGATATGCTACATTCCAGCTCCTGTACTGCAAGTCCTGTGTTTAACACTCTGTAATCACCTTGCTCAATCTGTAATTGCCTGCATCAACCGTATTGCAAAATCGACTGTATGCCAAGGAACTGCGATTCCATTATTGTCTCTGCATGAAAACTACTAAAGTTGGAGTTCTGTTTTAATACCACGTGTTCCTCAAGTTATTCCTGCTATCAGCAAACGGCGTGCCACCGTTTAACTGGCACTGGCGTCACGAACAATTTGCTACCATCACCTGCCATTGCAGAGAGTCAGCCGTCTCAGGTTAGTGTCATTGCACTACTACACCCAGAAACTCTATTACACACAACTTGAGTACGCTGCACCTCTCTTTTGGCGTCACGAACAGGATACGCACGCTTTCTAGTGCAAGAAGCGTGAACTTTGTGCCTTATACAGTTGCCCTGTGACCAAAGTGACAAATTGCCTGTTTATTTAAAGTGGACTTTGTGGACTGAAAAACATACCCAAAGTGTTCCTAAAACCTCTAAAAAGCGCTGTGCAGTGTTGCGCTACCAAGAGAAAGAAAATTGCCACATTGGAGTGTGGTTTTGTGGACTTTTTACAATCCTGCTTGCTGTCAGTGAATAGACAGCGTTTCTTGCTAAAGATGGCCGCTGAGCTTGCTGAATTTACTGCTGCGTCATCTTCATCCCGAAATGGCGGGAAAAATTGGCGCCTTTCTGAGGAAATAGCGGGAAGGAGTTCAAGGTCAGGCGCCACTGCTTATCTGGACATTTGCATGTCTGCCAGCATGGACACCGCCTTCCATATACTGGAATACCTGGGGGGCGGCCTCCCAGTGCAAGGGGAGGAGCTGGCTGAGTTAATCGACGCGACCCTATCGCTCTCCAGAGAAGGATCGAGCATGTTGGAAAATGAACAGAGCGTTGCTGCAACGTCCGCACCTGAGATTCCAAAGATGTCTGATATTGGTGTAGAGCCAGAGGAGGCTCCACCGGCCTACTCTCCGGGACCGGAGAAACCCGCCTGCCGCCCAAGGGAGAAAGAACCAGAGCCCTGCTATGGCTCGTGGAGAGACTTTTTTCAGCCCTCTTTCAAATGGTCCTCACTAATGGCGGAGATCCGGGAGGCCGCTATAAAGCGGAATACCAAGACCAAGATCTACTACGAAGAGTTGACTAAGACTATCCATGAAAGACACACCAACACCCAACCCCGCCTGGAAAGGAGAAAGGGGTTGGTGGTGTCCTTTGACAAAACCCGTGGCTATGGGTTTATCCAAGACTATCTGACTGGCAGAGACCTATACGTGAATAGAAGGTCTGTCAAGAGAGACTACCTCCCTTCCTATCAGCACAGCCTCCGTGAGGGAGAGGAAGTGGAGTTCACCCCTGCCGAGAGCCTGAGAGGCCCTTATGCCACTGCCGTGACCCGTCCCAAGCGAGAACCTGAGGACTGAGAGGCAGAAGAAGAAGACTACTCTGGCTGCGAGCGGGAACCGGAACGCTCTCCAGAGCCGGCCCATCACGCCTTCCAGGAGCGGAGCTCCTTCATTGGGCCTAACGTCTTCTGGCAGCCAACCGTGTTGGAGAAATGGGTGAGCCCCTATCCTTCCCCCGAGCTGCCTCGTCGGGAGAAGACCATGCACGAGATGGAGCATTTAAAAGGACTTCAAAATACCTTCAAGAACATCCGGATGGGTCGGAGACCAGACGCATCGCCAGAACCTGCAGAGGCCGAGTCCGCACCATCGGTGACTGTACCTGCGCCGGCGGCACCAGCAGATGACAGCGACTCTGACACTGAGAGCATCGGTGAGCAGATTGACCGGCTGGAGGAGAAGTTGCGGGAGCTGCGCAAGATCGCGACCGCCAGGATCCAGACGCCGCCGAAGAAGGACGAGGTAAGGGTGCCTGTCACCACCCGTAGAGTACCTTCTGCTGCCACCGCTCCGTCAGTGCCCCAAAGGAGAACTCCGGTTGCTGTGAATAGCTGCGCAGAGCCCACCGGACCGATTGAGGCGGCGGTAACCACTCCATTCCATCCCACAATTATTGTGCCGGGACCGGTACGGTCCACCCAAGGGTTTACCCCTAGGCCCATGGGGCCAATACCTATTAGGGGCCCCTTCACCTTGCAGCTGCCCCCTAATACAGTTATGTGGGCCCATCCTCCTGTAGAGGACTACTACAGGCCGTACTTGCCAGCAGAGCCAAGTGGTTATGATATGCCACTGTGAATCAGCCTGCTAGGCCTTTGATTTATTTCGCCGAAGAAATATGGTGTTAACCCTTCCAGGACAGGAGTCCTACGTTTCTGGTCCTTTGTTGCGGCTGCCAGTTTATCCACGGCTCAGTGGTAGGTGTTAACCACTGAAGTATTAAAGTCAACGAAGCCAAGTTTGTTTCCAGGACCTCCTGCCTGCTTTTGCTACCCCCACGCCAAGTTGTGCCTGTTCCTTTGTTGCACCTTTTACCCTTCACCCCCTTTTCAGGTTGATCAGGGGTATTACAGCACTTGTTTTATATTCTACAATTTTATTGTGCAACTTCATACTAAGGAACCGTGCCCGGAGACAGACTCAAAAGGACCTGAGCCTCTGAGATTTTTGCTCTTTTAAAGGAAATGTGCCCAGAGATGGACTCCACCGCATGAGAGCCTCTGTGATTTAATAGGAAAATAACCTGGGTACGGACTCATGTTTGTTCTTTGAGCCTCCAAGAACTTTTATACTGTTTTATCTATTTTGCTGTTCTATTATGGACTTATTCATTGTCATGGACTATCCTGGTTATAATGTTACGCTGTGCCAGGTCAGCGCCCCAGTTCCATTCATTATCCTGAGGAGAAGAGAACGATGCCCCTTGTCACCACCCTTCATCTTTGCCAATTGGACCTGATGTGAATATAAATGCAGATGAATTACATGTATGTATGCCTGCATGTCTCTTTTTTCTGTTTCAGGTAGAGATTCCAGTTGGGCGAGCCCTGATGGAGTACGAGGTCGTACTCAGCTTAAAGCAGTGGGGTATGTAGTGTACGGGAACTGTAATACCCGTCACTACCAAAGTGTCACTTGGTGTGCTGTCGTCCCTCCTAATTATGGGGAAGTTGGTATATGTCAGTTTTATAAAATGTCATGTAATGTAATGCTATGTATTTCCCTATTGCTGTGAAACTTGCATGTACAGGCCTGCTAGGGGTGTCATTTCAGCTTCTAGTCACTAGAGGGAGCTAGAGAGCCCTAGTTTATATAAGGCCCAGTCAGGGAAGTAGAAGGCAGACGGAGTCTAGTGTCTGTAAGCTACAGTTGGAGATTAGACAATGTCCGAGACAAGTCCAGGCCTGAAGCCTGCGGTCCAGGAGAAGATTCCCTCCTGAATTCCCATATGCAGAAACAGGAATATCTTAGCTAAAGAGCCTGAGGAAGCAGCTGAGAGAGACCGAGGCAAAGTGCAGAGAAGCAAGAGGTACTCAAAATAACAGAGGAGGTACTTTATGAAGCTAGAACCAAGGATATAAATCAGAGCTAGGCTATTGGGCCTTGGGGAAGATATGCTATATTCCAGATATGCTACATTCCAGCTCCTGTACTGCAAGTCCTGTGTTTAACACTCTGTAATCACCTTGCTAAATCTGTAATTGCCTGCATCAACCGTATTGCAAAATCGACTGTATGCCAAGGAACTGCGATTCCATTATTGTCTCTGCATGAAAACTACTAAAGTTGGAGTTCTGTTTTAATACCACGTGTTCCTCAAGTTATTCCTGCTATCAGCAAACGGCGTGCCACCGTTTAACTGGCACTGGCGTCACGAACAATTTGCTACCATCACCTGCCATTGCAGAGAGTCAGCCGTCTCAGGTTAGTGTCATTGCACTACTACACCCAGAAACTCTATTACACACAACTTGAGTACGCTGCAACAACACATGTGCTCAACCCTACTACAGGAGCTAATCTACAGGATCTAATCTTCAGAAAGGACTTCTTCGGCAAACTGTCAAAATAATGTTTAATGTATTGATTCGAACTTGAAGCTCCAGAGATAGATAGATGTCATCTACTGGTTTCTGAGTAGGGTTTCCTCCCAACCTGTAACTCACCAGCCTGCTGTGAAAATTGACACCATGAGGCCAATATCGGTATAGAGTTTTAATCTGCAATAATCCACCAGGATGATTACCCTTACCCTGACCTTGACCACCAGAGTTGGTAACATGAAACCCTCCTTTCTATAGACCACCACCGATACTGACATTAATCCCTTTCTACCCTAAACTACCAGAGATGCTTACATTTACACTTTCCTAGCCCTAGATTATCAGTGATGCATACATTAACCCTTCTGCTGTAGACCAAGAGTAGTGATTACATTAGCCCCTTACTGTCCTAGATTTGCAGTCCACAGCACGAGCATGGAGGGGCAACGGTCATGTGAACGAGCCCTTACAAAGAAAATTGTGATTCTGACATGCTTGTCCAAAGAAAGACTGTAGAATTGTAGTACTAGAATTGACCACTAGGTGGTGGTACAATACACCTTATACAATTATTAGACTTGTGTAAAAAATCGTCACTGTTTAGACCTAAAAAAAAAAAGAAGAAAAGTCTTAGTTAAATTTGAGTTGGAGTAACATGCCCCAAATGTATAAAAAAAATGCACACATCCTAACTGAAATTTATGCCTGCTATGGCCACTGCACCTACCCTTTCTATTTCCTGAGACAAAAACTGAAATTACGCCCCCCCTAATACCAATTTCTAAACCTAACCCCTTTGCAACAATTAAAGCGCTCATTGCCCATGGCCCTTCCGCTGCCCCCCTCTTGCCCCTACTTGGTGCTGCCTGAGGTGATCGCCTCACCTGGCCTCATTGGTGGTGCGCCCCTGGCTATGGCCTGTTGTAGATTTCTGCCATCATTTATGTTAGTTTTCTGGTGTAAATTATGTTTAGTGTATGGGGACATGGAGGCCCTGCCCTCATTTAGACAAGCCCTAACCACATTTTATTTTAAAAAAATAAAATAAAAATACAAAAAAAAAAAAAAAGTGACCTGTGCAAAATATGCCATACTAATGCCATACTGTAATGCTGCAGAACCCCAAGCAACCAGGCAAAGATTTGAACAAACGTGGATTTATTGAAAACACAGCAGTAAAGTCCAAGCCAGAAATCATACAGAAATAACGTAGTCCAAATAATAACCTCTGTGGGAAAACGTCAGAGGAAAACCAGACCGGGCTAAAGTTCATACAGAAGAGTCCGTGAAACCAGGTACCTAAGGATGAGACGGTGAAGTATCCAAGGTCCGATCCGCGGCCACACACGGTACAACTGTAGAGCAGAGACGAGGTTTCCAGAGGCATTCACTAGATGAATACACTCATGCATGGAACAAACTTAGTGAATATGAACCAGCATACTCCCAGGTGGTAGAGACAACAGTGAGCACTGATCAGCCAGGGAGATCACCTTTTAAACACCTGCTGGCCAATCACAGAGTGCTGCTTGTCAGAACCTCATGGGTCATGCGATGATCCTACTCATTAGCACCTGTGCAGCAAATCCCTAATCAACTTTGAATTTGTGCACAGGTGCTTTACCTGCCAGTGGCCGACGTAGCGCATAAGATGCACGCACACTCGGCCGCTCATTCCTTTGCGAATCACCCCTCGAGCGTGCACGTGGACCCCCAGCCGACTCGGCACAGGCTTGCGCCAGCATGGACGCCGGAACGGAGCCCGCAGGAGACACCGGAGGCAGGACCGGCCGCGATCTATTGCCAGCAGCCCAGCAAGTCTGCCTCCGGGATCCCCGCGGCCCTCCGGAGCCCATGCGGACGCTCCACCGTATCTGCCCGCAAGGGAACCGGAAACGCAGACTCCCTTACACATACATTGCCTAAAGATAACAGGCATTTACAAACAGAAAGTTGGCCCTATCTATAATACTTAAAAGGGTTCTCCCATGACTAATGTAAAAAATACATTAGACATCATATAGTACATGACAATCCCTTTCTAACCAAGCTAGAACCAGCCCTGCACCTCACATGGATCCAGAGTTCTCCCCATTCATTGCTCTGCTAGATTTATATCAAGCTGAGAGCTCAGGGGAGTGTCCTTTCTGCTGCAGATAAGGGGGAGCTGCGACACGCCCCCTTATCACAGCTCAGGAGGCGTGTCTCAGCTCTCTACCTATCACAGCTCAGGAGGCGTGTCTCAGCTCTCCCTATCACAGCTCAGGAGGCGTGTCTCAGCTCTCCCTATCACAGTTTAGGAGGCGTGTCTCAGCTCTCCCTATCACAGCTCAGGGGGCGTGTCTCAGCTCTCTCTATCACAGCTCAGGAGGCGTGTCTCAGCTCTCCCTATCACAGCTCAGGAGGCAGATGAAGGATGAAACTGAGCATGTGCGGCCATCTCAGTGAGCAGGACAAAGAAATAAGAAAGAGAACAAACAGCAGGTGGCGCTACACAGATACATTTTATTGAATAACTCAGTGGCTATGCTAAATTTTTAATTACATGCAATTACTAAAGTATTCAGATCTAGGCTAGGTGCTGGTTTGAAAACTGTAGAATATTTTTCGTGGGACAACCCTTTTAACTTTTAATCGTTCAATAAAAAATAGCCCAACAAGTACTGCAAGTGAACCAGTGCGCAATTTAAGAGAAGGAACGGTCTTACCGCTTTGTAGATTATCGGTAGCAGGGCGCCCGGGAACGTTCTTAATTCCCACGCAGGACAAGTCAGTGCCACTTGCGCTCCTGCTCATGTCTGCACCGGCACTCAGCATCAGTAGGCCGGCACAGGTCAGTTAGGTTTAGGGGACCACTATATCCTAACCCTTATTATATACCAGTCCCCTAATGAGTTGGAATATAGCCAATGAAACACCTTGGGACGTTTTTGAATCATTATCTGGGACTTTCCTGCTGCGTTTCCTATTTGTCCATTCCACAGAGCCGGGAAACCATTCCACTTAGGGTACAGCAGGGACCCCTAGTCAGATTTGAGGGACGGCTCAGAGGGGTCGCCCTTATCAGGGTGAGTGCTCCGCTACCTGAGAGTAAAGCGGAGCTCAGGCCAATTAGGGGCATTTCAGAGCAAGACACCCGGCTCGACGTTGGGAGACCCCCTGTTACTGATAATCTACAAAAGACCGTTCCTTCTCTTAAATTGCGCACTGGTTCACTTGCACTACTTGCTGCGATTTTTGTCTATTAATTATTTTGTTGGGCTATTTTTTAATTGAACGATTAAAAGTTAAGTATTAGGGTCCAGAATGGGAGAATAGGTCCGCATCCGTTCCGCAAATTGCTGTCCGCATCCTCATTTCCGGAGCGCGCCCCCGATCTTCCGGTCCGCGGCTCCGGAAGAGAATAGAACATGTCCTATTCTTGTCCGCAATTGCGGACAAGAATAGGCAGTTCTAATGGGGGTGCCGGCCGGGTGTATTGCGGATCCACAATGCACCACGGACGTCTAAATGGAGCCTTATAGATAGGGCAACCTTTCCGTTTGTTAATTGCTTTTGAAAATAGGTTGCCCGACCTCTGTATCCTACAACAGTTCCAGCCAAAGTGTCCTAATAAAAGTGCCAGCCACAGTGCCTTCATAAAAGGGGCCAGCTCCACCGCCCCATAACAGTGCCATCTCTATCCCCCATAACAGTGCCATCTCTATCCCCCATAACAGTGCCAGCTCTATCCCCCTATAACAGTGCCAGCTCCACCGCCCCATAACAGTGCCATCTCTATCCCCCATAACAGTGCCATCTCTATCCCCCATAACAGTGCCAGCTCCACCGCCCCATAACAGTGCCAGCTCTATCCCCCTATAACAGTGCCAGCTCCACCGCCCCATAACAGTGCCAGCTCTATCCCCCTATAACAGTGCCAGCTCCACCACCCCATAACAGTGCCAGCTCTATCCCCCTATAACAGTGCCAGCTCTATCCCCCTATAACAGTGCCAGCTCTATCCCCCTATAACAGTGCCAGCTCCACCGCCCCATAACAGTGCCAGCTCTATCCCCCTATAACAGTGCCAGCTCCACCACCCCATAACAGTGCCAGCTCCACCGCCCCATAACAGTGCCAGCTCCAAGGCCCCATAACAGTGCCAGCTCTATCCCCCTATAACAGTGCCATCTCTATCCCCCATAACAGTGCCATCTCTATCCCCCTATAACAGTGCCAGCTCCACCGCCCCAAAACAGTGCCATCTCTATCCCCCTATAACAGTGCCAGCTCTATCCCCCTATAACAGTGCCATCTCTATCCCCCATAACAGTGCCATCTCTATCCCCCATAACAGTGCCAGCTCTATCCCCCTATAACAGTGCCATCTCTATCCCCCATAACAGTGCCATCTCTATCCCCCATAACAGTGCCAGCTCTATCCCCCTATAACAGTGCCATCTCTATCCCCCATAACAGTGCCATCTCTATCCCCCTATAACAGTGCCAGCTCCACCGCCCCAAAACAGTGCCATCTCTATCCCCCTATAACAGTGCCATCTCTATCCCCCTATAACAGTGCCAGCTCTATCCCCCTATAACAGTGCCAGCTCCACCGCCCCATAACAGTGCCATCTCTATCCCCCATAACAGTGCCAGCCACAGTGCCCCATAACAGTGCCAGCTCCACCGCCCCCAGAACAGTCAGTTTACTTTACTATAATCTTCCACACCTAATAATGTGACTTATTCAGGGCGCTCATCGGCTGAGATGATCCTTCATGCCTTCGGCAACTCCGTGAAAATTTGGTTGTCAGGTCTATTACCTATCTCAGATAATATAGACTCTGCAGGGTCCAATGGGCTCGGAGACATTGATTAACCCTACAAAGCCTGTAGTTCCTTGAACAATAAACTGCATAGGATAGAACGGATCACTTCATTTCAGGTGGAATTTCCCTTTAAATTTTGTGTGCGGATACTGGAGAGCTCTGGTGATGAAAATGCTCCAAGCGGCCCACCTCCTTACCGCAAATAAAAAATCCAATGTATTTCAATGAATGCCCTTTGGCTAAGCAATGTCCCTTCTATATGTCAATAACGCATGGACAAGAGCGCAGACAATTCAAATTTCACATCAATCCTGCTTTACGTACACGCCATAATATTTGTGCGGTCTGGCTAAAATTTGAGAAGAAAGGGCCCCCGTACAGCCCTCAGAAACTCCCTGTCCGTTAGAATTACCTATGATTGATTATGTGTCTGTGCAAGGAACACCGACGGATTCAGCCCTGTATTAGACATGACAGACCACTCTACCTTCCCTGCGCCTACGAAGAACCGAACCGCTCCTGTACACGGCCGGCCGAGACAATACAAATGGCGGCTGTGCTCACCCCATTGATTCTGATGAAGGAGTCCGCTGTGAAAGTCATTGCACATGGGGAGTCAGTTTATTAGAGGATAGCGCCTTCATTTATATGGAGTCTGCAGCGCTGAGCCGCACACCCACCTGCTGGTTAAACGGCCCCTTAATGATCGCGGTAAAGGGCATATGAGTGGTCAGGGGTTAATTCACATTGATGACCCCTTTCTATACACGGTACTCATGATCTTCATCTATGGGTCCTAATGTGAAATGTCCTGTACAAAATGTTATGACATATGCACTGCCCAGTTATAAAGGCGTGCCCCCAACTTAATCACAAGTAGTAAATATGAAACCCCCTTCCCCCAGAATGAAAACAGAGCCTATATGCAACCCCCTAAGGGTCCTTATGCCTGGCCCGATCCCAGAGATGATAAAACAAGTTGATCAGTGCTCGATTAAAAGACCGTTTACACAGGCCAATGAATGGTGCATGGGGGTGAATGATCGTTGCTACGATCATTCATTTCCCATTCTCTTACAGAATGATGGCAGCAAGCATTTTCATGGCCACATCAATGATCTGATCGGACGAGAAACAAGCGCTTGCTTACGGTTTGCCGGCAGATCGCTGGCACATATACAACGGCCAAATTAGCCCAATCATCTGAATGTCTAAAAGGACGCTAAACTAATACAGACCCCAAACCAGACACCCTAAAGTAATAAAGACCCCCAAATATAGACACCAGATGCCCTTAAAAACAACATATCCCAGACTAGAACCCTAAATAGATATAGACCCCCCTTATTTCACAACTTTTATAATAGACAGTAATACCTCCAAAAATAGTTTCTGGAATGGGGTGACTTTTTGGAGGTTTCTACTGTAGGGCCACCTCAGGGTGTCTTCATATGCGACATAGTTCCCAATTACCATTCCAGCTAAATCCGCTCTCCAAAAGTCATATGGTGCTCCTTCCACTCTGAAGCCTGCTGTGCGCCCATACATCAGTTTTTGAGCACACATGGGGTGTTTCTGTAAACTAAGAATCAGGGTAATAGATTTTGAGTTTTGTTTGGCTGTTAACTCTTGATGTGTTGCAAAAAAAAATTTGATTAAAATTTAAAATCTTCAAAAATTCTTGTGGGGCACCTAAGTGGTTAACAAAGTTTGTAAAATTGGTTTTGAATAGCTTGAGGGGTGTAGTTTCTAAACTAGGGTGATTTATGGGTGGTTTCTAATATGTAAGCCTCAGAATATGACTTCATAACTGAACAGGTACTGAAAAAATTGGGTTTTGGAAATTTTCATAAAAATGTCAAGATTTGCTTCTAAACGTCTAAGCCTTCTAACGTCCCCAAAAAAGAAAATTTAATTTTCAAAATGATCCAAACATGAAGTAGACATATGGGGAATGTAAAGTAATAACTATTTTTGGAGGTATTACTGTCTACTGTCTGTAGAGAAATAGAAATTTGTAAATTTGATAATTTTTAAGGTGAAAAATGGCAAGGTCGTTAACGGTTTAAGTTCCCAATCCATCCCTGGTTTCCACCCCGCCAATATGTGACCGGCCAAGCTGGTATTTTAGTGCCCCTGCCAGTGCTGGTAATTTTTTTCTATGGACTGTTACTAATGAGCACTTCCATTGTGGAGCGCTTTCGCCGCCCCTCCCCCCTTTTCTCCCCCTTTTGTAGGAAAAAAACCCCAAAAATCCCAACCTCTTCCATTTGATTGCGCCGTGGGGAACACTCGTTGCTGATTGGATGACAGGACCTGCAGGACATCATCACACTGGAGAGCAGGTCCTGTCCTGTGCACATTAAGTGTTCACCACAGTGCAATCAAATAGCGGAGGTGAGTACTTTACTGGGAGGCACTAATTGGGCATGATTAATTCTGGGTGGCGCTAATGGGGGCATTATTAATTCTGCAGTGCACTAATTGAGGCATTACTATTACTGGGGGCACTAAAAAGGGCATTATTAATTCTGAGCGCCTATAATGGAGGCATTAATGCTGAGCAACAATAATGGGGGCATTATTAATTCTAGGGGGCACTAATGGAGGCATTTCTGTTACCGGGGGCACTAATGGGGGAATTATTAATTCTGGGGGGCACTAATTAATATAGTTCCAGGAGGAATGGTACAATGCAGCGTTCTATGTAATAAGCTCCAGAATTGTTATTCACATACCTCCCAACCGTCCCAGATCCGGTAGAACAGTCCTGGATTTCAGTGGCTGTCCCGGAAAGGCTGAGGTATGTCCCTGTCTCGGCTGTCTCTGCATCCATAGGATGCAGAGACAGTTGCCTGTTATGGAGAAGCAGAGAGTCGCCCGCCCATTCATCTCAGCTGCCGATGCTCCACACTGCCGGGCTGTGCAGGCGGAGCGGTGCAGGCCCGGGAATCAGCCTCTGCTCCTCCTACACAGCAGTGCAATCTTAACAGCATCCTGCCTGCTGCTGATGATCATCAGATGAACCAGGTGAGTATTTACTGTTTTTTTTCTTCCTGTGAAGGGGGCACATCTGGGCCAAACTACTGTGAGGGGGCACAATGTGGGTATAACTACTTTGAAGGGTGCAAATATCTGGCCATAACTGCTGTGTGGGTAGGGTTGCCACTGACTTCACCCCATAAAGCCGGACCTCACCGGTCACGCCCCCAAAACTGCCAAACCAAAGTTAGGCCATGCCACCATTACCAACAAAAGAAGGGGGGGAACTTTCAGACTGGAAGGTGAGCTGGGGGAGCCCGGAGTCAGGGGCGTAACTGTAAGGCTACTTTCACACTAGCGTTCCGAGCGGATCCGTCTGATGTTTCCGATAATGCAGACGTTTGCATCCGTTCAGAACGGATCCGTCTGCATTATTACTTAGAAAATTTTCTAAGTCTGAAAGTTGTCTGAGCGGATCCGTTCAGACTTTCCATTGAAAGTCAATGGGGAACGGATCCGCTTGAAGATTGAGCCATATTGTGTCATCTTCAAGCGGATCCGTCCCCATTGACTTCCATTATAAGTCTGGACGGATCCGCTCGCCTCCGCACGGCCAGGCGGACCCCCGAACGCTGCAAGCAGCGTTCAGGTGTCCGCTCACTGAGCAGAGCGGAGGCTGAGCGCTGGCAGGCGGATGCATTCTCAGTGGATCCGCCTCCACTGAGAATGCATTAGGGCCAGACGGATGCGTTCGGGGCCGCTCGTGAGCCCCTTCAAACGGAGCGCACGAGCGGACACCCGAACGCTAGTGTGAAAGTAGCCTAAGCCGTGCACCGGGGTGGGCTCCCCAGAATACAGCGAAGTCACAGACAAGGAAAGTGACACTGACACCAGCTTACTATGCAAGAACAAAAACTTTATTTACGCAACGAGTAATAACATAAGAACAATACAAACATGCATAGAAAACCCTATATCCCGGACCCACAGTCAACGTCCCTGCCCACTGGACAGGCCTAGCCAATGGCGGACACAGCAGAGCCTGCAAGTCAATAACTGCACTGCAGTCCAGTACAGTACAGTACAGCCTAGCAAAACGATCTAATCCTAACTAACTAATGTTTGGCCGAGGCTAATCTCTGTATCTTCAGGCGCCACACAATATAACAATCAGTAACCAGGTGTACTGACCTGCGTCCGTTCTGGGCCCGAGGATGCAGCCTACCAGGGATGGCCACCAACCTCTTAGCAACCGTGCAGCCTTGCTTGATGATTAGGCCTTCTGTCCACACACTGAACTGGTCTTCCTGGGACAACCTCTCTTTCAGAAGAGCTGGATTCAGTCAGGGTATAACAGCTACTTTCCTTCTTCTGAGTGTCCATTAACTGCCAGACATCTGCAAGCCAGGATGGAATCGGATTCAGTCCCTCACAGCACAATCCTTCCACCACCATGCCAGATCAACACTTCCTGGTTCACTCACAGGCAGCAGCATGAGTCATCAGCATGAGTCATCATCTGTTTTGCATATTCAAATCTCAGAGTGTGCTGGCTGTAGCTGCAAAACAGTGGCCTCTAGTGCCCGGAGTGCCAAATGACAGTTTAAGTACATACATTATGCAGAAATAGCTGTTTCACAATCTCACATAACTACCATAGCGGCAGACTACGCGACTGCTATGGGGCCCAGGATCATCTCCTCTTCTACTGGGGGTGAAAACTTGGTCAGGACTGTACCCTCTAAAGGAACAACTTTTAGCAAGCGAGGCAGTGGAAAAAATGACCCAAGGGTCACTGAAAGGGGTTTAGGTGGAAACCCTTCTGTCCTGTGTGGGGGGCCTGGTCTGATCCTTGCTATGGGGCCCCTACTTCTCTATGTACGCCACTGCCCGAAGTGATTCTCTCACCCTCAGTCAGCCATGTCCGCGGGCCGCAGTGACTGGGGGTGAGAGAAGCCTCAGTCAGTTAATATGTTGCTGCAGTTCACGCTCAGACAGCACAATGCTGCTATGTCTGAGTGTGAGCTACTGAGAAAGGAGGACATCCCTCTGCAGGGTCCAATGGAGCCCGGAGACATTGATTAACCCTACAGAGCCTGTAGTTCTTCGAACAATAAACTGGATAGGATAGAACGGATCACTTCATTTCAGGTGGAATTTACCTTTAAATTTTGTGTGCGGATACTGGAGAGCTCTGGTGATGAAAATGCTCCAAGCGGCCCACCTCCTTACCGCAAATAAAAAATCCAATATATTTCAATTAATGCCCACTTTTATAATAGACAGTAATACCTCCAAAAATAGTTATTACTTTACATTTCCCATATGTCTACTTCATGTTTGGATCATTTTGAAAATGGCATTTTCTTTTTTTGGGACATTTAAAAAAAAAAATCCAAAACCCAATTCTTTCAGAACCTGTTCAGTTATGAAGTCACTTTCTGAGGCTTACATATTAGAAACCACCCATAAATCTCCCCATTTTAGAAACTACACCCCTCAAGCTATTCAAAACCAATTTTACAAACTTTTTTAACCATTTAGGTGCCCCACAAGAATTAAAGGAAAATGGGAATAAAATTAAAAAATTTCACTTTTTTTTTGCAAATTTAAAATTTTAATCAAATTTTTTTTGCAACACATCAAGAGTTAACAGCCAAACAAAACTCAAAATCTATTACCCTGAATCTGAGTTTACAGAAACACCCCATGTGTGCTCAAAAACTGATGTATGGGCACACAGCAGGCTTCAGAGTGGAAGGAGCACCATATGACTTTTGGAGAGCGGATTTAGCTGGAATGGTAATTGGGAGCTATGTCGCATATGAAGACACCCTGAGGTGGCCCTACAGTAGAAACCCCCAAAAAGTCACCCCATTCCGGAAACTACACCCCTCAAGGAATATCTCAAGGTGTGTAGTGAGCACTTTGACCCATAAGGCGTTTCGCAGAATTAGTAAACACTAGACAAATTGCTACTTTTTGGTGAAAAAAATTTTAATTTTCAAAATGATCCAAAAATGAAGTAGACATATGGGAAATGTAAAGTGATAACTATTTTTGGAGGTATCACTGTCTATTATAAAAGTAGTGAAATAAGGGGGGTCTATATCTATTTAGGGTTCTAGTCTGGGATATGTTGTTTTTAAGGGCATCTGTATTACTTTAAGGGTCTGGTGTCTATATTTGGGGGTCTTTATTACTTTAGGGTGTCTGGTTTGGGGTCTGTATTAGTTTAGCGTCCTTTTAGACATTCAGATGATTGGGCTAATTTGGCCGTTGTATATGTGCCAGCGATCTGCCGGCAAACCGTAAGCAAGCGCTTGTTTCTCGTCCGATCAGATCATTGATGTGGCCATGAAAATGCTTGCTGCCATCATTCTGTAAGAGAATGGGAAATGAATGATCGTAGCAACGATCATTCACCCCCATGCACCATTCATTGGCCTGTGTAAACGGTCTTTTAATCGAGCACTGATCAACTTGTTTTATCATCTCTGGGATTGGGCCAGGCATAAGGACCCTTAGGGGGTTGCATATAGGCTCTGTTTTCATTCTGGGGGAAGGGGGTTTCATATTTACTACTTGTGATTAAGTTGGGGGCACGCCTTTATAACTGGGCAGTGCATATGTCATAACATTTTGTACAGGACATTTCACATTAGGACCCATAGATGAAGATCATGAGTACCGTGTATAGAAAGGGGTCATCAATGTGAATTAACCCCTGGACCACTCATATGCCCTTTACCGCGATCATTAAGGGCCGTTTAACCAGCAGGTGGGTGTGCGGCTCAGCGCTGCAGACTCCATATAAATGAAGGCGCTATCCTCTAATAAACTGACTCCCCATGTGCAATGACTTTCACAGCGGACTCCTTCATCAGAATCAATGGGGTGAGCACAGCCGCCATTTGTATTGTCTCGGCCGGCCGTGTACAGGAGCGGTTCGGTTCTTCGTAGGCGCAGGGAAGGTAGAGTGGTCTGTCATGTCTAATACAGGGCTGAATCCGTCGGTGTTCCTTGCACAGACACATAATCAATCATAGGTAATTCTAACGGACAGGGAGTTTCTGAGGGCTGTACGGGGGCCCTTTCTTCTCAAATTTTAGCCAGACCGCACAAATATTATGGCGTGTACGTAAAGCAGGATTGATGTGAAATTTGAATTGTCTGCGCTCTTGTCCATGCGTTATTGACATATAGAAGGGACATTGCTTAGCCAAAGGGCATTCATTGAAATACATTGGATTTTTTATTTGCGGTAAGGAGGTGGGCCGCTTGGAGCATTTTCATCACCAGAGCTCTCCAGTATCCGCACACAAAATTTAAAGGTAAATTCCACCTGAAATGAAGTAATCCGTTCTATCCTATCCAGGTTATTGTTCAAGGAACTACAGGCTCTGAAGGGTTAATCAATGTCTCCGGGCTCCATTGGACCCTGCAGAGTCTATATTATCTGAGATAGGTAATAGACCTGACAACCAAATTCTCATGGAGTTGCCAAAGGCATGAAGGATCATCTCAGCCGATGAGCGCCCTGAATAAGTCACATTATTAGGTGTGGAAGATTATAGTAAAGTAAACTGACTGTTCTGGGGGTGGTGGAGCTGGCACTGTTATGGGGCACTGTGGCTGGCACTGTTATAGGGGGATAGAGATGGCACTGTTATGGGGTGGTGGAGCTGGCACTGTTCTAGGGGGATAGAGATGGCACTGTTATGGGGCGGTGGAGCTGGCACTGTTCTAGGGGGATAGAGATGGCACTGTTATGGGGCGGTGGAGCTGGCACTGTTATGGGGCACTGTGGCTGGCACTGTTATAGGGGGATAGAGATGGCACTGTTATGGGGTGGTGGAGCTGGCACTGTTCTAGGGGGATAGAGATGGCACTGTTATGGGGCGGTGGAGCTGTCACTGTTCTAGGGGGATAGAGATGGCACTGTTATGGGGCGGTGGAGCTGGCACTGTTATGGGGCGGTGGAGCTGGCACTGTTATGGGGCACTGTGGCTGGCACTGTTATGGGGGATAGAGCTGGCACTGTTATGGGGCGGTGGAGCTGGCACTGTTATGGGGGATAGAGCTGGCACTGTTATGGGGCGGTGGAGCTGGCACTGTTATGGGGCACTGTGGCTGGCACTGTTATGGGGGATAGAGATGGCACTGTTATGGGGCGGTAGAGCTGGCACTGTTATGGGGCGGTGGAGCTGGCACTGTTATGGGCAGTGGAGCTTGCACTATTATCGGGTGGAGGAGCTGGCACGATTATGGGCGGTGGAGCTGGCCCCTTTTATGAAGGCACTGTGGCTAGTACTTTTAATAAGGCAGCATGGCTGTTACATTTAAGGCACCGTGTATTGCACTTTTGTTGAGGCACCGTGGCTGGCACTTTTATGAAGGCACTGTGGCTGGCACTTTTATGAAGGCACTGTGGCTGGCACTTTTATGAAGGCACAGTGGCTGGCACTTTTATGAAGGCACTGTGGCTGGCACTTTTATGAAGGCACTGTGGCTGGCACTTTTATGAAGGCACTGTGGCTCGCACTTTTATGAAGGCACTGTGGCTGGCACTTTTATGAAGGCACTGTGGCTGGCACTGTTATTGGGACACTTTGGCTGGAACTGTTGTGAGGCCCTGTTATCTTTAGAGATTGTAACACAACCAAAGTCAAATATGGTTAGTAGGATACAGAGGTCGGGCAACCTATTTTTGAAAGCAATTAACAAACGGAAAGGTGGCCCTATCTATAATACTTAAAAATAGCCCAACAAAACAATTAACAGACAAAAATTGCAGCAAGTAGTGCAAGTGAACCAGTGCGCAATTTAAGAGAAGGAACGGTCTTTTGTAGATTATCGGTAACAGGGGGTTTCCCAACGTCGAGCCGGGTGTCTTGCCCTGAAATGCCCCTTTAGTTTACTGTTTAGTGAATCTGAGCTGGAATGGATTATTCCAGCTCAGCTCCCCCTCTGTGGAGAGTGGGTTGGTCGCGCATCCTGCAGCATGGGTCGAGAAGGAAGTTAGTCAGTGTGCAACCACCCCTTTTGGGGAAGGCTGTGTGATAGTGTCCAGGAGAACCCCTTCTTAGGGAAGACAGCAAGGACCTAGTCTCGGCTGAGACTTGGCCATATACCCAGCTTGAGCACCTTCAGCTCAGCTGGATGAGGAAAGCAGAACCTACAGACAACCTCCAGAGTTCCAGGAAGAAAGTATCCCCTGAGAACCCATCTGTGAGACCAGTCTAGTACCTAGGAGTGCGGCTCAGCGCTGCAGACTCCATATAAATGAAGGCGCTATCCTCTAATAAACTGACTCCCCATGTGCAATGACTTTCACAGCGGACTCCTTCATCAGAATCAATGGGGTGAGCACAGCCGCCATTTGTATTGTCTCGGCCGGCCGTGTACAGGAGCGGTTCGGTTCTTCGTAGGCGCAGGGAAGGTAGAGTGATCTGTCATGTCTAATACAGGGCTGAATCCGTCGGTGTTCCTTGCACAGACACATAATCAATCATAGGTAATTCTAACGGACAGGGAGTTTCTGAGGGCTGTACGGGGGCCCTTTCTTCTCAAATTTTAGCCAGACCGCACAAATATTATGGCGTGTACGTAAAGCAGGATTGATGTGAAATTTGAATTGTCTGCGCTCTTGTCCATGCGTTATTGACATATAGAAGGGACATTGCTTAGCCAAAGGGCATTCATTGAAATACATTGGATTTTTTATTTGCGGTAAGGAGGTGGGCCGCTTGGAGCATTTTCATCACCAGCGCTCTCCAGTATCCGCACACAAAATTTAAAGGTAAATTCCACCTGAAATGAAGTAATCCGTTCTATCCTATCCAGGTTATTGTTCAAGGAACTACAGGCTCTGAAGGGTTAATCAATGTCTCCGGGCTCCATTGGACCCTGCAGAGTCTATATTATCTGAGATAGGTAATAGACCTGACAACCAAATTCTCATGGAGTTGCCAAAGGCATGAAGGATCATCTCAGCCGATGAGCGCCCTGAATAAGTCACATTATTAGGTGTGGAAGATTATAGTAAAGTAAACTGACTGTTCTGGGGGTGGTGGAGCTGGCACTGTTATGGGGCACTGTGGCTGGCACTGTTATAGGGGGATAGAGATGGCACTGTTATGGGGTGGTGGAGCTGGCACTGTTCTAGGGGGATAGAGATGGCACTGTTATGGGGCGGTGGAGCTGTCACTGTTCTAGGGGGATAGAGATGGCACTGTTATGGGGCGGTGGAGCTGGCACTGTTATGGGGCACTGTGGCTGGCACTGTTATAGGGGGATAGAGATGGCACTGTTATGGGGTGGTGGAGCTGGCACTGTTCTAGGGGGATAGAGATGGCACTGTTATGGGGCGGTGGAGCTGTCACTGTTCTAGGGGGATAGAGATGGCACTGTTATGGGGCGGTGGAGCTGGCACTGTTATGGGGCGGTGGAGCTGGCACTGTTATGGGGCACTGTGGCTGGCACTGTTATGGGGGATAGAGCTGGCACTGTTATGGGGCGGTGGAGCTGGCACTGTTATGGGGGATAGAGCTGGCACTGTTATGGGGCGGTGGAGCTGGCACTGTTATGGGGCACTGTGGCTGGCACTGTTATGGGGGATAGAGATGGCACTGTTATGGGGCGGTAGAGCTGGCACTGTTATGGGGCGGTGGAGCTGGCACTGTTATGGGCAGTGGAGCTTGCACTATTATCGGGTGGAGGAGCTGGCACGATTATGGGCGGTGGAGCTGGCCCCTTTTATGAAGGCACTGTGGCTAGTACTTTTAATAAGGCAGCATGGCTGTTACATTTAAGGCACCGTGTATTGCACTTTTGTTGAGGCACCGTGGCTGGCACTTTTATGAAGGCACTGTGGCTGGCACTTTTATGAAGGCACTGTGGCTGGCACTTTTATGAAGGCACAGTGGCTGGCACTTTTATGAAGGCACTGTGGCTGGCACTTTTATGAAGGCACTGTGGCTGGCACTTTTATGAAGGCACTGTGGCTCGCACTTTTATGAAGGCACTGTGGCTGGCACTTTTATGAAGGCACTGTGGCTGGCACTGTTATTGGGACACTTTGGCTGGAACTGTTGTGAGGCCCTGTTATCTTTAGAGATTGTAACACAACCAAAGTCAAATATGGTTAGTAGGATACAGAGGTCGGGCAACCTATTTTTGAAAGCAATTAACAAACGGAAAGGTGGCCCTATCTATAATACTTAAAAATAGCCCAACAAAACAATTAACAGACAAAAATTGCAGCAAGTAGTGCAAGTGAACCAGTGCGCAATTTAAGAGAAGGAACGGTCTTTTGTAGATTATCGGTAACAGGGGGTTTCCCAACGTCGAGCCGGGTGTCTTGCCCTGAAATGCCCCTTTAGTTTACTGTTTAGTGAATCTGAGCTGGAATGGATTATTCCAGCTCAGCTCCCCCTCTGTGGAGAGTGGGTTGGTCGCGCATCCTGCAGCATGGGTCGAGAAGGAAGTTAGTCAGTGTGCAACCACCCCTTTTGGGGAAGGCTGTGTGATAGTGTCCAGGAGAACCCCTTCTTAGGGAAGACAGCAAGGACCTAGTCTCGGCTGAGACTTGGCCATATACCCAGCTTGAGCACCTTCAGCTCAGCTGGATGAGGAAAGCAGAACCTACAGACAACCTCCAGAGTTCCAGGAAGAAAGTATCCCCTGAGAACCCATCTGTGAGACCAGTCTAGTACCTAGGAGAAGCCATTTCCTCCTCAGCTAGTCTGTCCTCACACAGCAGAAATACAAATAAGTGCAGAAGCTAATCCTGCCACAATTGCAGAGCTACCAAGCAGATGTTTTATCCTGCAAGCTCCACATTTAAAGCAGAAGTTCTCATTCCTGCCAATGATTGCCAAAACCTGCTGGGACCAAGAGACCAAAGTTGTATACTGTTTGGATAAAAGTTACCTCAAGTAAAGCAACGTTTGAACTTCATCTAAAGGTCTGGACATCATTTATTCTGCAAAGTTCCTCTAATACTCCTAGTATCACTACACTCAAATTTATTGCAAGTGAGCCAGGAGCCAGGAGTCCGGCCGTACCCAGGTAGGAGACACCGTGACACAACTACCACCAAGCTATAGAGACATTATAGGCCATTACACCACTCTGGCATTCCTAATCTAGGACGTGCGTTATAACACCTTGGAAGGGCCCTGGGATAGTACCCTGCGCACGCTGCAATTGGCGTTACGACAAATACAAAATATTATCCACACGTATCCTGGCCATTGCATAAGCAGTAGACTTGTCCAGCCTAATAGGGGGTCATGATACACTAACCCATAGTCTGCACCAGTTTCTGAACAGGTTGTGGTATTCCTCTCCTCTTAGTACACTCCATGCACTATGTTTGGTACTGTATGCCAATCTCTATATGGGCATATTTACTTGCTGGTCTTCTACTCCTAATTTGGCTCACATTTCCTCTCTGGTCTTAGAAGTGCAAGTCTGCTAATGTGCTGCACCTCCTTCTCCGGCAAATATTCATGTAGTATTACTACAAATAAAGCATACCTCCCAACTTTGAAAGGATAGAAAATCAACTCCTGACTCATAATGCTCTGTGACAATAAAAAAAAAAGTTAAGCCATAACCATAATTTCGCCCAATCCCCTTTATGCCCTACAAACATTAATGACCCACCCTTAGGGTCCATTCACACGTCCGCAAAATGGGTCCGCATCCGTTCCGCAATTTTGCAGGACAGGTGCGGACCCATTCATTTTCAATCCGCACTTCCGTTCCGCAGAAAAATAGAACATGTCCTATTCTTGTCCACAATTGCGGACAAGAAAAGGCATTTTTTATGAGAGGTCCGCAAATTGTGGAATGCACATTGCCGGTGTCCGTGTTTTACGGATCCGCAAAACACATACGGACGCGTGAATGGACCCTACGTGCCCCCTTACAGTAAAGTTTAACCCTAAGTCCCTATTCAGAGTAGTGATGCCCACTTCGTCTCCACCTACACAGTAAAGATGCCCCCTTGGGGCCTTTGTGCCTCTAGTAAAGTCCCCTTAGTGCCCTCACACAGCATGATATCCATCTTAAATTGGTGGGGGTCCAGCAGCCAACATCCCCCGCCGATCAGCTGTTTTCAGCAGATGTTGGCAATAAAACAGTTGTCAGAGTCGGATGCCGAAGGCTTCCTCCACTGTCTAGTGGTCATGTTGGTCTACTGCAGCCCAGGTCCCATTCTATTGCTTGAGTCTCAGCCCCTTCATTCTAAACATTTTTGGGTTTCCAGCAATTTGATCCTGACAGATCAGACATTAATGCAGAAATGTAATTTGAAGTTCCTGGACCCCAAATCCAATAGGACCCCAACTTACATGTTACATATATAGTAATAGTATCTTCTTATATAACAGAGGGGCCTTTAGGCTTGCTTGGGTACCAAGACCTGGGTGCTGCTGCTATTTCTGCACTCTCTATGCTCCCCTCCATTGTGACATATCTAAGATAAATGCCATGAATCCATATTGTGGTAAATCCCCTTTAATGTTTTGGAGGCTGATATTTCCCCTGTGCCAAAGTATACACCCCCTAAAACTATATACCCCCTTTATAAACTAGAATACTGGAAAATATCTGATAATATTTTTACACCTGTCCATTACATCGGGTTTTCATAAAAAGGCCAGAAAAAAGGAGTGTGGTATTGGGATGTGTGGATTTATGTTAGCATCTTTTATTACCCAATATTCTAGGTGTTTAGTTATCTAGGGCAGTTAATGCCATCTTCCCTGGTGGTCTAGTGTACTTAAGTGATCAGTGCCAAATCCATGGTGGTCTAGGTCAGTAAGGGGTTAATTTCAGCATCGCTGGTGGCCTAGGGAAGTGAATAGTTAATGTCAGCATTCCTGGTGGTCTAGGGCAGTGAGGGGTTAATGTCAGCATGTCTGGTGGTCTAGGGCAGTAAGGGGTTAATGTCAGTATCCCTTGTGATCTAGGGTAGTAAGAGGTTAATGTCAGTATCCCTGGTGATCTAGTACAGTAAGGGGCTAATGTAATCACTCCTCTTGGTCTACGGCAGAAGAAGGATTAATGTACTCATCGCTGATGATCCAGGGCTAGGAAAGTGTAAATGTAAGCATCCCTGGTAGTTTAGGGTAGAAAAGGGTTAATGTCAGTATCGGTGGTGGTCTAGAGAAGTAAGGGTTTCATGTTACCAACTCTGGTGGTCAAGGTCAGGGTAAGGGTAATCATCCTGGTGGATTATTGCAGATCAAAACTCTATACCGATATTGGCCTCATGGTGTCAATTTTCACAGCAGGCTGGTGAGTTACAGGTTGGGAGGAAACCCTACTCAGAAACAAGTAGATGACATCTATCTATCTCTGGAGCTTCAAGTTCGAATCAATACATTAAACATTATTTTGACAGTTTGCTGAAGAAGTCCTTTCTGAAGATTAGCTCCTGTAGATTAGCTCCTGTAGTAGGGTTGAGCACATGTGTTGTCCTTTCTTCACACGTGTGGACTGTTCTTTCTCCATGATGACCTCTGATTGTCATCTGATGACACAGTGTGTGCATCAGGTAGGCCAGGAAGCCCACACATCACAACTGCTGAGGACGAAGAGTTTCTGGAGAGAAACAGCTGCGTAGCAGCAGGATATACTGATATCGTTTTAGACTCAGGAGGAAGTTATCAAAAAGAAAGAAGTGACATGATTTGAGTTGACTAATGTGAAGAATGGTAAGCAACATATCCTTACAAGATGTGAAAAGCCTCTTGTTCAAGCAAGTTTTCCTTCTAATATGAAGACCTAGGAAATAATATAAAATGTAATTCCAGCAAAGCCCTTTAAGGTAAGAAGATATTTGATGTTCGTCAATATGGTCCATCAACTGATCTTTTCCATCTTCATTGGCCCCAAGCAGTTCATCATTAAAACCTAGAGATTGAAGACCTTTTGGCAGGAAAATGAAGTTATTTGTTACCTCTGTCATCAATGAGGAACCTAGCCCAGTGTTGTCAATGAGCCACAAGAATTTCCTCCACATTTGGACTTCTTGGCTGACAAATGTCCACCCTAACTCCACTCTCTCTAACCATTGGCTGGGTTACTTGATTTGCTTGGGTTTTCAGGCAATCAACGAACCCCTCACTGTCTCCCCATCAGCCTCCCCCCTACAATTACAGTATTTTATGTCCAATCTATGCCCTTCTATGTCAATATTCAAACAAGTATGGCATCACCATTCCATGACACTTAGGGCCCATTCACAAGACCATATGGTCACCATGCCTTTGTTGTGGACCGCTAGGATTTCTTGTAACTGTCTGACAATATTGAGGTAAGTTCCTTTTTGATGATGTATCAAGTAACTTTTACTTTGGTTGATAGGTTTGGATGGACAGCGGGAGATACAAGTCCAATCTAATAGTGTACCGAACAGGGAGTCTTTTATATTAGCATAGACGATGTATGATGTATTAGATTTGTATTTTTCTTCCTGTTCAAAGTGACATATAACTTATTATATCTGTTATATCAGATGTGTATGTAAGGATGTACTCGGACTTGTTACTGTCAAATTCTCTTGTAACCTAGAGTTGTAATGGGAAAAAAATTGAATAAATAAATTTAATTTAAAAAAAAGTTACTCTTACTTTCCTGTCTGAAAAATCTAAGGATGCCGACTTCAAGATGACTACCATTTGGTAATACATGTGAGGAGTGAGTCTATCATGGTATCAAAGGTTCCAGTTCATTAGGGCCAAAGAGATGAGGCTCAGAAAGTAAAGCAGATATGGAAAAACAAAATGGTGGTGCCAGTCTGCGGAATAAGGGCGAATGTGCCTGACCGTATGGTCGTCGTGCCCGTGTCGCAAATTGCAAATAGCAGTCCACAAAACACGGGCACCACCCTTCTGCATTTGTAAATCTTGGATGACATACTGTATGTCCACCTGCTAACCCAATTACTCAAGAGCGCTTTATAACAAATGGTCAATATTGTAATAGCTTGCCAGCTCACCTGTCTCTAGGTGTCTATTGTTCTGCTCCTCGTTCGCTCTCGACCTCCTTAACAAAATGCTCTTAATGCCTCTGACTCCAACCAATGCCAGTGTGCCCAGAGAACCCATATGCCTGAGCATTTGGGTCCATTAGGTTCCAGTCTGATTTGGTGTGCATTTGTTCCTGCTGTTTAGTTACCACTTGGCTTGAATAGCTGAACACGTTCTTCTGTCTGCTGCTTGACCTGACCTATACCTATCTCCTATTATAACTGCCTACCTCGACCTGTACACTGCATGACTACAATTCCTGCCTGCTGCCTTGGCCCCACGACTTGATGTCCTTGGTTCTTCTGTGCACCAGCTAATGGAGACTACTCAATGGGTATCAACCTAGGGCTTCCTGTGTGAAAGTTCAGTCCATTAGTAACCTAGTATATCCACATCTCCAGCAGGTCATCTATATTGGTGGCCCTAACCTTGCTCCTGGATTCTTTTTATGTCTTGAATCTTGCAGTCTGTTCTCCCAGTTTTGATCTCGGACAAGACTTCTTATTTTGTCTTCATCTCATTCTTGGGATTCGTTCTCATCCCAGCCACTCTCCTGGTAATGACCTTGGACTTGGTTCCTGACTTTGCCTCCTTGCAGGGAGAAGAGCATGGAGATTTCTTAGACTCTGCACCTCAGTTTAGCCAAACTGATTGTGGATCAAGGATCCACTTCTCCTGGAAGAATTGTAACAAAAACGTACCTGATTTTTTTTAGACCATGATGACAAATTCCTCTGCATCCTGACCTCTTGAAGGAGATGTGTCACTAATGGGATAGTAGTCAGATTTACTGGATGTACATCCTGGCTCCGCAGGGGTCAGGTAGGGGTTCATAGAGGTAATTTTAATTGTTGACCTAAAGCTGTTTTCTATTCATGTGGCCTCCTTAAAAACTGTCATACCTTGACAGACCTTGAGAAATTTTCAGTTGTATTTATATTAGCTCCACGGTGAATGTAATCTATAGCGACTTCTAATCAGCCATAATCAGCTGTGTCAAGCCGCCTGCGGTGTCCTTGAATTATTACAATGCACCAAAATATCCTCCTTCGTAATCTTAAAGGGGTTGTCCAGGTTTAAAAAAAACATGGTTGCTTACTTCAAGAAATTCTGCAGCACCTGTTGTTACCTGGTAATGGAACTCAGCTCCTTTGAAGTCAGCGGTAATACCACTCATGACCTGTGTACAAGCGAGGCACTGTTTCTGGAAGAAAGAAGCCATGTTTTTGTAAAATGTGGGGTCGAATCTGGTGAGTTTACCTATATTAACCAATTCATTACCGGAGTGTTTATCCCCCTACCTTACCAGGCCCGTTTTTCAGTTGTAGCAATGCGATTATCTAACTGCAAATAACTGATTCATTTCTGAAACAGCCTACATGTATTTGATATTATTTTTCCCGGGACATCTTTGTTCCTCTAAGTAAACTCCCTAGTGCCAAGACTTTGGCTTCCTTGTTTATTGATCACATTATTCGATATCATGGAATTCCTGAGAATATTGTCTCTGACACGGGTGTCCAATTTGTTTCCAGATTCTGGAAAGCCTTTTGCCAGAGATGCAAAATTTCATTGTCCTTTTCGTCGGCCTTTCATCCCGAGACTAATGGGCAGACGGAACGCTTGAATCAGGCTGTCGAACAATTCCTTAGGTGCTATATCTCTGACAACCAGCGTCTGTGGGTGAAGTACCTTCCATTGGCGCAGTTTGCCATTAACAATCGGGTGAACTCATCCACGGGGGTATCTCCGTTTTACTGCAATTTAGGGTTTCATCCTCGTTTTGGTTCTCGTTTTTCAGTGGCTTCGCCTAACCCTGAGGCGGATGTGGTTACTTCAGAACTGTGCACAGTCTGGGCCCAGGTTCAGTCGAACCTGGAAAAAGCCCAGGAGGTTCAGAAAAAGCAAGCTAACAGGAAACGCACTAAGGGAGCTAATTTTGAGGTCGGTGAAAAGGTGTGACTATCCACCAAAAATCTGTCCTTAAAAGGGGTGCCTAGGAAATTTGCTCCACGCTTTATAGGACCATATGAAATACTTGACATTGTTAACCCGGTATCTTTTAAGCTGAAACTACCAGACACGTTTCGAATTCATGATGTGTTCCATAAATCTTTGCTCAAAAAGTATGTTTTGCCTGTTGTTCCTCCACAGGAATCTCCATCTCCGGTGGAGTTTGCCGGTCAAGATGAGTTTGTTGTTTCTAGGATCATTGATGTTAGGAAGGTCCGAAACTCACTGCAATACCTGGTTCACTGGAAGGGTTTTGGACCTGAAGAAAGGTCCTGGGTACCTGCTCATAGAATACACGCTGATAGGTTGATTACGAGGTTTCATCTTGAAAACCCAGGGAAGCCGTCTCCACTGTCCTTGGGTCCTGAGGCCCCTCGTGAAGGGGGGGGGGGGGTACTGTCACAGGGCGCCGGCGACGCAATCTTCCTGCGCTGCGCCGCCGGCGTTCTGCCTCTCTCATTGAGCAGCAACGCATGCTGCGTCCCCGTCTCCTAGGTAACATGGGGCGGAGCGGACCCGACTGCACTCCTGCTGTCTGTGCGGTTGGCGTCCTCCGTTTCCCTGGCAACAGTATCAGGCTGAACACCGAGCTGGCCACTCGGTGCTCGGCTTCTGTGTCTGAGCGGGTCATGTGACGCTGGCCACGTCACATGACCTTAGCCTTTCACTATTTATACAGGCAGCCTGCTGGCCACAGGTTGCCTGCGATTTTGGTCCTGTGCCTACTGCTACTACTCAGTGCTTCCGCTACTCTGGATTTTGACCCTTGGCTTTTGTTCCTGACCCGACCTTGCCTGCCCTTATGTACTGACGTGACCTCCAGGTTTGACCCTCGGCTTGTACTCTGTCCCGTCCTTGCTATTCCTTGTGTACTGACGTGACCTCCAGGTTTGACCCTCGGCTTGTACTCTGACCTGTCCTTGCTGTTCCTTGTGTACTGATGTGACATCCTGGTTTGACCCTAGGCGTGTTGGTTACCGTCCTTGTTACCCCTGCTCGCCTACGTTAGTGTTGATCTCTGGCATTTCAGTATTGCTCCTGACACTTTACGTGACTTCGGATCCATCTGCAGGGTTCCCTCCTACTGCCTCTGCCTGGCTATATTCTGTCTCTGTCCGCTCTGCCTCTCTGCATTTATAGAGGTTAGGGACCGTCGCCCAGTTACAACCCGTCACCTAGGACGGGTAGTGTAAGTAGGCAGGGACAGAGACGTGGGTGGCAGCTAGTGGGTGCACTTCCTCTTCCCCACTCCCTAGTGCATGACAAATGCCTTGAATAGGGTAGGTTCAGAAAACCCCCTCTCCATATATATGACGCACGCACACATTACAGTAATTCACACGGAGGGTAAGGACCGTACAACCTGCGCTAGTTACCGCCCCATCTCATTGCTCAATGTTGATCTTAAGTTATTTGCGAAGGTACTGGCCACACGTTTAGTCCCGCTCCTGCCTGATCTCATACACACCGACCAGGTAGGTTTCGTTCCATCAAGGGAGGCGAGAGACAATACCACCAAAGTGCTCAACTTGATTCATCATGCCAGGTTACAACGCTCTTCTCTCTGTCTTCTATCCACCGACGTCGAAAAGGCTTTTGACAGAGTGGGATGGCCTTGGTTATTTGCAGTGTTGAATCACGTGGGCATTGAGGGTTCGATGTTGACATGGATCCGCTCCCTTTATACCTCGCCTTCGGCGGCCACAAAGGTTAATGGTGTGCTCTCGTCCTCCTTCGACATCAGGAATGGGACCCGTCAAGGGTGCCCGCTCTTGCCCTTGATTTTCGTCCTTACCCTAGAAGCCCTACTCAGGACGATCAGGAAAAGCCCTGACATTTCGGGACTGGTATTGGGTGACCAGGAGTTCAAGATAGCGGCCTACGCGGACGACTTGATGTTCATGATTACCAAACCTCGGATCACCTTCCCTAACCTAATAGCTGAATTTAAGGCGTTCCACAACCTCTCCAACCTGAAAATCTATTTTCAGAAATCTGAGGCACTTAATATATCCTTGCCAAACTCCCTTGAAACTGACCTGGTGACTTCTTTTCCATTCAATTGGACTGTGGGCGCTATCAAATACCTGGGTACGATGATTCTGAGAGAATGAGGTATACTGCAGGAATTACACCCCTCTTCTGAGTCGGATTAGGGAAGACCTTAAGGCTTCTTTCACACGGACGTGGCGTGTGAGAGCCGGATAGGATGAGGGTGCGTCGCTGGAAAATATGCAAATATGTAAAGGGTTTTTAATGCGTTTTGCACGCGCGTGAGAAAAATCGTCATGTTTGGTACCCAGACCCGAACCCGGACTTCTTCATAGAAGTTCGGGTTTGGGTTAGGTGTTGTGTAGATTTTATTATTTTCCCTTATAACATTGTGATAAGGGAAAATAATAGCATTCTTAATACAGAATGCTTAGTAAAATAGGGATGGATGGGTTAAAAAATAAAAAAATAAATTAAACTCATCTCATCCACTTGTTCGCGCAGCCCGGCTTCTCTTCTTTCTTTTTCTTTGATGACCTGGGAGGAAAAAGACCTTTGGTGACGTAACTGCGCTCATCACACGGTCCGTCACATGGTACTTCACCGTTTTTTTCTTATTACTTCTTTCGGACTTACCTTGGAGTTTGTTCCGCCGGTCTTGTATATGCCACCTGGTTATTGCGGCCAGGTCTTGCATTCCAGCGAAATGGAAATCCCCTGTTCCGCCATCCTCTGAGCTTTGGGTTCAGAAAGTGGAAGAGAGCCGGAGAATGGAGGAACTAACGGCGTTTATGAAGAAGGCCTTTGTTACTACCTGGACACCATGGTTTACCTTCCAGGACTCCCCGGAATACCAAACCTTATTGACCTGAGTTTTTTTTTTCTACTCCTGTTACCTGTTCCACCCTATTGCTGTTCTCCCCTACCTTGTGTAGTCCACCTTTCCTTTTGTGTGTTAGTCTTGTTACCCCTTTCTGTTGTCTAGTAGTGATGGACGAACATCGGCCAGGACGGTTCGCGAACACGATCAAATGTCCGCGAACCGAAAGTTCGCGGCGGGCTCCATTCACTTTAATGTCAGGCTAACCTGAAAAACCTCCAGGTCATATTTGCAGCCACCAAATACTTAGTAGAAGTGCACAAATAGTCCCACAACATGGACAGTGACATACCAGAGGGGGATCAATGACAAAAATTCCAACAAAAAATATGTGTCTTAATCAGGGGACATTTTTATGCGTCTTAGGCCTCTTTCCCACTGGCGTGTGCGGCCCGTTGCCGTATTACGGCCCGCAAAGTGCGGGCCGCAATACACGAGCACAGTCAGTGGGGCAGCCGCAGCAGATCGCGGACCTATTCACTCAAATGGGTCCGCGATCGGGCCGTTCCGCAAAAAGATAGGACATGTTCTATCTTTTTGCGGAACGGAAGTACGGGACGAAACCCCACGGAAGCACTGCGTAGTACTTCTGTAGGGTTCCGTTCCGCACCATTCCGCATCTCCGGATTTGCGGACCCATTCAAGTGAATGGGTCCGCATCCGTGATGCGGAATGCCCACGGAACGGCACCTGTGTATTGCGGATCTGCAAATGCGGTCCGCTATACGCCAACGGGGCACACACGCCAGTGTGAAAGAGGCCTAAAAGGGAAATTCTCTTAAATGTGCCCTGTTGCGCTACCTAAATGCACTATATAGAAAGTATATTATTGGTATATAACACCCCTGCTTCAATCATTTTTTTGGGGGGACGACTGGTAGGTATATCACACCAGTAGAAATTATTTGTTCCTATAACACTTGTCCCTCTATATACCTGCAGTATCGCAGCAGAACCGCACACAACTGCTGCACAATACAAATGCACTATAATATACTGTCTATGTTAGAAAGTATATTATAACATTATACAAGGGAGGCAATCCATTAGAATATACATAAAACGTAACCTTTAATAATGTTACTATTAAGGGCTCATTCAGACGGCCATATGCTATCTGCAAAAATGCGGATCCGTTTTTTTGCAGATTAGATGCTGACCGATTCACTTCTATGGGGCCCTTTTTTATTCCACGGTTCCGCAAAACAAATGAAACATGTCCTATACTTGTCCGTGAAAATCAGGACATGGCCCCATTGAAGTCCGCAAAAATACTGAATGCTATCCGTTTTTTTTACAGACATGCTGAACTGTCCTCAAAAAAAGGATCCGCATTTTTGCGGACAGCATACGGCTGGTGTGAATGAGGCCTAAGGGTCCATTCACACGTCCGTAAGTGTTCTGCGGATCCGCAAAACATGGACACTGGCAATGTACATCGCCGACACTACAGTATAATAGAAAATGCCCAATATTGTCCGCAATTGCGGACAAGAATAGGACATGTTATATTTTTTTTTGTGGACCCATTTTGCGGATGTGTGAATGGACCCTAAAAGATATCCCTCAAAATGAAAATTAATTTAATTATTAAAGTTAAGCAAAAAACATAGATGTGGTCGGCAATAACAAGTGCTCGGCGGCACCAAATCAGAAACCATATGTCCTACCACAATCCGGGGGGTTCCAGTGCACATCCATGAATCCCGGAGGGAAAGCAAACACCATCCATCCCTGGGCTAGATGATGATGTGGTATTGAAGGACAGGGTGGGCAAAGAACTGTCCCTGATATTGCCCTACAGGGGGTGCTATTCTGGTTCTGATAGCTTAACCACAGACCACCCGCCCCTTTTTTTGACATGGATTAATGTGTTCCGTGCCGCTCATAAAGTGGCCTCACTTCTTTCTCATGCATTCCCTCTGTCAGATGTTAGTTATATTTTGAGTACATTTAGACTTTGATGGCAGGATTTATCTGATCTGTCTATGACTCTCCGTTGGCCGGGTGCCAACACATCTATTCCGTTGCCTGCAGATTTATATGCTGTAACCCTTATCTGTATCTGTGAATACACTTAAATAAAGAATTTAAAAAAATTCAAAAAATTAAATATATATATTTTTTATTTTATTTTTTATGAATGAAAAAGGGGCAGGATGGTTGTATGGGTGAGTACGTAGTCTAATTACTATTGCTAATACCAGTAACTATTGCTGTATCTTTTAAAAATAATAAAAAATGTATACATTTTTTTTATTTTATTTTATTTTTATTTTTTTTAAGTGAATTAACCCCTTTCTGCCACAGTCAAGGCAGGAAGAGGTTAATTCCCAGCCTGCAGGCTGACATTTTATTTTAAATCCAGCAGGTGGCGCTCTTACATAAGAAAAAGCGCTCCCTGCCGGCTTTCAACGTCTTCAATGTAATACACGCTTGTAGCAGAGTGCTACAAGCGTGTATTACAGCCAGACCGCTCCAGCTGGCCACTGCACATCTCCCTGTTAACTCAGTTGTCTAATGACAGCGCGGTCACAGCAATCTGCTGCGGCACGGGCTGCCGGCAGATCGCGATGTCACTGGACGCTTTTATACGTTTATACGTAGAAAGTCGTGCGGCGGTAGGCAAGTGGTTAAAGAAGCTCTGTAACCAGGATCAACCCTAACAAACCAGGCATTCAGCCTGGTAGGGTTGATCCAGCTGAGTAAAACAATACTTGTCTCTTTTTTTTTTATGTGCAGGCATTTTGGGGAAATGTACACTTTTTATGCAAATGAGGCACTGGAGCACCAGGAGGTGGACTTATGTGATTCGGGCACTGGTCCAGGGAAACCCCTGGTGGTCAATACAGACGCCTCCTCCAGTGTTAGGGCTCATGCGCACAAACATATTTTTTGTCCACATCCGATCTGCATTTTTTGCGGGTCAGATGTGGACCCATTCATTTCATTAGGGCCGTAAAAGATGTCCGTATGTCCGTTCTGTGGCATCCGCAAAAATATAGAACATGTCCACATTACAGACAGGATAGGACTGTTCTATTATGGGGCAACAGTCATGTGCATGAGCCCTTAAAAACATGCCACCCCCTTGCCCTTAGATTCACAGTAGATGTGAATCTAGCTGGGATTTCTCATGCCCGCACACTGGTTCGCTAGCAAGGGGCGTGCGCACCACGTCTTCTGCCGCTTGCTGAGCAGCGAAGCTGATTACTGAGCACACGCCATTGACGTCACTGAACATGGAAATGGAGGTGACTGCAGCCGTCGCCACTTTAGTGATGTCACCCACGGAAAAGGTGGGAAAAAAAGAAACTAAGATGTCTTTGTGTCAAACTCTGCAGAGACAAGAAATTGCTGAAAGAAGCCAACATGGCGGTCTGGTCTAAATGGAGAAGATAGCAAAGAGGACATCTACATCAGAGGAGACGCCGTATGTTTTGTAGAGCTGTATGTGATGTTTTTCAAGTATGTCTTTAAAAGTAGGTTTGGCGGAAAGGGGTTATGTTGACAATTTGGCATGGGGGAGACATTTTAATTTTCGCCTCAGGCGGCAAAAAAACTAGGTGCGCCCCTGGTTACATGCGGATTTGCTGTAGGTCCGTTTACGCTGCCTATTTTTTCCGCAGCGTCCACTCGGTTGCTACTGTTATAAGCTGCAGATTTTCTGCACGTGAGCCCTCAGTGGAAAAATCTGCAGTGTATCTGCTACATGTGAACACGGATCCTCCAACGCCACATCAACAAAGCGTGCCCTTTAGGCTCAGTTCAGACCTGAGCGTTTTACAGCGCGTTCCTACGCGCTGTAAAACGTTCAACAAGGAGAAACCAATGCTTCCCTATGGGAATGGTTCTCACCTGGGCGTTTTACAGCGCGTACGATCGCGCTGTATAACGCCCGACGCTCAAACAAGTACAGGAGCGTTTTTTTGGGCGCTTGTCGCGCGTTCCCGTACATAGACTTTCGGGAACGCGCGACACTGTGTGTACGCTTGTCTCTGTATGCGCGATTGTAAACGCCCGTACAATCGCGCATACAGAGCGCTCCTTTCAGAACGCTCAGGTCTGAACTGAGCCTTACAGACACTGAACAAGCAGGGAGGTGACAGGATATGTGAACTCTGAAGTCTGCTTCTGGGAGAATTAAAGCAAAAGGGAACATTTGTAATCTAAAATCTGGCTTTTTTTTATTTTAATTGAAAATCTTTAAAGCAGCAGCTTTTTCATAGCGTTTTCACACTTTTGACCTTTGTCATGGAAATTTCCGATAACGGTTTGCGCCTTTGTGAACTCATCCAAGGATTTTTTTTTTCTGGAGAAATAGCGTATCCACAATATTTTTTTTTGTGCAGAGCATATTATTAACTATGTTCTTGCGTGAAACTAAATATAATAGTAATTATTCAAATTTATTCATAGAGCACAATGCAATTATAGAAGGAAATCAATACGGCTTTTTAACTGTTGGCGACGGACGTGTCTGAAATGCGTTCGGCTCGTCAACGAAACTCGGGGCAGGTTTAATATATTATGTAGGTGCATGCCTCCCCTACTATATAACTGTATGGTTAGATATCGGCTCACTATCTATGTCAATCGGCTTCTTTGAAAGGCGAATCTGAAGCAATGGAAGGTGATGAGTAGGCGGCATCAGTTTGGAAGTCGGGAAGTAGAATATGGTGGGGGGGGGGGAGATTGATGGACTAATTAGACAGAAATATTTAATTGCCGTTCAGCTCAGTTATGATATGCTGTTTGCTATTTGTTCAGGGAGATAAATGAAATCCTTATCGAATTCATTTGCAAATGGTGGTTGTTTTGAAATCCACAGCAATCTAATTTAAAGGAATTGTCTTTACTTTAGACCATACTTGCCAGATCAGGTGAAATAGGAAAGGTCTAATGTAAAGGCTACTGACAAGGGGGAGTTTTCTGTATATGTAGTTACATTGCTCTTGTTGACTTCAATAGAAGCTCACCTGGTGGCAGTTATCTTTTAATGAGCACCATTTCAGCAGGATGAACTCTATTAGGCCCCTTTCACACGGGCGAGATTTCCGCGTGGGTGCAATGCGTGACGTGAACGCATTGCACCCGCACTCAATCCGGACCCATTCATTTCTATGGGGCTGTGCACATGAGCGGTGATTTTCACGCATCACTTGTGCGTTGTGTGAAAATCCCAGCTTGCTCTATATTGTGTGTTTTTCACGCAACGCAGGCTGCACAGAAGTGAATGGGGCTGCGTGAAAATCGTAAGGTTATGCACATGGGAAGGAAAAATGCAAGTCACCCGTACATACTAAATGGTAAAACACTGGGTAACACTGACATGGAAAAGGATCTAGGAATTTTAATAAACAGCAAACTAAACAGCAAAAACCAGTGTCAGGCAGCTGCTGCCAAGGCCAACAAGATAATGGGTTTCATCAGAAGGGGCATAGATGCCCGTGATGAGAACATATTCCTACCACTTTACACATCACTAGTCAGACCACACATGGAGTACTGTGTACAGTTCTGGGCTCCTGTAAACAAGGCAGACATAGCAGAGCTGGAGAGGGTCCAGAGGAGGGAAACTAAAGTAATAACTGGAATGGGGCAACTACAGTACCCTGAAAGATTATCAAAATTAGGGTTATTCACTTTAGAAAAAAGACGACTGAGGGGAGATCTAATTACTATGTATAAATATATCAGGGGTCAGTACAGAGATCTATCCCATCATCTATTTATCCCCAGGACTGTGACTGTGACGAGGGGACATCCTCTGCGTCTGGAGGAAAGAAGGTTTGTACACAAACATAGAAGAGGATTCTTTACGGTAAGAGCAGTGAGACTATGGAGCTCTCTGCCTGAGGAGGTGGTGATGGTGAGTACAATAAAGGAATTCAAGAGGGGCCTGGATGTATTTCTGGAGTGTAATAATATTACAGGCTATAGTTACTAGAGAGGGGTCGTTGATCCAGGGAGTTATTCTGATTGCCTGATTGGAGTCGGGAAGGAATTTTTTATTCCCCTAAAGTGGAGAAAATTGGCTTCTACCTCACAGGGTTTTTTGCCTTCCTCTGGATCAACTTGCAGGATAACAGGCCGAACTGGATGGACAAATGTCTTTTTTCGGCCTTATGTACTATGTTACTATGTTACTATCTGCAAGCAAGTGCGGATGCGGTGCGATTTTCACGTATGGTTGCTAGATGACGATCGGGATGGGGACCCGATCATTATTATTTTCTCTTATAACATGGTTATAAGGGAAAATAATAGCATTCTGAATACAGAATGCTTAGTAAAATAGGGATGGAGGGGTTAAAAAAATAATAATAATAATTTAACTCACCTCATCCGCTTCTTCTTTGATGACCTGGGAGAAAAAAGACCTTTGGTGACGTCACTGCGCTCATCACATGGTCCATCTGTAACACCCCAGAGTTGTGGCCTCTACCCTGCTACTGTCTGTTAAGAGCCTTTAACTTGTCATCTGATATGATTTTGCTCATGTCTTCACAAATGTGCATCTAAAACTATGTTAAATGTAAATTTCCTTGTAATTTTCCATGTTCACCAGCAGGTGGCAGCAATGGATTGGTAAGGAATTAGTTTCAGTTTAGTGTATCTAGGCTGGAATGGTTCATTCCAGCTTAGTTCCCCCTCTGTGGAGGTGTGGACTGTTCCCACATTCTGCACTTGGGTGGAGAAGGAAGTTAGGTCAGTGTGCCAGCCACCCCTGTTGGGGAAGGCTGTGTGATACAGTTCAGGAGTCCCCCTGCATATGGAAGAAAGCCAGGATCTTGTTTCGGCTGAGACATTGATCACCTACCCAGACTGAGCCCTGCAGCCTCAGCTGGATGACAAGCAAGCAGACAATCTCCAGATTTCCAGGACAAAAGCATTCCGTGTAAGCCTATCTGTGAGTAAAGTCCAGAGACCTAGGAGAAGCCATATCCTCCTCAGCTAGTCTGTCCCCACAAAGCAGAAGGTAAAGAGAAGTGCAGAAGCTAAATTCCTGCCACAGTTACAGAGCTACTAAGCAGACGTCTTATCCTGCAAGCTCCAGATTTATAGTGCAGAAGATTTATTCCTGCCAGCCATTGCCAAAACCTGCTGGGACCAGGTTTTTACTTCATCTAAAGATCTGGACATCAATTTCTGCAGCACAATTCCTCTATTACTCCTACTATCACTACACTCAAATTTATTGCAAGTGAGCCAGGAGCCAGGAGCCAGGAGTCCAGCCGTGCCCAGGTAGGAGACACCGTTGACACAATTATCCCCACCCTATAGAGACATTATAGGCCATTACACCGCTCTGGCATTCCTAACCCGGGACGTGCGTTATAAAACCTTGGGAGGGCCCTGGGATAGTACTCTGCGCATGCTGCCATTGGCGTCACGAACAAAACTACTAACTATCTGTATACCCCAAGTCCTGCTCATTGCATTTTTGGCATCACGAACAGGATATAGACTAACATCTACACCTGACCCAGCCATTGCATAGTTTGGCGTCAGCGTATACCCCAAGTCCTGCTCATTGCACATCACATGATCCATCACATTGGTGATGGATCATGTGATGGACCATGTGATAAGCGCAGTGATGTCACCAAAGGTCCTTTTCCTCCCAGGTCATCAAAGAAGAAGACAGAAGACGAGCCGGGCAGCACGAACAAGTGGATGAGGTGAGTTAAATTTTTATTTTTTAACCCCTCCATCCCTATTTTACTAAGCATTCTGTATTAAGAATGCTATTATTTTCCCTTATAACCATGTTATAAGGGAAAATAATAAAATCTACACCTAACCCAAACTCGAACTTCTGTGAAGAAGTCCGGGTTCGGGTCTGGGTATTAAACATGCCAATTTTTCTCACGCGCGTGCAAAACGCATTAAAACGCATTTGCACTTGCGCGGAAAAATAGCGCATTTTCCTGCGACGCACCCGCATCCTATCCGGTCCTCACACGCGACGCCCATGTGAAAGAGGCCTTAGTGTCTGGTAGGGTTGATTCTGCTGATTAAAATGATACCTGTCTTGTGAAAATCGGATGTGGCATTCCTGAGAATAAAAAGACTTTTGTGTTTTATAGAAATGAAGGCTTCAACACACTGAGGGGTGTGGCCAGGACTGGAAAGCTGAGGACCACTGAGGGACTAGGCCCCACCTCTCTATGCACTGAAGCTTTCATCTGCTTAAAGAATAAAATTATTTTTTCTCGGGAACGCTGCAGCCGATTTTCACAAGACAGGTATTATTTTAATCAGCAGGGTCAACTCCACCAGGCTGTATACCTGATTTAATAGGGTTGATATTGCTGACATGTGCCCTTTAAGAGACTACCTCTTTTATAGTTAACCTGTGGTGATGATTAGCTATTTTTGGGGGGGCTAGGGAAGCCTTCTGTGACCAGACAGTTCCACTGCAGAGGCCACTAAAGGGAAATGTGGTATTGCATGGTTTTCCTTCAAATGAATAGCCGTCCATCTAATAAATGGATGGCTCAACTTTTCCAGAATGAAAGCAATATGGGGACAACAGGCTGCCATAAAAAAGCTGTTCTGCACTCATGGGCTTATATATACAATCACAGGGTATATTGTACACAATTACTTCTGACCAGTGTATTTTCAGGTTATGACAGAGTGTAATACCACAGTATACTTGTATAGGCTCACCAAACTGAAAGCATCACTCCACTACTAGAAAATTCATAAACACCAGGACCACAAGGTTAATTGAACATCTAACACGGTTGATATCGAAAGCAGTCAACAGGCTGTTGACTGACAGGCCCCCAACTACAGAATGCGGTCCCTTCTGCTGCACTGCATTCTGGGGGACATAAATATGACCTTAATATATGAGATGACACAAACCCTTTAAGTATGTTGGACAATAAAAACTGTTTCCTCTGTTATGTACTATGTTACCCCATTGGCACCCTTGCAGGGTGCTGATGGGTTGCCATGGAAGGTGAGGGGGTCAAAGACATGACCCAATAGACTGCCTATAAATGCTACAATATTATTATAATCATTGTCCCCCCCCCCAAAAAAAAAAATATATTTTAAAAAAAGGTAAAGGTGCCAATGAAAAATAGAGTGCGTCCTGCAAAAGCAAAAAACAAAAACAAGCACCCCTACAGCTAAGGGTCTGGGAAAATAAAAAAATTAAAAGGGTTTTCCAATACCCAATAACCCTATATTGATGACCTACCCTTAGGATAAGGGCTCATGCACACAAATGTAATTTTTTTCCGTGTCCGTTCCTTTTTTTTTAAGACTGTATGCGGAACCATTCATTTCAATGGGTCCGCTAAAAAAAACTGAAGTGCATTCCACTTCTGTATGTCCACCTCGCAAAAATATAGAACATGTCCTATTATTGTACGGGCAAGGATAGTACTGTTCTATTAGGGGCCAGCTGTTCTGTTCGGGAAGCACACGGACATCATCCGTATTTTTTTTGTGGATCCTTTTTTTGCGGACCTCAAAATACATACGGCCGTGTGCATGAGCCCTAAGTTATCAATATCTGATAAGTGGGGGTCCATCTCCCGACATCCCCACTGATCAGCTGTTTGAAGAGGCAACTGCTCCATCCATTGCATAGTGGCTGTGCCTGGTATTGCAGCCCAGGCCCATTCACTTGAATGGGACTGAGCTGCACCTGAGCCATGTGACTGATGACTGTGACATCACTGACCAAGGAATAGGCTGCAGCCTCTTAAACAGGTGATCGACGGGGGTGCTAGGAGTTGGACCCTCACTCATCAGGAGGATAGCTTATCAGTATACTACTCCTGGAAAGCCCCTTTAAGGTTCTTGGAATGTAATAAATGTAATCCTAAGAATTTAAAGGAACGCTCCAGGCAAAACAGATACAGTGTGTTATGCCTTGTGCAGGACTTAAAAGGGCGGAGCATGACACACAGATTGGTGTCTTTTAAACCCTTAGTCATGCTCCTCCCCCTCAGATCTTGCACTAGGAATAACACAGAGTATCATTTTTTTTTTGGAGAGCCCCTTTAAATTTCAGCAACAATTATAGCTGTATGATTAGGAAATGGAGCAATATTATTGCAGTCTTACAAGGCTTCACCCTAGTTGTACCGTATAAAGCTCTATGTAGAATACAATTACACTGCGTTATGCTTTATTGCCCCACAGTCCCTGCCTCACGGGTACTTCAGATTGAAGCATTGTCTCCGCCATTCTATGTGACATTTCCCTTGTTTGAATTACAAATTTATGTCCTCCAAATTAATAAGCAAGCGTAAACTAGTAAAAATTTTCCCTTTCTGCACAGAAAGCAGAAAACCTCCGACAGTGCCGTTATATCAACCAAATGTGAAGTCAATGGTTCTTCAAAATGCTTTTATGAGTGAAATTTCATGTAGATTATCTTGAGACAAACTTAGGGAATCTCCAGCTATTAAACATCATGTCGTGTCGGAAGCCTCCACTAGGGGGAGTTTAGGAGTATAATGTTTTATTATGGAATTGAATGTATAAACAGCATAGAGTAAGCTCATAAGCTCCCTCTAGTGGTGGATGCAGGAAGATGCAATGTTATCATTTGAAGGGTTGTGCAGAATGAACAGGAAAAAAAACAAAAACAGCGACACACCTGTCCACAGGGTGTGTATGGTAATGAAGGAGAATACAATGGAGCGATACTAGACACAACCCATGGACAGCGTGGCACAGTTTTTTTAATCTTGCCCATGCAGAGGATTTGGAGCTCTGTGTCAGGACTGAAGGGGGATAGTCACTGTAAGGGGCATAACTAGGGCTTAGGGTTATTGCCAGACTTCCGGAACCGGTGTTACTCTGAAACAGCTGATTGAGGGGGAGAAATGTCAGACTTGATTTGATATTGATGACTTATCCTGAGGGTAACCCATCAATATTAAAGGGGTTGTCTGACACAAAAAAATTGATCCAGACCTGCCCGGCCCAGGGTGGGTGCTCCACTGCCACGTGCCACAGTGGTGACCTGCTCCTCCTTCATCACATGTGCCCCAGTCAATGGATGTTGTCTTTGGCACACATGGGAGTGGAATTGATGGTCTGGGAGCCTAACAGACCGGATTCAGCAGCAGGGATCAGGTGAGCATGGATTGGGCAGGTCTGGGCCACTCTTTTAGTGTAGAATACCCCATTTAAAGGGGTTGTCCCGTGAAAAATATTTTACAGTTTTCAAACCAGCCCCTGGATCTAAATACTTTAGTAATTGCATGTAATAAAATTTTTTGCATAGCCACTGAGTTAATCAATAAAATGTATCTGCCTAGTGCCACCTGCTGTTTGTTTCTTTTCTTATTTCTTTGTCCTGCTCACTGAGATGGCCGCACATGCTCAGTTTCATCCTTCAACTGCCTCCTGAGCTGTGATAGGGAGAGCTGAGACACGCCCCCTTAGCTGTGATAGGGAGAGCTGAGACACGCCCCCTTAGCGGTGATAGGGAGAGCTGAGACTCGCCCCCTTAGCTGTGATAGGGAGAGCTGAGACTCGCCCCCTTAGCTGTGATAGGGAGAGCTGAGACACGCCCCCTTAGCTGTGATAGGGAGAGCTGAGACACGCCCCCTTAGCTGTGATAGGGAGAGCTGAGACACGCCCCCTTAGCTGCAGCAGAAAAGACACTCCCCTTCAGCTGCTAGCTTGATATAAATCTAGCAATGAATGGAGAGATCTCCGGACCCATGTGAGGTACGGGGCTGGTTCTAGCTTTGTTATAAAGAGATTGTCATGTCTTACATGATGTCTAATTTTCATTTTTTACATTAGTCATGGCTAACCCCTTTAAGGCAGTAGATCTCTAGCTTTTGTGTAACTACAACTCCCAGCATGGTCTGATAACCATGCCCATGGCTTCATGACAGATGTGGAGCCAGAAGTTGCCAACCAATGGTTTAAATTAAAGTAGCCTTCCGATAAAAGGAAATCCATAACAAGATCCATCCTACTTGTTGATGGTTTCCAGGAAGCAAAACTGGAATTGGGCTGAACCGAGTATGCACGTGTATAGGAGAGTCAGAAGTAAAAGCTGAGTTCAGCCAATGGCTGTATGAGATATAGGAGTACCTTAAGATTAGTCCGGTCCCTCGGACATTATAGAATATGAGCCCCTTGGCATCAATTATGGTTATGATCCTCTTGAGTTGGGTTAAAGAGGTTGTCTTTTTTTCCATCCTGGACAACCCCTTTAACTCTAATGGGTTTGTGTTGGTTCCAGAAGTGAAGGACATTACTAGTAATTACCCTCTCTACATAGAACTCAAGAGTGACTTCCCCTTTAAGGAGGAGCTGTCTCCTCTCTTGACATGTCTGCTTTAGTAAATAAATGCATTCCCCATGTAATAACAATTCTGGGGCATCTCTATGTTGTGGAGTTCCTTTATTAATCCCATTAGAAGTTTATTAGTAAAAGTCCATCTGGGTGTTACCAGTTGGGATGTGTTTATGCACACACTAACCCTATCCAATCCGTGCTGCCAGTGTCAGACTGTGCAGGGACACTGGTAACACCCCGATCGACTATTATTTATAAACTTCCAGTAGGTATAATAGAGGAATAGTACAACATAGAGTCATAAGAATAGATGCTCCAGAATTATTACACGGGAAATCCCAGTAGTTACTAAAACAGACATGTCAGGAGAAGTGAGGGGTCCCCTTTAAGTCTTGCACATTTAATCACATGGTTTTGGACTCACAGATTTACTATAAAGTACTACTGTTGTTGAGCGATGTGCTCCGGATACTAATACATCTTTTAGATGTTACTTTTCCAGCACAGCCCCAAGAAATCAATAGGTAACATCTTATACGGGTAATTGTATACCTGGGCTATCTGTTCCACGTTTTGGAGCTGTCGGGGGTATTGATCAGGACGTGTGTATTAGTAATAATGGGACTGATATAGCGCTGACAAGGCCCCTTTCAACCATGGGCTATTTAAAGGGACGGCGTCTCTTATTTAATCATGTGTTGGGTGAGAGCTACACTTTCTGATTTTCATTTTGTACATTAATCACGGGAAAACCCCTTTTAATATGCTGCCTAAAACTTGTTCATTTGGCGCAGTTTTTAAGTTCTACATGACCGTTCTTACCTAAGAGATATTGGGGAACAGTTAGAAAACAGGTAGCAGAAAAAGTATAGGTCTCTTCACAGGTACCACTAGGTGGGTGGCAGATTTAGAAAAAAAAGATCCTGGATAACACTTTTAAGGTAGATCATCAATTTTGTTGCATTTCATGTCTTAGTTTTAGTTTTTTTCTTAGCTACCCTTTCAGATCTTGTTGTTACGACAGTGGGTGTTGAACCACTCTGTCAACAGATTTGGCTTTGGGCTAATGCTAAGGTCAATATTCTGGCATTCCCCTGGTATTCACCCTTTAACCCCTGTACAGAGATATGGACTTTACTGCAGGGGAACCACCAGGCTCCTACCTCCCAGAGTAGTTTCTGTGTGATTGATAGCTGACCCACAGGGTTCATAGAGACCAGTGCAGGACATCAATGACTAAAGCAAAATTGTAGTCAGGGACAGGCCGAGAACAGGGCTCGGGAATCAGACCAATGTCAGGACAGGCAGCGTAGAATCAACACAGAGGTCAGGCACAGGTCAGGTCAGACAGCAGAAGGACAGAGTACAGTAAACAGAGGTAGAGGTCAGTACAAGGGGAGACAGCAGGATACAGCACCGCTAGTAGTCCCTAGTAGGAACTTACCCAGCTAAGGAAAATAATTGCTCTCATAGGAGAAGGTGCCTGAAGATTAGGGTGCTGTCCCTTAAAGAGTGGAGGGAGCACATGCACGCATCCAATAGACAGAGGAGGAGAAGCATTGCCGCCAAGCGGGTCACAGCCTGCGTGAAGGGACAGAGCAGACCTGTATCTGCACCTCAGTCAAATCTGACTGCTCCGAAGATGATGTGCCGCTCATGCAGTTTCTTCTTAAAATCTCAGGAGACAAGTTGCGACAAATGAAAAGATAACTTGCCCTCAGTATCAGTCTGCAGCAGCAAAGGCCAATCAGCCACTGCAGTGTTTAGGGAAATTGTCTAATTTTCTCCTATTTCCGTGGATGTACTCAGTGGTTTCTGTGTTAGCTGGTGACATACTGGAAATCACCTATGACTTGTACTATCTTTGGTCCATGGGATATAAAACCAAGGGGAATCCGACAATGATAAGAACTTGTGAATATATTATTCACGGATGTTACATAATTGGAAATGTATGTCTTATTGCTATCGTCCCTAGACTGAGCTCCTTAAAGAAATACCATAATTAATCTAAAAATTTAAAATCTGATATCATATAGTGCATGACAACCTATTTCTAACAAAGCTAGAACCAGCCCTGTACCTCACATGGGTCTAGAGAACTCCCCACTCTCTGCTCCAATTGTTCTACTAGATTTTCTTCAAGCTAGCTGCTCAGGGGCGTGTCCTTTCTCAGAGGGCATGTACATTCTGCTATAGCTGTCTTTCTGTAACTGTCACACCGTCTAACTAATTGGCAGTTGAAAGATGGAATTGAGCATATGTGTCCACTTCTGCGATCTTATCGTGGACTGAAAAAAAAACAGGAAAAGAACAATTACCAGGTGGCGCTATACAGATATATTTTATTGAGTAGGTCAGTGGTATATTACATTTTTCATTACATACAATTACAGAAGTATTCAGAGCCAGTTGGTGGTTTGAAAAATCTAGAATATTTTTAGTGGGACAACGCCTTTAACCCTTTCGCTGCCAGCCGAGTAGATGAATGACATCCCCATTGGGCAATTGGGGATACCAGTCATAAATTCTAATAGGCTGGGTCTCTCTGAAGAGACCCAGCGTATTAGCCAACAGAGGAACTGTAGCTCTAACAGGTGACAGGCCAACATAGGAGATCAGCAATCCATGTATTACTATACTCCCTATGGAAGTATAGTAATAATCTTAAAAAAAAATAAAAAAAAGTAGTGGCCATAGTAGCCTCCTAGATGGGCTACAAAAAAATGAAAAAAAAAAATGTAAAAAAATGTGAAAAATTTTTAATCGCCTCCTTTTCCTTAGAATAAAAAAAAATACACAAGTTATAAAAAATATAAACATAATGGTCATTACCGCGTCCGAAAATGCCCGTACTATTAAAATATTAAAATATTTTTCTAATACGATGAATGGCGTAATTATCAAAATGGCAGATTCGAAATTCTTTCATTGCTTCTCTTACCAAAATTTTTTTAATCAAATGTGATCAAATAGTCACACACACTCTAAAATGGCATCGATAAAAACTGCAGATCGTCCGGCAAAAAACGAGCCCCCAAACAGCTCATTAGACATAACTATAAAAAAAAGTTCTGGGGTCAGAATATGGTGATGTAAAAAACCCATTGACTTTAATGGGACGTATCCAATGCTTCATTGCACCTGAGGAGGCGCTGTAGGAAAATGACACACTTACTGCTAAGTTTCCCCACAGATCACAAGATTATCCAAAGTATGTATCTACCTTCTTAAAGTGATATCATACCTAAATAATTTCATATTTCCATTTGCTGAGCGTTTAAATGTTCTCTTTTATCCATCACTTAACGGAATGGGATAGATGATGGGAAGTGCAGTCCCCATGATCACTAGGTATCTCATATATCTGGAGTTCTGATGGTCTCTCTGTACATATCTATGAAAAATATTAATGATTTGTCCTATAACTTGCACTTTTATAAGCTTTCGATATTAGACCTACTGTGCCTTTAATCGTAAGCCATTTTTGTTCTAGAATATCTGCAATATTTCATGTTGTCCACTAGGAGGCAGCAGAGTTTTACAAAATCCTTCTACTTCACTGAAAGAAAAGTTAGTTTTTATAGCTCGGCAGTATTTTCCTTTTTTTTTTTTTTGCCTCACAAAAGGATTGTTTGCAGCTTTGTCAGTTGCAAGAAGCTCATTAATGAGGTTTGTTATATTGGATGCAGGTCGTTAGCCAGCTGGCAAAACATTTTAATTGTGTTTCGACATGCAGTAGACGAGGGGAAAAAAATGATTAGCTGAGTTAGATCCAAAAATATGCAGACCAGGTATATGTTTAAAGGTTGCAAGAGCGGAGATGTTCTGCGAGAGCGCAGAGAGACGCTCGCTTGTTATAGCAGAGGGCAAATAGTTCCCATGGTAATTAATTAAAGAAACAGGCTCCTAAAAAATACATTCAGATAGAGATCTGCATAAGCTTAGATTTGGGGGTTCATTAACATAAATAAAATATGAGCGGGAAATCTACATAAATGAGTAAACCCAAATCATTTATATTGCTTTCCTCCAGAAACGGATTCTTCCAAACATACATACCGAATGTCCATGCAAACACTTTGCATCCAAATGTTTATACCCAAATACTGCCATACAATAATGATAAGTTCCCTGGTGGTCTAGGACAATGAAGGGGTTCATTTTACAATCCTTTGTAACCTGTTTGTCGTTTAACGTCTGCATTCCTTGTCATATAGATATGTGATAAGGTGAAATCCTCTGGTGGTTTAGGGCAGTGGCGGGGTTCATCGTCAAATTCCCTGGTGGTCTAGGAAAACGGAGGAGTTAATAGAATGATGCCCTGGTGGTATAGGGCAGTGAAGGGGTCAACAGTAAAACTAACTGGTTGCTTAAGGCTGCTTTCACATCGGTGCTAATGATTTCCTTTGCTCAGAGCAGGCGTTGTAGGAGCAGCACAATGAAAATGACAAAGGTGCAAGATGCGACACTTAAATGGGTTATCCCATGATTGATGTAAAAAATTAAAACCAGACATCATATAATTCATGACAATACCTTTCTAACAAAGCTAGAACCAGCCCTGTACCTCACATGGGTCCGGAGATCTCTCCATTCATTGCTCCAACTATTCTGCTAGATTTATCTCAGGCTGGAAGCTCAGGGGTGTGTCCTTACTCAGGGGTGTGTCCTTACTCAGGGGATGTGTCCTTTCTCAGGGGATGTGTCCTTTCTGCTGTAGCTCTTTCCCTAGAACTGACACAGCTTCTAACAAAAGATATGGTTGGTGACAGTGGAACATATAAACTGAGCACACGTGACCACCAAGGTGAGGTGGACAATAAATAAGGAAAAAAACAAACAGCAGGTGGCGCTATTCAGATACATTTTATTAAATAGCTCAGTGGCTATACTAAACTTTCAGTTACATGCAATTGCAAAAGTATTCAGATCCAGGTGCTGGTTTGAAAAATTTTGAATATTTTCCGTGGCACAACCCCTTTAACCAGATGAATACAAAGGGGTCCGTCAGGTTTTCGTTAGGGAATCCTGTTTTTTTTCAGAGACTATTTTATCCAGTATTTTTTGATGGAATCTTCAACAGAGGCCCCTAATTGAGCCTCAGGCACATATGTGAACTAAGCAATAAGCTGCAAACACATGTTTTGGCCGCATACATTGGGTTTTTGGCGAAATGTCACTGAAATTGTGCAAAAAATGTTGCAGTTGCAAAAGTCATTCTATAGGTGCAATGTGTGAGCACAGCTTAACACAGTGAGTAGGTTATATTTTGGTGGTCTAGGGTAGTGATGGGGTAAATGGTAAACTTTCCTGGTGCTCTAAGGCAGTGAAGGAATATTTCCCTCCTTGTTTGGAATAGTCAAGTTCCCTGGTGGTCTAAGGCAACAAACAAAAAGTTTATTTCAGATTTCCTGGTAGCCTAGGGCAGTAAACGGGTTGCCAGTAAGATCCCATGGCTTCCCAAAATGCCGACCTTCAGCTTCCTCTTCCTGCGCTGATGATGAGGATCTTATAGTTCAGAATAAGGAAGTTCCCTCAGAGGTATAGATATAGGGGGTGCAGAGGCAGGAAACACTCCTGGGTCCTGGTGTCTGAAGTGAATCCAAAAGCCCCTCTAACACATAAGGGGACACCAGTACTATAAGTAGCACGTGATAAGTGGGGTTCTGTTACAGATTTTGCATTGGGTCTCAAGACCTTCAAGTTGTACCTCTGTCTCCGGGGATAGGTAGGTGGCCATATATATGTAGCCACTTTTCATTAAAGAGAATGGCAGTTTTAAAAAACTCCCAAGTTTTCTTTTGCTGTTTGTGCCATTAGGACAACCCCTGTCCATATTTTCAGGATGATGTTACATGTGGCTTTGTAAGACCTCATCTGGAGACACCTGCTCTTTCCACTGAAATTGACATAATGCTGGATAAGTACCGTGACATACGCCTTCCTGTTATACTCCTGGTCACCTAGAGTTACACAGTGGTTAAAAAGTAATATTACTGGTGGTCTAGAGTAACGTAGTGGTTAATACCTAATTTCTCTGGTGATCTAGAGTGGCCTAATGGTTGATACTTAATGTATCTGGTGGTCTAGAGTGGTGTAGTGGATTATACCTAATATAGCTGGTGGTCGAGAGTGGCGTAGTGGATAATACCTAATATCTCTGGTGATCTAAAGTGGTGTAGTGGACAATACCTAATATAGATGGTGGTCTAGAGTGGCATAGTGGATAATAGCTAATATCTCTGGTGGTCTAGAGTGGTGTAGTGGATAATAGCTAATATCTCTGGTGGTCTAGAGTGGCATAGTGGATAATAGCTAATATCTCTAGTGGTCTAGAGTGGTGTAGTGCAGTGTTTCCCAACTAGTGTGCCTCCAGCTGTTGCAAAACTACAACTCCCAGCATGCCCAGACAGCCTTTGGCTGTGCGGGCATGCTGGGAGTTGTAGTTTTGCAACAGCTGGAGGCACACTGGTTGGGAAACACTGGTGTAGTGGATATCTCTGGTGATCAAGAGTGGTTAAGTGGGTAATGCCTAATAAAGCTGGTGGTATAGAGTGTCGTAGTGGATAATACCTAATATCCCTGGTGGTCTAAAGTGGCTTAGTGGATAACACCTATAACATCTAGTGGTCTACAATGGCTTAGTGGTTAATACCTAATATCTCTGGTGATCTCGAGTGATCTAGTGGTTGATACATATATCTGGTGCCTAGAGTGTCCTCATTGATAATACCTAATATCTATGGTGATCTAGAGTAGTTTAGCAGATAATTGCTTTTATATCTGGTGGTCTAAAGTGGCATAGAGGATAACACATATAACATCTAGTGGTCTACAGTGGCTTTAGTGGATAATACCTAATATATCTGGTGGTCTAGAGTGGGTTAGTGGTTAATACCCAATATTTCTACCCAGGATTATTTTTGCTTACGGTCTAATACAGTCATGTGAAAAAATTAGGACACCCTTTGAAAGCATGTGGTTTTTTGTAACATTTTTAATAAATGGTTATTTCATCTCCGTTTCAACAATACAGAGAGATTAAAGTAATCCGACTAAACAAAGAAAACTGAAGAAAAGTCTTTTCAAGATCTTCTGTAAATGTCATTCTACAAAAATGCCTATTCTAACTGAGGAAAAAGATAGGACACCCTTGCCCCTAATAGCGAGTGTTACCTCCTTTGGCTGAAATAACTGCAGTGAGACGGTTCTTGTAGCCATCTACCAGTCTTCGACATCGGTCTGAGGAAATTTTACCCCACTCCTCAATGCAGAACTTTTTCAGCTGTGAGATGTTTGAGGGGTTTCTTGCACGTACAGCCCTTTTCAAGTCACCCCACAGCATCTCAATGGGATTCAAATCTGGACTTTGACTTGGCCATTCCAGGACTCTCCATTTCTTCTTTTTCAGCCAATCTTTGGTTGATTTACTAGTATGTTTTGGGTCATTGTCATGTTGCATGGTCCAGTTCCGCTTCAGCTTTAATTTTCTAACTGATGGTCTCACATGTTCTTCAAGCACCTTCTGATACACAGTAGAATTCATCGTGGATTCTATGATGGTGAGCTGACCAGGTCCTGCTGCAGCAAAGCAGCCCCAAACCATGACACTTCCACCTCCATGCTTCACAGTTGGTATGAGGTTCTTTTCTTGGAATGCTGTGTTTGGTTTACGCCAAACATGTCCTCTGCTGTTGTGTCCAAATAATTCAATTTTGGACTCATCTGTCCAAAGAACATTATTCCAGAAGTCCTGGTCTTTGTCAACTTTATCGCTGGCAAATGTCAGTCTGGCCTCGATGTTTCTCTTGGAAAGCAAAGGTTTCCTCCTTGCACACCTCCCATGCAAGTTAAACTTGTACAGTCTCTTTCTGATTGTAGAGGCATGTACTTCTACATCAACAGTAGCCAGAGCCTGCTGTAGTTCTCGAGATGACACTTTAGGGTTTTTGGATACCTCTTTTAGCATCTTGCGGTCTGCTCTTGGGGTGAACTTGCTGGGGCGACCAGTCCTGGGCATGTTGGCAGTTGTTTTGAAAGCCCTCCACTTGTAGACTATCTTCCGGACAGTGGAATGGCTGATTTCAAAATCTTTTGAGATCTTTTTAAATCCCTTCCCAGACTCATAGGCTGCTACAATCTTTTTTCTGAAGTCCTCTGACAGCTCTTTTGCTCTCACCATGGTGCTCACTCTCACTTCAACAGTCAGGAGCACACCAAACTAAATGTCTGAGGTTTAAATAGGGCAAGCCTCATTCAACATGCAGAGTAACGATCTACTAATTATGTGCACCTGGTGTGATATACCTGTGTGAGATCTGAGCCAATTTAAGAGGGAATACATGTGAGGGTGTCCTATCTTTTTCCTCAGTTAGAATAGGCATTTTTGTAGAATGACATTTACAGAAGATCTTGAAAAGACTTTTCTTCAGTTTTCTTTGTTTAGTTGGATTACTTTAATCTCTCTGTATTGTTGAAACGGAGATGAAATAACCATTTATTAAAAATGTTACAAAAAACCACATGCTTTCAAAGGGTGTCCTAATTTTTTCACATGACTGTAACTCTTGGAGGTGTAGGGACAAGCCAAATACAAATTCACCTGTCTAGAATTAAAATGCCAATCTTTATTATTGGTCCATATGAACAAGTCAAAAAAGTGCAACGTTTCATCCTCGTGGGGCCCTCCTCAAGCCTTATAATGAAATCTTAAAAGTCTGTCTACCTGCAGCAGCCACTAGGGGGAGCTCACTGCATAGGGAATCAAACGGTCCCAATTAAACTATATACTAAATCTATCTGGAGACCCACCACTGTGCCAGGTGTGCCCCTTTCATCTTCTCGACAGCCACCTCCACAAGGTGCAGAATTATGGAGGCTGCATCCTCTCACACCTAACATTTGAATTAATTGTGTTATTAGAACATAAAGCTTGAGTCAGTCCCTACAGTCAGACTGTTGCTATGTAACCGGTTATTAGAATACATCCTGCTAATGTCCCATAAATCAGAGGCAGAAGGTCAGAGCCACTGCTGCTCCTAATGAGAGAAAATTGAATTTACAGAAGTTGTAATGTAGAAAAGTGAAGAAAGTTTATCCAAAACACAGAACATGATCTGGGAAAGTTGTACAGGAAGTGGCTTCCCGTGAAAGGGTTAAGGAAAGTTTTCCAACAATGGTATATTGCTCCAACGTATCAAGATTAAAATCAATAAAGCAAATGTACAAAGTGTTGATTAAAAATATCTTGCTGTTTCTTCTGTATACAGCTCTGACACAGATTTATGTGTCTCCTTGGTTACAGACTACAAACCAACCCTGTGTAGTCTGATCACACCCCCTCTGTTTCTGCTTCTTGCTAATCCATAGACAACCTGTAGAACTTTATGTATAATCTACAGAATAGGGGTACTCAAGTACTTTGGCTGAAGGTCACAGCCACAATATAAAGTAAGGAGGACAACACCAGCATAGCACACTGCGGCAATTTATTTATTTATTTTTACAATAAGCCACGCCTCCAATCCCACCCAAACTCCTCCCACACAGTAATGGCGTCCCCTTTGTGCCCTAGCAGAATCCTCTTAATGAAACCTATAATAGTAATGCCCCTTAGTGCCCCCCAGACAGTAATGATGCTACTTAGTATCCCTCAGACAGTATGATGTCCCTTTAGTGCCCCCACAGAGTATAATGACACCTTTGTGCCTCCCCAAACGGTATGATTCCCCCTTAGTGCCCACCTCACAGTAGGATGTCGACTAAGTGCCCCCCACACAGTGATGCTCCCTTAAGTGTCTCACTCACAGACTGATACCCCCTGATTCAGACTGATACCCCCGCATACAGATTGATGTCCCCACACAGTGATGTCCCTCTTAGTGCCCACACACAGAGTAATGCCCTTTGAGTGCCCCCACACAGTGATGCCCTCTTCAGTGCCCCCCAACACACAGTATGATGTCCCCTTAAGTGTCCCCACACAGTATGACGTTTCCTAAAGTAGCCCCCAAGCAGTGATACCCTCTTCAGTGCCCCCCCACACAGCATGATGTCCCCACAGTAAGTGTCCCCCATACAGTATGACGTTCCCTAAAGTAGCCCCCAAGCAGTGATAACCTCTTCAGTGCCCCCCCACACAGCATGATGTCCCCACAGTAAGTGTCCCCCATACAGTATGACATTCCCTAAAGTAGCCCCCAAGCAGTGATACCCTCTTCAGTGCCCCCCCCCCACACAGCATGATGTCCCCACAGTAAGTGTCCCCCATACAGTATGATGTTCCCTAAAGTGGCCCCCATACAGTGATACCCCCTTAAATGCCCCACTGCAATCCAGCAGAGGTGGACGTGCTTGCACACGAAAGGAAAAAGTGCCAGCCTCTCTGGTGACTGGGACTGTTGGAATGCACATAGGCACTCGTGCGCAGCAGCTCCCGTCCCTGCTCTGCTGCGGTGGTCATAACCCCTGGAAATGAGCAGTGTATAATGCGGCAGAAAATTGAATCCAGCCAGCAAAAGAAGCAATATGGACAATCACAATATATTAGTAAGTGCCTTGTATTAACTTTCTCTACATGATAAATGCCATGTGCTGAAGTGAGACCACCCCTTTAAATACTCACCAGCCTCACATTCCCCCACCATTAGCTCCCTGCTTCTCCATTAGTCACTGGTGAATCAGCCCTGGCAGGTGCCATGTAGTGAGGTCATCCTATCCTGTGGATAGGGGATAACTTGTATCTACCAGAATACCCGTTTAAAGTTACTATAGGTTTCCTCTAGGGGATGTAGTATGATGGGCATATCCAGAATCTGCCTTTTTAGGTTTTCCAGGGCCAAAGCCTTTCTCTTACTGAATAATCTCTGCTATTGAATCTATAAAGTCATTTTAAGACATCTTATCTCCACAGGGCTTCTACTCGCACCTTCTTGCAACACTGGAATACTTTTTGAACTTTCTCTGGTCTTTCTCTTGCCTTGCTCAGGCCGGTACCTGATCCAGGGCTGGCTTTACTCTCAGCTCTGGCACTTAGCATCTGTTCCACTCACTCCTCTGTCTAGACTCCCACACATTCCTCATAGTTCTGAGACATCACTGTCGTAACTGTTACTCCCAATGGGGAGAGGAAACAGTCCCAGCTAGTGGCTGATTATTATTATTATATTAACTCTTAACAGTTACATAACAAATCACATTTCTCATTTCTGTTATTTAATGGGGGTTGCAAGTAGTTACTAAAACAGACTTGTCAGGAGAGGGGACGGGTCGTCTTTAAAGGGGTTATGCCATGATTGATATAAAAACTGAAAATCAGACAACATATAGTACATGGAAATACTTTCTAAAAAAGCTAGAACCAGCCCTGTATCTCACATGGGTCTGGAGATCTCCACATCCACTTCTCTAACTGTTCTGCTAGATTCTCTTCAGCCTGGAAGCTCAGGGGGCGTGTCCTTTCTGCTGCATCTCTGTCCCTGCAACTGCTGTAGCTTGTAACAGAACCTATGGCTGGTGGCAGATGAAGATTTAAACTGAGCACGTTCGACCACCTCACTGAGACGGACAGAAAATAAGGAAAAGAACAAACAGCAGGTGGCGCTATACAGATGCATTTTATTGAATAGCTCAGAGGCTATACTAGATTTTTAATTACATGCAATTACAAAAGTATTTAGATCCAGGGGGTGGTTAGAAAAATGTAGAATATGTTTCATGACACAACCCCTTTAAGTCATATTTTACATGTAAAATTGAAGAATCTCTGAAGGTTATATCACGGCACTCGGCTTAGAAGTGAAATTTATCCGGAGAAAGAGTAACTCATAATGAAAGCAACGCGGTGTCAGATTTAATTAAATGTTATAAAACAAGCAAAATAATGAATGCCAAATTGTAATATGCTATTACCGGTGTCTCTTGGTGAGCACTGCTTACGAGCTGGCTGGGGGCTGTGTGGCAAATCATTCGTAATTGTGATGAAATGTAGTGACTATCAAGTCTACATTAAAGGGATCCTGAACTTTCATAGTTGGGAATGTGTGGGGGGGGGGGGGGGGGGGGGAGATGGGGGATAATGCTGATACAGGAGCCTACTCTGCCAAATTGTCCTGAAGTTTCCCTCAAGTCCGCTGCAAAGGCTGTTGGCAGCAATCACTAGGTGGCGCTCACTCAGCATGTGTTGATAGTGTTCTCATTCATTTAAATGGGAACTTTTCACAGTAGATATGTATGCAGTGAGCTCCCCCTAGTGGCAGCTGCAGGAAGCCTAAATTGTATTATTCCATTCTACGGCCATGCCACTATGCTGACACTGTTTCTAGGGGGCGTTCTGCTGGTAGAGTTGATAGAGGCAATGTGTGGTTATAGGGGTGTTGCTTGTGAGCATGGGAAGGGCGAGAGAAGTACAGTGCTTCCTAGGGATCTATAAGAAAAAGGAAATGTTCAGTCAGCAGGAGGCAGTGGTGAGCGTGGCATAGCCATGGTGGAAAATAGCTAGGCTCCTTTATAGCAGTGTTATCTTGGTACTTATTAGTTGTTCATATGTGAAAAACATATCACACTGTATTTGGGCACTGTATGGCGGTATGATTTGAGTGCTGTATGCCTATGTAGACACTGTATGGCAGCATTATAAATACACAATGTTAGTAATATATGGACGTTGTATGGAGATATTTTTGACCACCATATTTACGGCTATACTATGCTGTATGGCAGTGTTATACAGACACAATATAGTAGTTTTTTGGACACTGCATGAGGATATTATTTATGCATCAGATCATGTTTGGCTATACTCCAAAGGCATCATATGGCAGTTTTAGATATATATTTTGCACAGTGCATAGTGATATTATTTGTGTGGCATGTGTATGGTATGGCTATACAAAGTAGGAACTATTTGGTGGTATTATATAGACACAGTATAGTAGTATTTTGGACACTGCACAGTATGTGGATATTATTCATACACCAGATATATGGACACTGTATGGCAATATTATATGGACACAATAGGCTAGTAGTAGTTTGAACACTGCATGGAGACACATGCACTACACAAATGATTAGACTTTGTAGGCACTTTATTTAGTATTAGAGGGACACAATATAATAGTAGTATTTTAGATACTGTAGGGGGGCATTATTTTGTACCGTGTGTATGTTTATACAATGTAGGCACTATATGGCAGTTTTATACAGACACAATTGGTAGTAGTATTTTGTGGGCACAGTGTGGGAATATTTTCTGTGTACCATATGTATCGCTACACTATGTAGGCACTATATGGCAGTATTGTATACACACAATATCATAGTAGTATTGTAGACACTGCATGGGGATATTATTTTTGCACCACATGTATGGCTATACTAAGTAGGAACTATATGATGGTATTATGTAGACACATTATAGTAGTATGTTTGACACTTTATGTAGATATTATTCACGCTTCAGATTTATGGCTATACTAATTGGACACTGTATTGCAGTATTATATAGACACATTATACTAGTAGTATTTTAAACACGGTATAGCGACACTTGCACCACACATATGATTCGATTTTGTAGGCACTGTATGTCAGTATTATATGGACACAGTATACTAGTAGTATTTTGGACACCGTATGGGGGCATTATTTTTATTACCATGCATATGTTTATGCTATGCAGGCACCGAATGGCACTTTTATATGGATACAATGTACTAGTAGTATTTTGAACACTTTATGGAGACACACACACCACACATATATATACTTTGTAGGCACTGTGGCGGAAATGTATCACTGGTGTAAAGTACAGTAGAACCTGCTTACTTCCAATAGTATTATATGGACACAATATACTAGTGGTATTTTTGGACACTGTATGGGGGTATTAATTTTGTACCATGCGTATGTTTATACTATGGAGGCACTGTATGGCAGTTTTATACAGACGCAATTGGTAGTAGTATTTTGTGGGCACAGTGTGGTAATTATATTTGTTTACCATAGGTATGGCTATACTATTTAGGCACTGTATGGCAGTATTATATAGACCTTCATCCAGCCTTGTAATCATTGACCCGCACAGATCTTTGTTTTGCAGAGGCATAATCTTCCTATTGATATGAGCGAGGCAAATCCATACCAGTTCCTTGCGTTCCACAGAATAGCGAAAACACAGGACTCCAGGTTAGCCAGCGTGTCTGACTGCAGAACTGTGTAATTTTCTACTTTTCCACTCAACCGGTGGGGTTAGTGAGACGTGCTCTGTTTTATACTTGTTTATCGCACACGTACAGGTCAATATCGCCCTTTATTCCGTCACGTCATCGACGGAGTGGTCAATACAGGGATTAGAGGCCTTCACCTGTGCTTAGGAGTATTCATCCAAACATCAAAGGAAATTGTATATGTCTGCAGCTGGGCTAAAAATGTCTCCTGTACAGATGTAGCAGAGCCGAGTTTGTCATTAGCATAAATAATGATGACATTGAGAAGTTATGATCGTATCTCTGCAGATGTAGCAGAGCTTATTTGATTCGTGTCGCAGAGATAACACTGTAGATGTAGCAGGGTCGAATGTGTTATTGGAGCAGGACAGGCCATGATGGTCTCCGTTCTCTTTGGGTCCCAGAGGACATTTATGTCATATCCCCTCCATATGCCATAAATGTCCAGATGGAAATGTTCCTTTAAAGGGGTTATCCCATGATTAATGTAAAAAAGAAAAATCAGACATCATATAGGACATGACAATCTCTTCCTAACAAATCCAGAACCAGCGCTGTACCTCACATGGATCCAGAGATCTCCACATTCACGGCTCCAAATTGCTCTGCTAGATTCTCTTCAGCCTGGTAGCTCAGAGGGCGTGTCCTTTCTGCTGCAGCTCTCTCCCTGTAACTACCACAGCTTCTAAAGATATGGCTGGTGGCAGTTGAAGATTTAAACATTTGACCACCTCAGTGAGAAGGACAAAAAATAAGGAAAAGAACAAACAGCAGGTGGCGCTATACAGAAACATTTTATTGAATAGCTCTGTGGCTACATAAATTTTTTCATGACATGCAATTACAAAAGTGTTCAGATCCAGGTGCTGGTTTGAAAAATGTAGAATATGTTTTGTGACACAACGCCTTTAACATCTGCCAATGGGGGACATTCAGGAGACCCTCTCCCACATTACATGGCTGGCTTGTCCTGTCGTAATTCGCGGGTTTGGCCGACATATATCGAGTTTTTTTGGCCAGCTTTAAGGTCACCCTTACAGAACTCTTCAGACATTTTGTTAGATGTAGTAGTGCCGATCCGGCAACATCAGACTTTTACGCTGGATGGGACGTCTTGTCATTTTAAGTAGCAACGTCAACGTGATGTGCCTGAAAATTTCAATATTAGTGTCATGTTCTGAGGCCGGGAAAGCCCCTGAACACATCACAAGCGTACAGGAAACAGACGAACAGATCCAAAGTAGGCCAAAAGGAATACTTTATTACACAAATGACCAGACACAAACATAATCAGACCAAACAGGACAGGAAGGAACCGCAGCTAAGAAGGACAGTAGGTTACATAGCTGAGCAAGCGGGTAAGGGTCAGGTGGATCAGTGGTAGAAGTGACCTCTGTGCCAAGTGACTGGTTTGACTTAGGGCTAAACCCTTAAGGGCGTTATTCTGGTGCTCCCCTGTTTTTCACCCTTTGACCCCTATACGGGGATCTGGTCTTCACCGCAGGGGAGCGATCGGACCACTATCTCCTGGGATGGTCCAGTCATACTTGGCAGAAACCTGCAAGGAAACAGAAGCTGGTGCATAACACTAGTGATCCAGGCAAAAAAAAAAAGAGGAACACAGGCAAACAATCAGGAACCCAAACAAGATAGGACACCATACAGACACAGACCAAGTAACAGGAGCACAGACGAGCCACATCGTCAGGAACCCATGCGGAACTGAATACAAGGAGCATGGCACTCACTGACAGACAAGACCAACTCAGAGACATACAGAAATAGCCAGGACCCCATGCAGATACAGGGAACATGGCGTACATAGGCAGACCAGTACGTGCCTGGACCACATGCGGAACTGGGTGCATGGCGGTCATAGATGAGGCAGGGTTCATGGTAGAAACTCCCAGACAGAGTAAGAAATGGTGACATTGTACCAACTCCCAGACAGACTAGGACCTGGTGACATTGATGAGGTATCAGGCCGACCACACAAGTCAGGGTAGAATCACAAAGACACTGGTCAGTAGAATGTACCCTCCACACAGGATTCCTGGAGACAGAGTGATCTTCAGGCACACAGCTCACAGGTCTAAATAGCCAGGACAATCAAGGCACCAGACCACCTGATGGACACAAACACAGGGAAACATTAACCCTACATAGACACAGGAAACATACAATTAACAAGGTACAGTTCACACTATAGAAAACCGCAGCCAGCACGCACCACACAAGTAACAAGCATACACGTGAAGATAAAATGCAGCCAGCACAGACCACACAAGTAACCAGCATACATGGAAAGACAAACCACAGCTAGCACGCACCATACAAGTAACCATCATACAGGGGAACATAAACCGCAGCCAGCAAGGACCACACAAGTAACCAGCATACATAGGAAGATAGACCGCAGCCAGCACGGACCACACAAGTAACCAGCATAGACGTGAAGATAAACCACAGCCAGCACACACCACACAAAGTAACTAGCATAGACGTGAAGATAAACCGCAGCCAGCACGAACCACACAAGTAACCAGCATACACGTGAAGATAAACCGCAGCCAGCACGGACCACACAAGTAACCAGCATACATGGGAAGGTAAACCACAGACAGCACGGACCACACAAGTAACCAGCATACATAGGAAGATAATCCACAGCCAGCACGGACCACACAAGTAACCAGCATATACAGGAAGGTAAACCACAGACAGCACACACCACACAAGTAACCAGCATATACAGGAAGGTAAACCAGAGACAGCACACACCACAGAAGTAACCAGCATACACAGGAAGGTAAACCACAGACAGCACAAACCACAGAAGTAACCAGCATACACAGGAAGGTAAACCACAGACAGCACACACCACAGAAGTAACCAGCATACACAGGAAGGTAAACCACAGACAGCATGGACCACACAAGTAACCAGCATACATGGGAAGATAAACCGCAGCCAGCACACACCACACAAGTAACCAGCATACATGGGAAGATAAACCACAAACAGCACACACCACAGGAGTAAACAGCATACACGGGAAGGTAATCCGCAGCCAGCAAGGACCACATAAGTAACCAGCATACACGTGAAGATAAACCGCAGCCAGCATGCACCACACAAGCAACCAGCATACACGTCAAGATAAACCACAGCCAACACACACTACACAAAGTAACCAGCATACACGTGAAGATAAACCGCAGCCAGCACGGACCACACAAGTAACCAGCATACACGTGAAGATAAACCACAGCCAGCAAGGACCACACAAGTAACCAGCATACATAGGAAGGTAAACCGCAGCCAGCACGGACCACACAAGTAACCAGCATACATAGGAAGGTAATCCACAGCCAGCACACACCACACAAGTAACTAGCATATACAGGAAGGTAAACCACAGACAGCACACACCACACAAGTAACCAGCATACACGGGAAGATAAACCACAGACAGCACACACACCACAGAAGTAACCAGCATACACGGGAAGGTAATCCGCAGCCAGCACGGACCACACAAGTAACCAGCATACATGGGAAGGTAAACCGCAGCCAGCACACACCACACAAGTAACCAGCATACACAAGAACACATGTAATGCCCCAGAGGTGCATTACCACCTTTGCACCTCGCCCCTATGTCCTATGGTTAACCTAATGCAGTGGTGGCGAACCTATGGCACGGGTGCCAGAGGCGGCACTCAGAGCCCTCTCTGTGGGCACCCACACCCTGGAAAAAGTCTATGGTGTACCAATCTTTCTTAGACTGTTCCTGCCATTAACCAGCACAGGGCGCACTATGAACAGCACAGGCAGCGCACTGAATGTAGGCAGGCTATTATAGCCAAATGATAATGTACATGGAAGGTATACTACAGTATATTGGACTGTAGTGTTCAGGGTAAATTACCGTGTTGGCACTTTGCGATAAATAAGTGGGCTTTGAGTTGCAGTTTGGGCACTCCTATGTATTGTCATCTTATGTATTAATTTCCAGGTCCTGCACAATGTGTATTCATAATCTTGTTATGTAACTGTTCAAATGTAATGTGCCTGGGTCACCAGCAGGAGGCAGCGTAATTGGCAGAGCTATCTTACATAGAGTGGAACCTTCCTTTCCATTCTAAAACCCCCTCTGTGGTGTGGTGGGCGTGTCCCACTTGCTGCAGGGAGGGTGACAGTCAGTTGGAGTTACCCCCTGCCAAGGGAGGGTGTGCAGCAGGTGCACGTCCCTGTTGGACGAGCCCTGTCTGGAGCAGCTAGAGCACCTTCAGCTCTGCTGGACATAGAGGCAAAAGCTTAAATCCTCAGAAGCCAGGAGTAAAGTTTCCCCTGGACAAAACTAGAGACAGACCAGACTACCAAGTGAAGTACAGCTTAAAGAGAAAGCTGAGTTCTATAGCCAGCCTGTTAGCACAGCAGAGCCAGAGAGCAACAGACGTAGCAGAGAGGAGTTTGCCTGCCACAGTTAATGCCAAAGCCTGCTGGGAACCAAGACACAGCTTATAAATCGTTTGGAGGAACGTTTATTGAAAGTAAAGCTTATCAACTTTATCACAAGGTCTGGACTCTTCTGCTTTCAGAGGGCAACGCCTGGGGTCCAGCATATCCAGGTAGGAGCACTGTGACACGTGCACAACACCTAAAGGGACATTATAGGCCACCTTACACCACTCTGGCATTCCTACACCTGGGTACTATCTACAGTATCACAAAAAGGGGCCCTGTGCCCTTGTTGCTACACTGCAACTGGTGTCACGACAAAACATGTACTTTAAGAGACCCCAAGTAGTGCGCCTGACAACTGCACACAGTGTCACAGAAAACTGCACTACGATACATACAAGACATAGGGAGTACACAACTTTGCAGGACACAGTTATTTACTATAAGGCCGCAGCCAGCAGATAGCACCCAAGCAACCAGCATACACGTGAAGATAAACCACAGCCAGCACACACCACACAAGTAACCAGCATACATTGGAAGGTAAACCACAGCTAGCACAAACCACACAAGTAACCAGCATACATGGGAAGGTAATCCACAGCTAGCACAAACCACACAAGTAACCAGCATACATGGGAAGGTAAACCACAGCTAGCACAAACCACACAAGTAACCAGCATACATGGGAAGGTAAACCACAGCCAGCACGCACCACACAAGTAACCAGCATACACAGGAACACAGTGTTAGAGAAAACTGCACTGTGCTGCATACAAGACACAGGGAGTACACAACTTCACAGGACACAGGGAGTACATTATAAGGCCACAGCCAGCACGCAGCCACCAAGCAACCAGCATACATGGGTAACGGTCAGCAGCCAGTACGCAAGAACGCATACAGCCAGGATGAACCGCACTGTGACAACTAGTCTATGTAGCGGGTCCTGTGACGGGTCTAGTCTCTCAGTTTTAGGGTGTCCATAAACATTTAAGGTAAGTTGGCTCACTATAAAGTATATGGGGGTGTCCCAACTATCCCTCGATAGGATTGAAGGATTGGACATTTTGAGCTTTAACATACTCAATCCTTTCCTCCCTCAGGAGTCTGTCAGCAGCTTATTACCATCTTCCTATTAAAAACACATGCATACTCGGCTAGGGCAGCATGTTTTCCTTTTTTCTTCTAAAAAAATAGAATTTTTGGATCTGTGACATGATGGATATCAAGGCCACCCTATGGACCCACTGACTATAATAGAGCCTGTTGGGTTTCTGTTAGGCCCCTTTCACACAAGCGAGTTTTCCGCGCGGGTGCAATGCGTGACGCGAACGCATTGCACCCGCACTCAATCCGGACCCATTCATTTCTATGGAGCTGTGCACACGAGCGGTGATTTTCACGCATCACTTGTGCGTTGTGTGAAAATCGCAGCATGTTCTATATTCTGCGTTTTTCACGCAACGCAGGCCCCATAGAAGTGAATGGGGTTGTGTGAAAATCGCAAGCATCCGAAAGCAAGTGCGGATGCGGTGCGATTTTTACGCACGGTTGCTAGGAGACGATCGGGATGGGGACCCGATCATTATTATTTTCCCTTATAACATGGTTATAAGGGAAAATAATAGCATTCTGAATACAGAATGCATAGTACAATTTTAATTTTTTTTTTAACCCCTCCAGCCCGGAGAGGTTAAATTTTTTTTAAAAATAATTTAACTCACCATAATCCACTTGATCGCGCAGCCCAGTTTGTCTTCTGTCTTCTTCTTTGCTGTGCACAGGAAAAGGACCTTTGATGACGTCACTGCGCTCATCACATGGTCCGTCACATGATCCATCACCATGATAAAAGATCATGTGATGGACCATGTGATGAGCGCAGTTACGTCATCAAAGGTCCTATTCCTCAAAGAAGAAGACAGAAGAGATGCCGGCTGCGCAATCAAGTGGATTAAGGTGAGTTAAATTATTTTTTTTAAACCCCTCCAGCCCTATTGTACTATGCATTCTGTATTCAGAATGCTATTATTTTCCCTTATAACCATGTTATAAGGGAAAATAATACAATCTACAAAACCTTGAACCCAAACCCAAACTTCTGTGAAGTAGTTCGGGTCTGGGTGCCACATTCAGTTTTTTATCACGCGCGTGTAAAACGTATTGCACCCGCGCGATAAAAACTGAACAACGGAACGCAATCGCAGTCAAAACTGACTGCAATTGGGTACCTACTCGCAGGGGTTTGCCGCAACGCATCCGGACCTTATCCGGACACGCTCGTCTGCAAGGGGCCTTATGGTGTCGATCATCCATCTGGACAAAACAGCTGAGCATGCTGTGGTATTTCATCCTGTGATGGAGGCTCCTGACGTAACCTTTACCACAGATGTGAACCTAGCCTGAGTCCGGTGTTCACGTGACCATAGTTGTCTAAGGTGATATGGCTACCTTGACTCCAACTATAAGGTTGACTCATCTCATACATTGGTGGCATATCACTAGAATATACCACCAATGTCAGATAGAAGCAGGTTCCAGAGGTGGGACCTGCACCTATCTCCAGAATAGGACACCAAAGCCAAGGAGAGTGTACTGTACATGCGAGGCACTCTCTCTGTTCACTCTTATGGAAGTTCCGCTAATTGCTGAGCGAGCACGCTTAACTATTTTCGGAATTCCTATGAAACTGAATGGAGAATGTAGTGTGCATTCCCCTCTATGGAGCGCCCGGAAATAGCCGAACTCCCATAGACGTGAATAGAGGATGACCGCTCTTGAGCGGTGCGCTGTCCTACACTTAGGGGATACCTGTTCTGGAGATAGGAGCTGGTCCTACACCTATCTGACATTGGTGGCATATCCTGAGATTAGGACTTTTGGCCTTCACATGGTGGCCATGCTGTTCCCGATCAATCTCTCTATATCTCTCATGGTGGTTCGTGTCTTGGAATGGTCACATTGGTCATACGGCTGAGGTCAACAAACTTAAACATCCTGGTAGAGAGTGGGTTAAACTTTCTATAGATAGAACTTTCTAAGGGTAACTTTTTGCTGTAAAATTCTGGTCATGTCGAATCGATAGACCAGCGAGAGCGAGGTATCTTAATGCATTTCCAGCTGGCCTCAGTCAGACAGCGCAGGAACTGAGTCTCAAAGTTTTCAACAGGGTTGACAGGCTATCGAAGACTATCAAAGGCTTGGCGAGATAGAGAGCATATAGATAAACATCACACGCGGGAGAGAGGAAGAGCCTTAAGTAGCCGCCTAAGACTCCAGAGTAAAGAAGAGATGAAAGGTCGAGCACATCAATGTTTTAGGCTTCTGATTTGGAAAACGTTCTCTCTCTTGACTTTCCGGTTGGTTTTTCGATATCAGTCATCTCCAGCCAACATGCCCTGATAGGCCCAGTCTGCTGTAGCATGCTCAGAGTTGAATTTTCATAACAGCTGGAGAGCCTCAGGCTTGGAGACCACTGTTCTAAGACTCTGTAGGCCAGGGGCGCACAATCTGCGACCATGAAAGTTCACGGATCAACTTTTATGATGCAGAGATGTGTGATGCGGACCATTTACGGGTCATATATATTATATATCAGGGCAGGACTTGGAGGATTTATGTAAGCGCCCTCTAGTGGAGAGAAGTGGTAAGGAGTGCTGGGCAGAATCTCATGTCCTTGTTGCACCATATTTCCGCATGTAAATTAAATTTTATTTTTATTTTTTTGCTGCAGATTTTTTAAAATGCAGCAATTCGGATTTGTCACAAATGTGATGCAGAAATTCTCCATGGACTTCAATGAGGAGGGTATTTTCTGCGCTAAATCCACATGAATACATTTTGATGCGGATCCGAGAAAAAACCTGCATGTCTTTAGAATACTTACCTTCCGTGGGGCATTTCTGGCTCCCTTGCTAGTGTGGTTTCTATACAACCCGGGCATCTCATCCTATGTGGCCGCTGCAGCCGATCGCAGGTGGCAGTGTTCACACGGGACCGTGAAATCTGATTGCAAATCTTGACTGGCACTGCTATAAGGGCACTGTAATGGTTGACATGTTATGGAGGGAACTGCATGACTGGTACTATTATGGGGACACTTGGCAGCTGACGCTGTTATAGGAGTACTCTGTGGCTGGCATTGTTAGGGGATACTGTGAGGTTAGCTCTCTGGCATGTCATGTCTTCCCTCCTTATGGGGGTAGGGGGTCTCCTCGCTACATTTTCATGGGGTAACTCCTCAGTACAGATGATACTCGCACAGGTAGAGGTAACGTCCTACCAGGTTCACCATGGACATGGCAAACCAATGGTTGAGCTCAGATATTACAAGCACAGAAGAGGGAGCACCAAAACTGAAGTGATGGCACACTCAGGGGTGCACCTAGCCGTTCTGCTGCCTGAGACGAAAACTGAAATAGTGCCCCCCTCCCCAATGCCAATTTCTTAACCTAACCGCTTCGCGTTAAGCCCATGGACCTTTGGTTCCCTCCACTTGCCCCTACCTGGTGCTGCCATGAGGTGATCACCTCACCTGGCCTCATTGGTGGTGCACCCTTGGGCACACGTAGTATAAACCCAGAGACCAGGAGATATAGTATCTCCTGGAGAGGTAGTATCTGATCACCACTGCATTCACATTAAGGCTGGGTTCACACCTGAGGTTCCTACGCGCTGTAAAACGCTCAACAGGCAAGAACCAATGATCCCCTATGGGCATGGTTCTCACTTGAGCGTTTTACAGCGCGTACGAACGCGCTGTAAAACGCCCTACGCCCCAAGAAGTACAGGAGCTTCTTTGGGGCGTATGGTCGCGCGTTCCCGTACATAGACTTCCGGGAACGCGCGACAATGGGCGTTTGCTTGTTGCCGGCCGCGAATAGGAACGCCCGATAAAATCGCGCATACAGAGCGCTCCATACAGTACGCTCAGGTGTGAACCCAGCGTTAAAGAGTCCTTGGAAAGTCAGAATCAAGTGAACAAAATAAACCAGACCAATGATAGTGAAGGCAGCAGGATGGCAGGAGTTGGGAAGAACCGGGAGTCCAAGGGTTACGATAGAGAACTGGCACAGGATCCAGATGAATATCTCAGAGACTCATCATCCAGTCGTCCTCCTCCACGTGATGATGTCCTGCTGCACCATCGTGGTGACAACCTGCATCACCAGCTGGGAACAAGTTGTCAAAAGTTTAAGAGCTATTCCTTGAAGAGTTGAATTAGTAGAGATGCTGGACAGCTCCAAGACCAGTCTTCATCAAAAGTGTCGTCTTCTTCCCATATGTGAACATCACGTACTATGAAGCGGCAGGGTTCCCAGTTAGTGATCTGGCATACATTAAGGGATTCAGTGTTTAACCATTTCACTGCTCTAGACCACCAGAGATGCAGGTATAAACCCCTTTAGTAGCCTAGATCACCAGAGTCACCAGTGATTAACCAGTTCACTGCTCTAGACCACATGGGATGCAGTTGTTAACCCCTTTTCTCTCCTAGATCACCCAACAGTTAGAAATTAACCAGTTCACTGAAATAGACCAGCAGGGGTGCAGCTATTAACTCCTTAACTCCCCTAGATTACTGGAGAGGCAGTGATTAACCAGTTCACTACCTTAGACCACCTGGGATGCAAAAGTACACATTCGCTACCGTAGACCATCAGGGATGCGTACATTAACCCCTTCACTGCCTTAGTCTTCCAAAAATGTAAAAAAAATAAAAAACTTCACTACCCTACAATTTTAAGAACATTAAAATGAATCCCAGGGAAGTGGACATTAAAGCCTTCACTACCCTAGTCCATCAAAAGTGTTGACATCAACCTCTCAGCTTTCTCAAACTACCATGGAACCTTGTATTAACCCCTTCACTACCTTATACTACCAGCATGGTTACCTTCAACCCGTTACCATTACAGACCACCAATGAGGCTACATTTAGTCTTGCTAGTGGGTCTAGAACAGACATGGGCTGATGTATTCATTGCTCCCACAATCCACTCCTGCAGTCTATTGAAACACAATATTAAAATGATAACTTCCCCATGTATTGACGTCCGGCCAAATTCTTGGACCTTCTTGAATAAGCTCAACTGTATATCAAAAAATAACGATGCACTGAACAGGTGGAGGAGACCTCTGTGCATCTTCTCCTCCGCTCCTAATGGCCTAGCCTGTGTTTATAGCACCAGACAGGGAGTTAAATGGACTTATTGAACAACAGCCAAAGGACACATTCAGCACGAGAGATAAAGAGCCACATTTAACAGCAATCATCAGGGCTCAGTACTTAGTTGGATTAACCCCGCATTAACGGGAACACAGCCGCAAATGGCTCATTCTGTGCACTTACTTAAGTGCCCTCTGGGATAAAAAGATGGCTGCCGACAGAATGCATGCTTTACATGGAGCTTCTGCATTCATGAAGAATTGAAGATCTGCAGAACATCATGCCAAACCATTGCAGGATGATTGCTTGGGACCGTCACCTGCTTTCCTCCATAGACGTAGCTCAGACCGCTCGCTGCTCATAAAGCCGATCATTGACATTCCAATTAGTTATAATTGAGAAGGGAACGCTACTTTTGTGAGTTTTAATGGCTTCAAGTGTCTCGTTAATGATACCTAAGGCAGAGACTTAAAAATTTGCTGCCAGAAAATGTTATGTCAGCTCAGAGTGAAGAAGTAGGGACGTGGGGGAGGAACGCGGCACGGCAACACGATTGTCGCTCCTGGAGACACAGTGGCTTTGAGAATGCTGGGCTTGTCAGAAGACTCATTTTGCCCGACCATTCCATGTATATTGTACTCACTATAAGGATTGAGGATAGTATAGAGGGAGAGGATTGGCGGCAAAGGTGATCTCAGATGCAGTTTTCCAGTGAAGATCACAAATTTTATAAAGCTTGAATAACCCGTTTAATCCAGACCAGATTCCAAAATTCAAACCCTAGACCAGACACCAAAATTCAGACATAACAATTCAGAATCCAAGCCTCAAAATTCAGATTCCAGACCCCAAAATTCAGACACCACACCTGATGGCGTAATTCAGACTCCAGACCAGACTGCAAAATTCAAACCCTAGAACGCACATCAAAATTCAGACACCAGACCCCATAATTTAGACTGCAAACTAACATTCGAATGCTTGAACAAACACCAACATTTCAGACCCCAGGGCTCAAAAGTCAGTCCAAACTTCAAAAGCCTAGACGAGACATCAAAATTTACACACCAAACCCCATAATTTAGACCTAAGACCAAGATTCAAACAGTAGACCAGAATCTAAAATTCAGACACCAGGCAGCATAATTTAGGCCCCAAATTTCAGACATCTCAAAATCCAGACACCAGACCCCATAATTTAGACCCCACATCGCACTCCATAATTCAGACCTCAGAGAGTCAGGCCCAAAAACTAAGGCATTCAGACCTTTAAACCTTCTAGGAGGTGTGGCGGCCTCCATGTTGGCTGATATCATTAACCCATCCCCTTCACAGACTTTTTTAATTAGGTGACATGTATAGCTGACCATGCGCCTCCTACTCATGGAAAGTTTGCTGGCACAGAGTGACGCAACAGGTCATGGCCTGCTCACCCTGAGAGGTAATAATGGCAGCAGTCAGTGTTTTATGGGTTCCACTCATCTTTAATTTAGATATCCATGAACGGCATAGAGATAGGTGAGGATTAAGGTTCCCATCCGTATTGAGGTTGCCTTGCTATTTTTGGATGGGCTCAGATATTTACCAGATCTAATATGCCTCTAATAATAAGCTGTAAATGAGGTTGTCTTCTGCTGGACCTTTGAGGCCCAGTATTGTGCCAGAACCTGGGTCTACCAGTGGAACCTCTTGAGTTTTGGTGGGCGCCTCTGACCCTGTCCTCCTTATAGTATGCAGACTTGCAATATAGGGGTCTACACACTGCTAGCACTACTGTATTGGCGGGCAAAGTGTGAATTTCTTTAAAGTTTGCAAAAAACAAGGAAGCGAAACTCATTGCATATGACATACACATATCTGCTCTGCTGGTCATCTGTGCCGGAGAAGAGTAAAGTTCATTATCTCACAGCGCTGTGGTCGCTTGCTACAGAAGGTTTATTCCTCATGGACCATAAAGAGGAATTATCAGTATAAATGAGCTCTCCGGAATAGCCGTACAGTCTGGGGGCAAATTCTTTTAAAATACTTTTATTTCATCCATGAGTGAAGCTAAGCAGAGGGCAGTACGTTCTTGCCCTTTGTGGGGGATATAAATGACTGTTTATAGGTGCATTGACCTTAGTGTTATAGTTTCCCAGATGAATTATGTGCAAAAATGAGCCTTTTCTATATATTTTACAAAACAATCTGTCTCTGTTTACAAAGAAAGGGAAAAAGAGCCAAAAAAGCCCAACCACCATATGGGCGCCAGTCCTCAAGATGAAATAAGATCAGATCAAAATAGAGACCCGCAGGAATGGAAAATTATTTAGCAGTTTTGAGATATAGCAGATATAAAACGATTCTTAGCAAGAGAAAAACATAAATAGGGAACTAGATCAATGTATGTCGACCTGGAAATCAGTGCATACCCATGTATAAAAGCATTCAAAAATGACTAAAAGCATCAATATAGGTAGGTATACATATATGCATAGGTACTCACTTTACAAGGGGAGGTAGTCTATGGGATAAAGCTCAAGACACCCATGGGCTAAACTCCCCTGCCAGGATCACAGGAATGACCGCAGTCACCACGGACGGTACTTCTGGATAATTCCCTTTATTTGGATCGAGGCTCAACGCGTTTCGGGGGTTTACAAGAATACCCCCTTCCTCAGGAGAAAACAGAATACACAAAACATAAAAGACATGAACAAAAAGAGGTAACTGTAGGTTTTATATACCTTAGGCCTCATGCACACGACCATGGTTGTGTTCCGTTCCGCAAAATGGGGTTCCGTTGTTCCGTGATCCGTTTCCGTTTTTGTTTCCGTGTGTCTTCCTTGATTTTTGGAGGACCACCAGACATAAAGGAAAGTAAAAAAAAAGTCTAAGTCAAGTTTGCCATGCAAATGATAGGAAAAAAACGGACGCGGATGCGGATGACAATCTTGTGTGCCTCCGTGTTTTTTAGCGGTCCCATTGACTTGAATAGGTCCGCGAACCATTTTCTGCGAAAATAATAGGACAGCTTATATTTTTTTGACGGACTGGAACCACGGACGCGGATGACAAACGGTGCATTAGCCGCGTTTTCAACGGACCCATTGAAAGTCAATGGGTCTGCAGAAAATTACAAAAAACAGCACAACGGACACGGAATAAAACAACGGTCGTGTGCATGAGGCCTATCTGTGTGATATACCAATTTAGAAAAAGCACATGGTGAGGAGGGACCAGGAGCAAACGTCACTTCCGGCTTCGGAGTGTTCCTGGGCCGATCATGTGTAAGAAATATAAAAACTGAATTTTTATAGAGACATGGGATGATGGGGGAGTATGTGTCCCCTTCAGATGTATATAAAATATGCAATAGATAGTACCTGAATCAGCTCTAAAGCCGAGGGAGGCCGCTGTAACGTTACATTACCCTACTTCGTGAGATTTCCCTACCTCCTTACTTCCGGTCGCACCGCAAATGACGTGGGGAGGCGTGCCGGAGTTGTGCCAATCTGCGCATGCGCAAAACGACAGTTTAGGGAAAATCTCAGCAGAGTTCAGCTGCACACCGGGACACTGCACATGCGACGGAGAGCCTCAGTAGGAAAATATTACTCTTGGCATTCTCTTGATGAGCTTCAAGAGGTAGTCCCCTGAAATGGTCTTCCAACAGTCTTGAAGGAGTTCCCAGAGATGCTTAGCACTTGTTGGCCCTTTTGCCTTCACTCTGCGGTCCAGCTCACCCCAAACCATCTCGATTGGGTTCAGGTCCGGTGACTGTGGAGGCCAGGTCATCTGGCGCAGCACCCCATCACTCTCCTTCATGGTCAAATAGCCCTTACTTTCAAAGTTTTGTATCCACCTGACTTCTCGTCAACGCAACTGATGGTCCCAACCCCATTTATAAGGCAAGAAATCCCACTTATTAAACCTGACAGGGCACACCTGTGAAGTGAAAACCATTTCAGGGGACTACCTCTTGAAGCTCATCAAGAGAATGCCAAGAGTGTGCAAAGCAGTAATCAAAGCAAAAGGTGGCTACTTTGAAGAACCTAGAATATGACATATTTTCAGTTGTTTCACACATGTGTTAATTCACACCTTCAGTGTGAATCTACAATTTTCATAGTCATGAAAATAAAGAAAACTCTTTGAATGAGAAGGAGTGTCCAAACTTTTGGTCTGTACTGTATATATATATAGGGGTTGTCTGCCTGCGCAGTATGGGGGTAGGGAGATCGGATGGATGTTCTGGAGTTAGCCGCGCTTGCGCACTGGCCGTTATATTTCCCTACTGAGGCTCTCCGGCGCATGCGCAGTGTCCCGGTGTGTAGCTGAACTCCGCTGTGAGATTTTCCCTAAACTGTCGTTTTGCGCATGCGCAGATCGGCACAACTCCGACACGCCTCCTCACGTCATTTCCAATGCGACCGGAAGTTAGGAGGTAGGGAAATCTCACGAAGTAGGGTAATCTAACGTTACACCGCCGTTCGTTCCGGACCAGGAAGTGATACTACTTCCGGTCCTTGGAACTTATCCCTGGACCGCAAAAACCATGTGACATCCGGTTCCCAGCAGGTATGTGCTGCTAGGAACCGCTCTATTGTGGCTAAGCCTGCGTGAACCACGCAGACTGAGACGGAGGACTGGAAAAATGGAGGAGTGTTCAAGGGGGCGGGGCTAGCAATAATGTACGGGCGTTCTTGTCTATATAGAACTAGGATTAGCTGGGTTTAATAGCGCATAATCGTTCTATAGAATGTATATAAATATAAAACATGTATAGAATATAAAAAGGTAAGGAGTTGATCCTACAAGGAAACCTATAAGTAAAAATAATTGATATATAAAAAAAACTTGTATAAAAAACTTATATAAAAATTTCCCATACAAGGATGTATACATATACATTTATCCAAACTTGGATGTGAGAGATTGTATGAAAACATGTATATATAAAAAGAATTAAAAAAAAAGGGGGGCATATGTATAAAACTAGCGGAAGTGGTCGTAAAAATAGTAAAAACTGTCATATATAAAAAAGGTAATACATTTAGGGTAGGAAGTAGTAGTAAATACAATACAATACACATACTACTTCCAAATCGATACCAACATTCCCAATAGTAGTCATAATATTATGTTGTACACCCAATCGATACATAAATATATACATCCATATAGGATTTAAGGGGTGTACCAATAACTTGTGTCAGCCTGTATAAACCCTTTCTTATTAACATGTGGGAAACTCTAAGACCCCTGTCAGATATACAGGTGTCACGTCCTGCCCTGTGAGAGGCCTGAGAAGATCTGACAGATTGTTCTGTTTCTCTTTGTTGTGGTTTTGGGCAGAATCCCACCTCCCCACAGGTTCTGCTCATTAGCTATTTAGTGGTGCTATTTATACCCGCCTCTCATTATAGCCCTTGCGGTTTATATTTGCTTCTGGAGTTCTCAGCTGGTGTTTGGTGGATCTCCTGCTCCCCGTTCGTCTTAAGCTAAGTGTAGTGTCCCACTAGGTAAAGGTGGGCACTGCACAAAAGGGGTTAATGTGTCTTGATTGCATTTAATGTCATGTGTATGCATTTCCCTGTGTTAACTGGGTGTCAGGCCTGTCAGGGTGCAGTTTAGCCTCCCAGACGTTAGAGGGAGCCAGAGAGCCCTGGTTATATATAGGCAGGCCCAGACAGGGGAGTGGTAGTTCATTCCAGGGGACTAGAGGAGTTACTTCGTCTTCCTGAAGCTCCTGAGGCTAGGATTAGCTCAGTTGAGACACCCCAGTAGAAGGACAGAACCTCCTGGGAGAAACCTGCAGTCATTCTCAAGCCAAGTAAGGATATTTCCAGCCAAGATAAGTACATTAATAGGCAGAGGAACTATAAAGAAAAACAAGGATTTATATGGGAGGAAGATATATATTTTACCAAGGATTTAAGCCACCATTTAGGCATCCGGGCCTTGGGATAGAAACCAGACAGGAGTTCTAAAAGAACAGTGTACGCTATTTCTGAGGAAAGGTACAACCTGATTCTGAGTGTGTTATGGATTTACCCTCTGAGTATCTTGCATGATTAATACCTGCCATCTTGTGGAATAAGCCTGCTTGTGAAGCTTGTGATATAAAGGACTGCATTACCATCTTGATGTACAAAGTTGGACTGTTTAAGTAAAGCAACGTTTGGTTCACTATACCACCTGTGTACCTCACTTATTACTACTATAAACCGGTGTGCCACCGTTACAGGCACTGGCGTCACAAATCCAAAAGGGACCTTGCCCCAGGCACTCAAAATACCTGTAACATCCAGGGCACCTCATCCACCATCAAGCCTGGTCCCTACATACGGAGTGTGCCCCAGAGGAACTTGTGTCTACCTCTCCTTCACTGCCGCATGCCTGCCCAGGGTTCTCCAATACAGTGAGTAACCCTCGATTGCCCATAACCGTGACCTCACCATCGCAATACCCTGCAGGTCTGGCGTGCTGCATAAATTGGCGTCACAAACAGGATAACGAACATTCCTGCGCCATTGCGGATATAAAACTGTGTGCTGAAAATTGCCTTAAAGTGACTAAGCCCTAATCGTTTTATTAAAAATTGCTGGGCCAAAGAACTGAAAAATTAGCGGTGTGAAGATAATCTTTTCTGGACTGTTTGCTGCTTATTTGAGCCACCGCTTGCTGTCAGTGAATAGACAGAGATTTTGCCACTTAAACCTGAGGTGGATTTCAAGTGCACCCGGTGAACCGTTTGGCGTGAAAAAGAGGACTTTGGCGCGAAAAGAACCAGGCGGAGTCATCACCCAGCCAGCGAGGAGGAAGAACGCCGCCCTGCCTGGAAGAAAAGGTGCCGCCTACCTGAGTCCCGGAGCTACGAGAGGCCGACACGCAGGACGTTCGACGCCCGTAGCCACGCATCTCGCGAGACTTGGAGCGAGCGCCACCGGAGTGAGTACCAACTTAGAACTTTTGCCGGCTCCCCCGATCACCTTACCGGAATCTTCCCGACCCCTGCCAGGGTACCGGAGGGACCCCTGCTGGTAACCAGGGACTTTACTGTGAAAAAAAAAATATTTGTTACCATTGCCACTCCGGTCCGCTCCGCTACATTTAAAGGGCCATACCCACCTAGCAACGCCATGTCTACACCTGAGGAAATCGGACAGGTGGCCCCAGTCATGCCTTTTGAAGTATCCCCAGCCGACCCTAGGGCCCCTGCCACCGCGGCACCGCCAAGCCTGATGCCGCTAACTATGCCGTACTATTTTGGGGCCCCCTGGTTCCCACGTTATTCAGGGGAAGCCCATAAGTTAAAGGACTTTAGGGAGCAGATACTGGCCTTGTTCCGGCTTTATCCCATAACAGCTGAACAGCAAATGGAGATCCTCCTAGCTCAGTTGGAAGGGGCCGCCCGCAGGGAAGTCATGTCGTGGCCCCGCTCTGAGAAGACTAGCCTGGAACAGATTTTTGATCGCTTGGGCACCACATTTGAGGCCAGAACGGTGTCAGAAGTTAAAATGCGTTTCTTCAGCAGAAAGCAGCAGCCTGGAGAGTCGCTCCGCGATTTTGCCCTGTCCTTACAAGAGACACTGAGAGCTGTAGTCCAAGTGGATCCTAAAGAAGCTGAGGACCAGGACCGGACTCTTAGAGAGCAGTTCATTGCGGGCGTAAGTACTGAGCATTTAAAGGGCCAGCTACGCATGTTGTCAGCACTGTGCATTTCTGGACTTTAAGGAATTGGTCATCAGTATTTTAGGCCAGAACCCTGCTCCAGGGCCAGCAGCCTCCTATGAACCCCAGGCTTGTCAGCCCAAGACTGTGAATGTGGGGTCTCCAGGGGTCAGTCAGGCCACCCAAGCTCCAGTCACAGATGTAGTGGCAGCCCTCATGGAGCAAGTAAACCATCTTACTCTAAGTCTAGAGAAGGTGTGCAAGAAGATAGAGGAGTGGGAGAGACCATTGTTACTAGAAGATGAAGGTCCTTTTTCTCCAAGGCTCCCACCTGCATATGGAGACGTATACCCAAAAGAGCCTGATGGGCGACCGAGGTACCGGCCCAGAAGTAGAAAACAGCCTGTCGGCCACCACTGCAAGAAATATGGACATACTGAATCAATGTGCTGGCAGTTAAACGGGCAACCCCTGAGGCAGAGGACCGCCCCTCGGGAGGTAGAACAGTAGGTCCAAAGGATCCAAGCTGGATGCCTAAGTATGTAGGATCCCGTCCAAAAGTCAATATATGCATCAACGGGATACCCTTTGAAGCCCTGTTGGACACTGGGTCACAGGTCACCACCATTCAACGGCCTGCCTTTGACAAGTTCTGGGATCCAAGTCTCCTCACCTAGCCACCAGAGTCCTGGCTAGATATCATTGCCAGCAACGGTAAGCCAGTGAAAGTGCATGGGTATTGGGAACCTACCCTTCAGGTGGGAGAAGCCACCCTGCCACAGCAAGGCGTGATTGTGGTACAAGCAGGAGATAAAGGAGGACACCCTGTGATATTAGGGACTAACGTTCTAAAAAATTGTTACTCTGAAGTGCTTGACGCATTTAATCAAACTATGTCTTCAGCCTCACCTGCTTCCAGAAGAGTTATTCAAAAGACTATTAGTGTGCTGTGTGCTCAACAAAAGTTCGCCAACAAGAAAGGAGAAATTTGCACTGTCCGGATCCGGGATAACCGGCCGGTAACTCTGCCTCCAAATTCCCAGATCATCCTGTGGTGCCGTGCTGTGTTAGGGATCCAGGGCCAGGACTATCAAGCCCTAGTGGAACCTATTCCCTTTGAAAATCATCCCTTTGTATGGACGGCCAAGAGCCTGGTGACCGTGTCTCAAGGTAAAGTGCCTGTCCGCTTAATTAACTTTGGTGATCATCCCGTTACTCTCCTGAAACACTGCCCCGTTGCTCAGCTTTTCCAGGTGTCTTTCCAGGATGTGATCCGTCTGCCTGCCACGGAGGCGTTCCAGACCGCACAGAGCAGCAGCGCCCCTGCCAGCACCCCTACCACATCCTGGTGGGAAGAACTACATGTGGGGGACGAATCCACCCCAAAGGAGCAGATAGAGGGAGTCCTGAAGCTGGTGAAGGAGCACCACCAGGCTTTCAGCAAGCACTCCACAGACTACGGAGAGGTCAGTGTAATCAAACACACCATACCCACCGGCTCTCATCCTCCTATTAAGGAGAGGCACAGACCCATACCACCTACTACCTATCAGTCTGTGAAAGAGATGATACAAGAGATGAAAGACTCTAACATAATCCGGGACAGTCATAGTCCCTGGGCTGCGCCCCTAGTACTTGTCCGAAAAAAAGATGGCAGCATACGGTTCTGCGTGGATTACAGAAAAATTAATCAAATCACCCACAAAGATGCATATCCATTGCCACGCATTGAAGAGTCCTTGACTGCCCTGGGGTCATCAGCCTATTTCTCCACCTTGGACTTAACCAGTGGGTACTGGCAAGTACCCATGGCCCCAGAAGATCGGGAAAAGACCGCTTACACCTATGGGCCTGTTTGAATTCAATTATATGCCATTTGGACTGTGTAACGCTCCAGGAACGTTCCAGAGGCTGATGGAACGTTGTTTAGGCCATAGGAATTTTGAGACTGTACTCTTATATCTGGATGACGTCATTGTATACTCCAAGACGTATGAGGACCATTTAAAGCACCTGGGTGAGGTGTTTCAAGTTCTTGCTAAATATGGCCTCAAGATCAAGCCATCCAAGTGCCACCTGCTGAAACCAGCGGTCAAATACCTTGGGCAAGTTGTCAGTGCCGAAGGAATACAGCCTGATCCTGATAAACTTGCTGCTGTCCGCAACTGGCCTACTCCAACGACCGTGAAAGAGGTGAGAAGCTTTCTCAGTTTTGCAGGGTACTACAGGCGTTTCATCCCGCATTTCGCACAAATTGCGGATCCCATCCAGGAACTTTTGAGGGGGCATCCAAAGAAGAGCCCGAAAACTCCTATTCCTGTTGAATGGAACCAAGAACGAGAAATTGCCTTTCAACTCCCAAAGAAGAAGTTGACTGAACCCCCTGTTCTGGGTTACCCAGATTATCAGAAGCCATTCCTCCTCTACACGGATGCCAGTAAAAGAGGCCTGGGGGCCGTGTTGGCTCAAGTGCAAGACAACAAAGAAATGGTAATTGCCTACGCCAGCAGATCCCTGAAGGGAGCTGAAAAGAATGACCAGAATTACAGTTCTTTCAAGCTGGAGTTTCTTGCCTTAGTGTGGGCTGTGACCGAAAAGTTTAAAGACTATCTCGCTGCCACACCATTTGTTGCCTTCACAGACAATAATCCCCTGGCACATCTGAATACAGCCAAATTAGGGGCACTGGAGCAAAGATGGGCCTCCCACCTTGCCAACTATGACTTTACTGTGAAGTACCGGGCAGGCCGCTCCAACGATAATGCCGATGCTCTGTTGCGGCTTCCCACTACAGAGGCCCCAGATGAGCTAAAAGATGCCTGGGAAGAAATGGAAATGCCCGCGTACTACAATAAATTTGCCCAGCAGGATAATATCCGTACTGAAAATCTCCCTGCTGCTGATCCTCCCTCCTCAGATGATCCTGAGTCCAGAGGCGATCAAGAAAGATGGATTAAGCTCCAGTCCGAAAGTAGAGTCCTCGGTGAACTGCTCGACTTCCTTACCAGTGGGAAAATCCCTGAGAGAATCCGCAGGAAGAGTGCAGACCCAGAACTAGTGAGACTGTGGAGACATCGCCACCAACTATTTCTTCAAAGAGGCCTGTTGCTCAGAAGGAGTCTGGATCCAGTGTCCTATGATAGAGTTTACCAAATTCTCCTGCCACGTCGGGATGCCAGCCTGGTACTGGACATGTACCACAACCAGTCCGGACACTTCGGTGTGCAAAAGACTGAGGCCACTATACGGAGAAGATTCTATTGGATTGGGATGAGAGAGGATATCGAAAAATGGTGCTGAGAATGCACTGCCTGTGCTGTGGGGCGGACTGAACGCCATGACCAGAGGGCGCCTCTCCATCCTATTGTAAATACAGCTCCTTTGAACTTGTCGCGATTGATCATGTGAAGTTGGAGCCGAGTCGCTCTGGGTATACATATGCCATGACTATAATTGATCACTTCACCAAGTTTGTCGTAGCAGTGCCTGTGAAAGACCTGACAGCCAAGACCACAGCGGAGGCGTTCTGGAAGCATTTCCTGTTGCCCTACGGCTGCCCAGAAAGGATCCTCACCGACCAAGGGTCTGCGTTTGAGTCACAGCTGTTCCATGAGATGTGCCTGCTGCACAACTGCCAGAAAGTCCGGACCACCGCCTATTATCCGCAAGGTAACGGACTCTGTGAAAAAATGAATAAGACTCTCATTGAAATGCTGCGAGCAGTACCCCCTGATACGAGGGGTGATTGGCCTACTCTGTTGCCACAACTTATGTATACTTATAACAACACCATCCATTGTTACACCCCGTTCTATCTGATGTTTGGGCGACAAGGGAGATTACCTGCGGATCACTCCCTGGGGGTACAAGTGCCGGATGTGATCAACCCACTGCCCAGGACTGATTGGGTAGTGGAGCACCAGAAGCGTCTTCTTAATGCCAAGAAGATTGTGCAAGAACGCATGGAGAATGTCCGGGAACGCCAGCAAAAAGACTACGACCAGACTGCCCATGCGGGACCCCTGGCTCTTGGAGACAAGGTATGGTTGAAAAACAACCACCGGACCAGCAAGTTGGACAGCAAATGGGAAAGGATTCCCTACATTATTACTGCCATACCCAATGCTGCAGCCCACATTTACCAGGTCTCCAGAGAAGGAAAAGGTCCCCAAGTCGTTCACCGGAACCGCCTCAAGCCCTGTATAGAAGGAGAACCAGCGGCAGAGGAGATGGAGCCTGAGCCTTCTGAGGAAGAGTTGCCGGCTCCACCTATGGACCCTATGCAGGCTGTGGAGAACTTGATCTATGATAAAGAGCCGCTCCACTGGGCCCTCACGCCTTGGTTGAATTTACTGGTTCCTGCTCCTGTTCCTGTTGGTCCTCCGTCTCAGGACGTCTTACCCCAGCGAGCTCCTGAAGTGGCTCCAGAGGCGGTGAGCTCCCCTGACCTTCCTGAGTCCAGGCAGGAAGAATCCCTGCCACTAAGGAGGTCCACTCGTTCTACCAGGGGGCACCCAGCTGTGAGGTTTGGGGACTACATTATGGGCCCAGGTAGCCCCTCACGGGAAACCCCTGTTTAACTCTTTTGCAAGCCGGGGTACGGACTCATGTGATCCTTTGAGCCTCCAAGGACTTATGTTTGTTTGCATTTTTATGGACTATCCTGGTTTATTGATACGCTGCACCAGGTCAGCGCCCCTGTTCCCTTCCATTATCCTGAGAGAAGAGAACGACGCCCCTTTTCACCATTCCTTTCAGTTACACTGTTTGTTAATCTTTATATTGTTGCTGTGATAATTGCCATGTATGTCGGTTCTCTATTTTGTCTTTCAGGCTGCAGTATCCAGCCGGGCAGGGCCCCTCCATGTTGCGCCGAGGACGGGCAACGTTATAGCGTGGTTGTATGTAGTGTCCCACTAGGTAAAGGTGGGCACTGCACAAAAGGGGTTAATGTGTCTTGATTGCATTTAATGTCATGTGTATGCATTTCCCTGTGTTAACTGGGTGTCAGGCCTGTCAGGGTGCAGTTTAGCCTCCCAGACGTTAGAGGGAGCCAGAGAGCCCTGGTTATATATAGGCAGGCCCAGACAGGGGAGTGGTAGTTCATTCCAGGGGACTAGAGGAGTTACTTCGTCATCCTGAAGCTCCTGAGGCTAGGATTAGCTCAGTTGAGACACCCCAGTAGAAGGACAGGACCTCCTGGGAGAAACCTGGAGTCATTCTCAAGCCAAGTAAGGATATTTCCAGCCAAGATAAGTACATTAATAGGCAGAGGAACTATAAAGAAAAGCAAGGATTTATACGGGAGGAAGATATATATTTTACCAAGGATTTAAGCCACCATTTAGGCATCCGGGCCTTGGGATAGAAACCAGACAGGAGTTCTAAAAGAACAGTGTACACTATTTCTGACGAAAGGTACAACCTGATTCTGAGTGTGTTATGGATTTACCCTCTGAGTATCTTGCATGATTAATACCTGCCATCTTGTGGAATAAGCCTGCTTGTGAAGCTTGTGATATAAAGGACTGCATTACCATCTTGATGTACAAAGTTGGACTGTTTAAGTAAAGCAACGTTTGGTTCACTATACCACCTGTGTACCTCACTTATTACTACTATAAATCGGTGTGCCACCGTTACAGGCACTGGCGTCACGAATCCAAAAGGGACCTTGCCCCAGGCACTCAAAATACCTGTAACATCCAGGGCACCTCATCCACCATCAGGCCTGGTCCCTACATACAGAGTGTGCCCCAGAGGAACTTGTGTCTACCTCTCCTTCACTGCCGCATGCCTGCCCAGGGTTCTCCAATACAGTGAGTAACCCTCGATTGCCCATAACCGTGACCTCACCATCGCAATACCATGCAGGTCTGGCGTGCTGCATAAGTCCTACTCCTTCCCTTTTGTTGTGTGTTCTGGCTAGGCCTCAGGAAGACGCTGGTTCCTGCACCTTGCGCTAGGGACCGGTTGTTTATCTCCAGCTTCCTAGCTGAGGGTTTTCTTCAGTTTCAGCTAGGCTTAGGTTCCAGCGCATGAGCACTTCCACCCTATGGATTTGCTCATGTTGTCAGCAGTCAGGGAAAGGCTCAGGGATTGTCAGGTGGTGACCTTTCCCTCTTCCCTAGCTTTGGGGCCTAGTCTGGTGTTTTGTTGCTTTTGTTGTATTTGGTTTGCTTCCCTTCCCTCACCTACCGTGACAACAGGTGTTTTGTGTATACTGTTTGCTCCTGAGGAAGGGGGTATTCTTGTAAACCCCCAAAACGGGCCTCGATCCAAATAAAGGGAATTATCCAGAAGTACCGTCCGTGGTGACTGTGGTCATTCCTGTGATTCTACAAGTGATCCTGGCAGGGGAGTTTAGCCTATGGGTGTCTTGAGCTTTATCCCATAGACTACCTCCCCTTGTGAAGTGAGTACCTATGCATATATGCATACCTACCTATATTGATGCTTTTAGTCGTTTTTGAATGCTTTTATACATGGGTATGCACTGATTTCCAGGTCGACATACAGTACATTGATCTTGTTCCCTATTTATGCTTTTCTCTTGCTAAGAATCGTATTATCTGCTATATCTCAAAACTGCTAAATAATTTTCCATTCCTGCGGGTCTCTATTTTGATCTGATTTTATTTCATCTTGGGGACTGGCGACCATATGGTGGTTGGGCTTTTTTTGGCTCTTTTTCAATTTTTTTTATCATTATATGCTTCTGTTATTGACGCATATCCATCCACTTCTGGCACCCTCTCACCACTTGCCTATAAAACTACTAGTCCTTTTGCCTCTTCTCCCCCCTGTGACGCCCGGTAGTTACTCCTAATACCTCCTTTGGACTTGGTCCAGGGGAAGTGTGTGACTAACACTCTTTTTTGGGACTTGTGTTCCCTCTTTCTCTTTCCCTGTCTGTTTACAAAGCACAGCACCATACATATGGTTGTGGCTTTGCCTGGTACTGCAGCTCAGTCTCATTGACTTGAAAGAGCTGAAAGAAATGCCACAACAAAATTTTTGGCGCTGTTTCTTATGGAAAAAAAAATGGACACATTCCTTAGGTCCTTCATGTATTTTCATCTATGATTGGGGGGGAGGGGGAATTGGACACCTACAAATCAGATATTGATAGCCTATCCTCATCATAAGCCATCAATATTACAGTCCAGGAAAGTCCCTTTAATGTGAAGTTGGTTCAAAAAAGGCCCCCCACTCCATTGTAGACTATGGCTGTAGGCAGATGTGTAATTTGAAGCTCCTGAAACCCAAATGTAAAATTTGTAAAATGGCCCCACACCTGCCATGTGCCTTTTTATAACGCTGAGTTTGGCCACCCTTAGGTTTCAAGTGCAACGCTACATGTACACCTCCTTTAACTATGACCAATGTCAGTTGAGCCATAGACTATTGGTGAAGTCAATAAATTGAACAGTACGTTCTTGATCACTGTCAAGGGAACCTGAAGATGTTTCTAATGGAACAGGTCAAGAGCAGCTTGTATCAAAGAGAACTTTATTATCTCATTTGGTAACATGATTCGGGGCACCTGGGTCAGACTTAAGAGACTACCATGTTGTCTAATGAAGAGGACCCCAAGGTGCCCCAAAATCTGTTATCACTAGAGATAATAATATTCTCACTAATACAAGCTGCACTTTTCCTCTTCCCTAGGAGACCTTGGAGGTTCCTTGATTTTTATGGTTCTATGTATCCCCACATCCGACTTCTAGTTTTGGACACAGTTCATTACAAGGGTTTTGGACGCCAGAAGAAAAATTTTGGGAACTATTTCTGATGGACTTCTCAATCAGCCCAAGGCTTTGTCATGTTGGGAAGGGTCCAGACTGTCCCAAAGTTAGACGCACAAGACCAAACAATGAAAGCACTGCCCTTGCTTAAGAGTCCAATTTTAGTATACTTCTCTCCACTGGTGGGGTATCTCACCTATGGAGCCCTTGACGCCCTGTTGTGAGAGGTTGCTGCCCATGAGCATAGTCTTTTGTTCACTAAAGCATTTAGGAGTTGTGGAGTCAGCAATCACCTTTTCTTAGCCTGATCACCAAAGTGGTGACCAGTGGTGGCCAAATAGTACATTAGATTGTGATTCTCCAGTAGACCTTACAGCAATAACCAGACGATCTCAAAGTTAGGTCACCCAACAGAGAGTTGCAAAACTGCCTCTACATAGAAAGGAAGGCATTGAGTCATCTGAAAAAGGGGCATGCAAAAAGTTTGCACCCATGTCCTCTGTGCCATGTGCCTATCCCTGTTCGAAGTAGATTCTAAACTCAAGATATTGGCCACTCCTGCCCAGAACTATTGGAAGCCATTGTTCTATGGAGTCCAGAGAACATTGGTACCACCATAGTATAGTTAAAGAGAGAATGGTTGAAGGCCATGGTTCCTGAACACTTGCTTGCCACCGGACAAGACAATGACCCTGAAAGCATGGGGAACCAATAAAGAATAAACAATACATCCCCAATATGTTTTTGAACCCTTCAAACTGTGTGCTAATGCTGGAAGAGGAGTCTATGAAAGGTTTCCTCCTAGCAAAAATGTAGATGGCAGTACAGTTAACTATCTGCGATAGATTAAAACTCAGACTTGAAAAATAATTTGGGGTCTCAGGATTAAATTGTGCCTGGGCCTCTAACAGACGAAGGGTTAATTTGTTACACAGCTGTTATTTCTGTCAATTACCCGACAGATGTCTTCAAGGTGACTGAAAAGGACTTTACGGCAAAACAGCTTTTTCCATCATGTCCGACACCTTCTTGGCTGCATTTAGATGGCAGGGAAGGTGGGGGGGAGAGGAGGATTTTTGGAAGATGTAAAGACCTCGTCATATTGGTGAAAGCTTTCCAGCGCTGCAACATCTGAAGTAAAGGTGTAAACCTACATAATAAACCTGAGACAATAGGGAGAGTTTTTGAAGTTATTTCGAACAATGCAAATTTTTTGCTGGATGTATCACTCGGCTCTTCAATGAGATCCTGTGCAGAGCAGAGGGCATGTTGTTTGTCAGTCAATCATTCTGTCAGTGTAGTCCTGTGTCAGCCGGCAAGTAATTTATTGCCAAAAAACAAAATATGTTTCTCTCCGTTTTACAAATAAATTTTCTAGCTCTGCGTACACAAAATCTGACTTTTATAGAATATGTACAAAATCGGATATGGTCTGCGTAGTTTTTGTGTCACAAAGAGATTTTGTTTGACAAAATACATAGGACAATGACAAAAATGAAGGTTCTACAGGCACACAATTAATTTTCTGTGACAAAATAAATATTACATGACGGCTGTATGTAGTTTTTGTGGGGAACAAATAGATGTGTGTGAAAAAAACATTACATAGTGACAATATTTTTTTCTGGGCACAAATTGATTTTGTGTGACAGACTATTACATTGTTACAAATCAAAAGTGTGATAGGCAGAAAATAGATTTTGTATTAAAGGGCATCTGTCAGCAGTTTTGTAACTATGACACTGGCTGACCTGTTACATGTGCACTTGGCAGCTGAAGGCATCTGTGTTGGTCCCATGTTCATATGTTCCAGCATTGCTGAGAAAAAATGAAGTTCTAATATATGCAAATGAGCCTCTAGGTGCAATGAGGGCATTACCATTACACCTAGAGGCTCTGCTCTCTCTGCAACTGCTGCTCCATCTCCACTTTGATTGACAGGGCCAGGCAGTGAAAATATCATCATGCATGGTCCTGTCGATCAAAGTGGAGATGGAGCAGCAGTTGCAGAGAGAGCAGAGCCTCTAGGTGTAACAGCAACGCCACCGTTGCTCCTAAAGGCTCATTTGCATATATTAAAACATTATTTCCCCCAGAAATGCAGGCACATATGGACAGATGTCTTCAGCTGCCAAGCGCACATGTAACAGGTCAGCCAGTGTCATAGGTACAAAACTGCTGACAGATGCCCTTTAAAAAACTGTAATGCCTTTCATGCCTATATTAGACCAGGGATGCCCAACCTGCGGCCCTCAAGCTGTTGAAAAACTACCACTCCCAACATGCCCTGATAGCTGTAGGCTGTCCAGGCATGCTGGGAGTTGTAGTTTTGCAACAGCTGTAGGGCAGCAGGTTGGGCATCCCTGTATTAGACTATACATACCACCAAGACAGGTCCTTTGGATGCCCATGGTGGAGCCTGGCTCACCGGTGCTACAACACCGACATGTAGGTGATGGAGGGAAGGGACACACTTACCTCTTCTGCCTTGGATTGTGACGAGCTGCTCTATTTTCACTTGCATTACAAAATATGTTCCTTTCCAAGAATTATTTAGTCTCTGAGACGTATTATATTAAATTATTGATCGTGACTGCGCGCGCCCGGAGATATTAATGGAATGAAATCACTGAGCGCTCCTCATTATGTTTTCAGATGTGATGCAAGATATAGGTATATTTGGAGAGGTATCAGCTTACTCTACAGAACCGCATAACAGACATGTAGATAATAGCCCTTCAAAGGGGGTGTCCTGAATTACAAAGAAGGGTCTGCTTTTTTTCCCCTCCACAAACAGCACCACTCATGTCAGTGGTTGCGTCAGGTATTGCAGGGCGCTGTTAAATTAGTAGGTTAAGCTGCAATACCAGAAACAGTGAAACAGAGCACCATTTCAAGTCCTGTGTCATACAACCAGTTAAAGGGACCAGGTCAGCAGGATGGACCCTATTAATCCAGGCATACTGTCTGGCAGAGTTGATCCTGCTGATTAAAATAATACCTGTCTTGTGAAAATCGGTTGCGGCGCTCCCGAGAAAAAATACTTTTATTTTCTATACAAATAATGACTTTAGTGCACTGAGGGGGGCGTGGCCAGCACAGAAAAGTGGAGGAGCTGAGGCGCACAGAGAGGCTATGCCCCGCCCCTCAGTGCAATGACGCCTCCTCATCTGCATTCTGCATAAGGCCTATTGCACATGACCGTATGGCTTTTTCAGTATTTTGCGGTCTGCAAAAATACGGATCTGCAAAAAATACGGATGACGTCCGTGCGCATTCCGTTCTTTGAAGAATGGAACAGCCGGCCCCTGATAGAACAATAGAACAGTACTATCCCTGTCCGTTATGCGGACAATAATTAGGACATGTTCTATCTTTGAACGTAACGGAAAAACGGAAATTCGGAAACGGAAGGCATACGGAGTACCTTCCTTTTTTTTGCTGATCCATTAAAATAAATGGTTCCGTATACGGAACGCAAAAAAACAGAATGTAAACGAAAAGAAAAAAACGTTTGTGTGCAAGAGGCCTAAAAGTCTTTTTTTTCTCGGGAATGCCGTGACTAATTTTTGCAAGACAGGTATTATTTTAATCGACAGGATCAACGCCACCCGGCAGTATGCCTGGTATAATAAGGTTGATCCTGCTGACTGGTGCTCTTTTATAAAAAAAAATATATTCTTAATGCTTGCCACTTATGAGCTAAGTGTTCCTCTATTAGTGCCTATGTGGTGGCCATCTTGTTTTGGACCTCAATGAAAATTGTCTTCAAAGATATGAGAGGTGACCCTTGTTGGAGCTCCAGAGCCTTAGTGCAAAACCTGTTGGGGTTGGAATCTCAAGGCTCCAGAGCAAAATCTAGAACTGCCCCCCCCACCTACCATTTGTAATTCAGGCATCTTCTCTGGGTCACTTAGGCCTGCGATGGCTATCCTACGGCACTCCAGCTGTGTTAAAACTACGACTCCCAAGATGCACACTTGCTTGGCTGTTCTCAGAACTCCATAGAAATGAATGGAGCATGCTGGGAGTCGTAGTTTCACCACAGCTGGAGTGCCGGAGGTTAGCCATCACTTAGACATCAATTTTTTCCACAATATTTCAATTCTGATAATAAAAAATGATAAAACTTCATGTACGGAGCCACTAAGGTGCATTAACCAAAGTTACTGAATATGCTGGATATAGGGAAAATAATAAATACAGAATGCAATGATACAATATGTGCTCACTGGTTAAGGCCTCTTGCACACAATAGTTTTTTTTTCCGTTTACCTGCCGTTTATTGCGCTCCGTATACGGTTCGTATACGGAACCATTCATTTCAATGATTCTGCAAAAAAAAAACGGAATGTACTCTGTATGCATTCAGTTTCCTTATTTCCGTATTTCCGTTCCGTTGAAAGATAGAACATGTCCTATTATTGCCCGCAAATCACGTTCCGTGGCTCCATTCAAGTAAAAAAAAAAAAAACGGAACACATACGGAAATGCATCCGTATGTCTTCCGTATCCGTACCTTTTTTTTGTGGAACCATCTATTAAATTTTTTTTGCCCAGACCAATTTTTTCTATGTAATTACTGTATACTGTATATGCCATACAGAAAAACGGAACGGAAAAACGGAACAGAAACGTAAACACAACGGAAACAAAAAAACGGAACAACGGATCAGTGAAAAACGGACTGCAAAACACTGAAAAATCCATATGGTCGTGTGAAAGAGGCCTAATAACCTAATCATACGTAGGGTCCATTCACACGTCCGTAAGTGTTTTGCGGATCCGCAAAACACGGACACCTGCAATGTGCGATCCGCAATTTGCGGATCCGCACATCACAGACACTATAATAGAAAATGCCTTTTCTGGTCCGCAATTGCGGACAAGAATAGGACATGTTCTATTTTTTCCAGGAACGAAATTGCGGATCCCGAAAAAACGGATCCCGAAAAAACGGATGCGGATCCCGAAAAAACGGATGCGGATCCAGGAAATGTGGATTTGCATCCGTTCCAGCCCCATTCAAAGTGAATTGGTCCGCAAATTGCGGAACGAATGCGGACCCAAATTACCGAAGTGAATTAAATAAAGTGCAAAATCCAGCAATATTAAATAAAATTAATAGACAAAGATAACAACTGCATAAAATAAATTAGAAACAGTCCAGGCCAGATATACTAAGCGAACATAGATAATTATTAGGCCTCTTGAACACGGCCGTGTCCCCCCCCCCCCCCGTGGGCGTATTGTGGGCCGCATACGGCTGGTCCGCGATACCGGCCGTGTGCATTCAGCATCACGGATGCGGACCCATTCACTTGAATGGGTCCGCAAATCCAGAGATGCGGAAGGAAGGAACGGAACCACGGAACGGAAGCACTACAGAGTGCTTCAGTGGTGTTCCGTTCCATAAAAAGATAGAACTTGTTCTATCTTTTTGCGGAACGGACGGATCGCCCACGGTCGGTGGCTGTGCCCACGGTCGGTGCCTGTGCATTATGGACCGCAATTTGCGGTCCGCAGCACGGGCACGGCCATCACACGTTTGTGTGCGAGAGGCTTTAAAGTGCATGCGCTAAATTAGAAATAAAAAATACTGACCAGGCTGGGACATAATGCAGTATTTCTGATTTCTAATATAGCGCATGCACTTTAAGGGCTCATGCACACGACAGTATTTTGCGTTCAGTATACCGGCCGTTTTTTGAGTTCAGTATGCGGTACATATACTGAACCATTCATTTCAATGGTTCAGCAAAAAAAACTGAAGTGTCTCCGTCTCAGTATTTCCGTATTTCCGTACCGTGAAAAGATAGAACATGTCCTATTCTTGTCAAAGGGTGCTTGGCTCCATTCAAGTCAATGGGTCCGCAAAAAAAAAAACGGAACACATACGGAAATGCATCCGTATGTCTTCCGTATCCGTTCAGTTTTTGCAGAACCATCTATTGAAAATGTTATGCCCAGCCCAATTTTTTATATGTAATTACTGTATAATGTATATGGAATACGTAAAAACGGAACGGAAAAACGGAAAGGAAATGGAAAAAAAAAACGGAACATATTCAGTAACTTTGGTTATGGAAATTATTTAAGGTAGTGGCTCCCTACATGAATTTTTATAATTTTTAATTATTATCAGAATTAGAATATCGTGGACACGATTTAGGAGGTCATTTATTAATAACCCCTATAGCTGGCGGTGGATCGGTCGAAGTTATGAAGAAGCGCCAACCTCTACATAACTTCGCACCGAAATCCAGCGCCAGTCTAAATATAAGACAGCTTCCTTGACCGCTTACATGTAGACCAGGAGTAGAAAATGGTAAACCACGCCCACTTTTTTAGACCTGGCGTGAGCGGGTAAAAGTCGCAGGACCTTTGCGCCGCAATCTGCGCCAGAAATACGCCTAATATAGGCATAGTTCTGCATAGTAAATGCCCCCCTTAGTGTATATTCTTGGTTGTAATAGGGTAATATCTAATTTATAGGTGTTTATGATTTCAGTGGGTGCCCGTGGTCCCCCAGTGCTAGTAGATGCCCTACACACAGATGTCGGGTAGATCTAAAGAAGGGTAACCAGATCATGGGTGTACTCCTAGTAGCCCAGTTGTTAATGTCTGGAACACCTTTAGTTTAAAGGACCCTGTCCTGACGACCTGCCAGCTTAATAGAGCACCACTGGGCAGGATCAACCCTAATAAACACGGCACGCTGTCTGATAGGGTTGATCCTGCTGATTACAATGATACATGTCTTGTGAAAATCTGTTGCGGTGTTCCAGGGGAAAAAATAGACTGTTACACATTATGCAAATGAGGCCTTCAGTCAGTCAACACCAAGGGGTGGAGCTTAACACTTTTGTGCATCTCAGCTCCATAATGCTGGCCACACCCCTCAGTGCACTGAATCCCTCAATTGCATAAAGAATAAAAAGTCTTTATTTTTCAGGGAAGGCGCATCCAATTCTCACAATACTGGTATTGTTTTTATCCGCAGGATCGACCCTATCAGAGGGTGTGTGTAGTTTAATAGGGTTGATCCTGATGAGAGTTGCTCTTTAAGGGAGTCTCCAGTCCAATTGGACTCTTTTGCAACACAAGAAATCATACTGCGGTTCCCAGCTTTCTCCATAACTTTTCATGCATGGAAAACTCTGAGATTACACTAGAAATCATAGCAACATGTCAGAAGTGGAACCTGTGCCTAGAGGACAATACGAACGCAATAAAAATCCAGCCTGTTTGTGTAACAAAAGCAGGTAGATGGCCGTACTTATTAATGTGGAGAGAAGCTAATGAATTTTTTAGATTATATTGAATTATTCATCGCAGAAGAGAGGTGAAAGAAATGTAGCATAGCCTTATTATAGTCAGTCATACTGTATCTAGCAGTATGCAATAACAGATTCATATACAGATAACTCATCTTAAAAAGGGTTGTTCCACTATAAATATTCTACATTTTTCAAGCCTGCACCTGGATCTGAATATTTTTGTAATTGCATGTAATTAAACACTTAGTATAGTGAACTTTTTTTATAAAATGTATCTGTTTAGTGCCACCTATGGTTTGTTCTTTTCTTAATTCTATGTCCACCTAGTTTAGGTGGTTGCACATGCTCAGTTCCATCCTTCAACTGTGACCAGCCATGTCTACTGTTAGAAGCTGTGACAGTTAGGGTCCATTCAGACGTCCGTAGATTGGGTCCGCATCCGTTCCGCAATTATGCGGAACGAGTGCTGACCCATTCATTCTCTATGGGGCTGGAAGATATGCAGACAGCACACAGTGTGCTGTCCGCATCCGCATTTCCGGAGCACGGCCCCGATCTTCCGGTCCGCAGCACCAGAAAAAAATAGAGCATGTCCTATTCTGGTCCGCAATTGCGGACAAGAATAGGCATTTCTATGGGGGTGCCGGCCGGGTGTATTGCGGATCCGCAATGTACCACGGACGTCTGAATGGAGCCTTAAAGGGAGACAGCTGCAGCAAAAAGGACACTCTCCTGGAAGGACACATCCCCTGAGACAGGACATGCCTCCTGAGAAAGGACTTGTATCCTGAGACAGGACATATCCCCTGACAAAGGACATGATCCATAAAAATGGACACAACCCTAAGTTTGAAATAAATCCAGCAGAGCAACTAGAGCAACGAATGGGAAGATCTCTGGACCCATGTGAGGTGCAGGGCTGATTCTAACTTTGTTAAGTCAAGTACTATTTGATATCTGATTTTAATTGTTCACATTAATCCCTTTCTACAGTCCAAGCTAATGCTTTCTGGACTAGAATTCATTATTATATTTTGTTATATATGTTTCCACTATGATTAGTGGCCATTGTTATATTTGGTTTATGAAGTTATCTTTGCTATAATTCATTATGTCATTCATTTTCTGTGAGCTCACATGCTGTGTCCTGTATAGTCTTTTCCTGTTTGTGAGACACACATCACACAGCTGGAGAGAGGATTTTTCTTTGACCAACATCAAGATTTCGCCCTCCCTCATAATTTTTCCCTCACTTGAATACTATGTGCAACTTGTGTCGCTAGGGGAATGATTATAGCGAGTTCACTATCTTCCACTGCTTGTACAAAAGATTGCCACTCACACCCATCAGAGATTTCTCTCATGCACATCGGTGGCAGAATACCCTTTAAAATATCAATCCACCAAAGTATAAAAGGGAACCTGCCCACTACTGAAAGTGAGTCTTCACCTTTTATCAGCAGAAAGTAAAAAAAAAAAAAAAAATTCTGTTCAACTTTATTTCTTAATACATCTTTATAGCAGTCATAGCTTAGTTTTTCTGATACAGAGTTGTAAATGCTTTACATAGTCATACATGTTAAAAAAATATAATATTCTGGCTGCCTGTAGCCACCACTAGAGGGAGCTCATTGCATACTGGATTATTGTTGAGTTCACTGTGTAACGATATGCAGTAAAGCTCCCTCTGGTGGTAGCTGCAGGCAACGGAATGTTTTGTTTTAAAGGTGTTGTTCATCAGATTAAAATTTTTACTCACCTTTTGATCTCCTGTTGTCCCAAAGAGGAAACAGATGGAGCAAGGGTGCACAGAGTGGCTTGGTGCACTTGCTGCTCATTTGTATATACCGTAGATAACTACTTTTTTCTTCTGTATCATTACATTCAGCTGAGCTACTTCTACAAGGCATTGCAATCTGGTTTATCAGTGACAGGCTCCCTTTAAAGTACAAATGTCAGATCTCACTATTAACCTCCAATGGCCTGGATCCTTTAGAAAAGGGCACACTGCAATGAGATCATCTCTACCAGCCCCGATGATGGGTGGCTTTGGGCATTCGAATGCTGATATTGGATTTTTCTTATTTGATTCATGGCAGAATTCTCTTTAATTACAGTGTAAGAAGCCCGGCAGGACTGTCCGGGCCTGAAATAGCTTGGTGTCATAAACACGATATATGGAGCCGGGACCATAAAGGTCTCTAAGCTCTCTCCTTGTAAAGGCCGCAGTCAAATTAGTCTACCAAGCATAACCTGTCCTTATCCATATCTTCTCCAAGGGATGAGTGTTTTTGCCTTCTCATGTGCAGACTTTATATTTTGTACGTTGGTTTATATCATTATTCTCATGGTCTCGACACCCTTCTAAATTACATACTTCTTCTCATCATGGTGACATCACATCAGGGGCTCTTATAGTCTTCGGCTCTATTCCACGTGACGTATGTGTGGTACAGCATCGGAAGTAAGAAGCTGGGTCATACAGATCATACAAATCTGAGGTCCAGGCAAAGTCAGTCCAAATCTGACCATATACTGAACAGGAACTTAAGAACCATGTTGATCAGACAAAGTAAAGGTAGAATAAACAGGTTTAAAAGAATCAATGCAGAGCTCACAAGTGTAACGGGACGCCGAGGCGCTCACTCTTCTCAGCGCCATCGGCGTCCCATTGCTGTGCAGGAGAGAGGACGCGCACAGTGTCCTCGTCTCCTAGGTGACAGGGGGCGGGACGGACCGGCCGCGCACGGCTCCTCCGCGCAGCCGGCGTCCTCAGTTTCCCTAGTAACAAGGGGAGGTCTGAGCACCGAGCTGGACACTCGGTGCTCGGCGGTTCTCCCTTGTTTGGTTTCCTGTATACTTACCTGATCCTGTGTTCCCTGACGATCCTCTGCCTGCTCCTCCTGTACTGCGCTACTCTCCTGGTATTCTGACCCCGGCTTCCACCTGACGATTCTTTGCAGACTCCTGTTGTACTTCGTATCTCTCCTGGTATTTGACCTCGGCTTCTCCTGACTATTCTCTGCTCACTCCTTGGTACTGCGTAGCTCTCTAGGTCCGTTCACGTTCCATTATTTGTCTTGTCCGTCTTCCCAGCACGTATCCTAAGTTAGGGACTGCCGTCCAGTTGTCCCCTGTCATCAGGACTTGCGAGGCAAGTAGGCAGCGCCAGGGGTGAGGGTGGAGCACAGTGGTCACTATCCTCCCCCCTGTGTGTAGTGTACGTTACCGTCACAACAAGTTCCTAATGAGGACATGGCATAGAGGGGAGTGGAAAGTAACTTCGACCACAATCTGTTACAGTAATCCAGCTATCTAGATATCTCACTATACTTTGACATGAAATATAACATAATTAACATTTGCAACAGGAACCAGGAGCCACAGATCAGGATTGATTGAAAGTTGACAGGTTCCACCATTGCCTGGTAGAATTTATGACAATGATCTAGAACGAGAACTGTCTGCTGCTCGGTTCTGCTTAAATGTATCATCATGATCCTCCATATTTTGGTTCAGGTTGATATGCCGAGCAATGGTTGATGCCCATCAAGGATAGAAAACAGGTGCAGCTTCCTAAACATGTCATGTTCTTTCCCAATGATCCCTCAGCCTTGACTGGGCTTGGATTGACAAGCAAAGTCCTCAATGGCTGAAGATCTCAGCAGCCAACTGATACTGGGAGACTGGTGGAGATTCACTGCCGTACATACTGTTCCCTACCTGGTCCTGTTTTCATGGAAGGTGCTATGCTTTCTAGCATAGTAAAAATGCAATTAATGTAGATGCACCGTGTGCTGCCTGCATGAGCCAGTGGTTTTTAGGTTATTTGATATTAGCACTTTTGTACATCAGGTTTAATTAGCTGATTAACTCTGGTATAATCCTATTTGTTTAGGCTGTTTACTTTATGATGCTATTATATTGAGTATTGAAAGAAACAGGATGTTCTGTTTAATGTAAGGTGATAGGGGAGTAGCTATAGGGGTTGCAGAAATGGCAGTCACACCCAGACTATGGTAACTCAGAAGCCCAAAGTTCTCACTGTCATATAAGATGACACCAGTGTTACAGATCGCACATGATAGGTGGGGGTTCTATTTTGTATTTGGGTCCAAATGTGGGCCCAAATAGTGAAAAGTCACCCATCATCTGGGCTGGTGAAGATGACCTCAGTTCAGTGTGCACTTTTCTACGGGATCTGGGCCATTAGAGGTTACTATTAGAGATGAGCGAATAATTGAAAGTTCGATTCGGCTGATTCACCCAATTTTACAAGAAAATTTGCTTCGTGACTAAGCAAATTTTTTTGTAAGTAGCGGGTGCAATGACAGGGAGCTGCTATAGCACCGTCCCCATCATTGTACCCCTCAGATGCCGCGTTTATACATGATCGTGGCATCTGAGTGTCAAAACAGTGTAAAATTAACAATAATTTTTTTTTAATCTAATTTACCGCCTTCATTTGCTTGCGACGGACCTGCCGCCGCCATCTTGCTTGAACATCTGGATTGAAATCTTGCGCGGCGCGAGATTACGCCATCATGCCAGCCGGCGTGGTGAAGTCATACTCACCATGCATGGGATTTCGGCCAAGATCTTTGTGAAGAAATCCCCTTTTTTCTAAAGTGACTGGCAAAAACACCCAAACTTATGGAACTATTTTGGGCAGCCCACCCAGGGTGAACCGGTCACAGAAGACTTCCATGTTTCTTTGAGAACTCCTAAACCGATCTGGGTGAAATTTGAATATGTTGATCACCCAGATCGGGGCTATCAGGGGACATATGATTTGTGGGGATACCTCATGTATAAAGGGGTGTTCCAGATATTGGGGAAAACTGTGACTTTTCTGCCTAGAGATAATTAAGTTGTTACTTTATCAGGCTTAATTATCTCCAGGACTAGGGGAAGGAATTGTTTGTTTATGCTGGAAGGGTTTTATGTTTCCATTGCACTTGATTGGCTATACTGTGTCCCTCCCTGTGGGATGTCCCCTTGCATGGGGACTTGCATAAAAGCCTATGTGTGTTAATAAAAAAGTGTTCTATTTGTACCCTTCTTCTTGACTTCGGCTGATGTTTGGGGATTCGCATGCTTTATTAAGGGAATCATCTTATAAAGTTATTGGCATTTCGTATGGAATTCGTCTACTTCAACTACCGAACGGAGAGCTATATTCACCAGGCTCGGGCGGTTTGGGAGGAAACTACCGAATGTGGTTTAAATATACTTGGTTTCCCTACAACTGGTGGCAAGCAGAGGGATTCGAATCCCGAATGGACGTCCTGAACCAAGCAAGGGAATGAATGGCTCAGCAATACCAGCTACTTAAGAGGACCACGCTAAAGGATTTACTGGAAGCTCGAGGCGTAGTGGCAAGTAACAAGACAAAAGCCACGTTAATTGCAGAATTAATACAGAGCGACGGAACCAGCAATACAGAAATGGAGCACGAGGAAGAAACCGCGATGCAGAAGGACATCAGATGGATGCTCAGTGTATTGGGACCCAATCCATCAACAGAGGCGGTTCTGCAGGTCATGGAACAAGCCAGGCAATCGCAAAAAGAGCGAGAGGACCGAGACAGACCGACACAGGGAGATTTGCTACACTCCCCGGGAAGTACCAATGACCTACCAAAGAAGGTAAATTATGCAGCGTTTAAAACTTTTAATGACAATGAAATGGAAATTGACAGTTATTTGCAAGACTTTGAACGTCAATGTGCGCTGAAGGGATTAGACTCCACAAAATGGGCTGCAGTACTTAGCAGCAAGTTATCGGGAAGAGCAGCAGAGGCGTTGCGAGCAGTACCTGATGGGGACATACATAATTATGTCCAGATAAAATACATTTTGTTAGCCAGATATGCTGTAACCCCTGAGGCATACCAGAAAAAGTTTCGGGAACTTCGGAAGACCAGGAGAGATTCACACACTGAATGGGCTTTTCGGCTACACAGGGCAGCCCGTAATTGGATGCAGGGCTGCCAAGCAACTACCCTGGAGGATGCCTTACAGCTCCTGCTATTGGAGCAATTTTTCAATCACACTGCAGAAGATATAAAAGATTGGGTAAAGGACAGAAAGCCTAAAACAGTGGAGGAAGCCGCCAGACTAGCAGATGAATACCAGGACAACAGGAGGAGGGAACAGGGGGTGAGCAGACCAACTTTTAAGCCCAACTACCCGGCTCCAACAACATCTGCAGCCCCTATGGCCTCCATAAACCACCCGCCGCCGGGCTCCGCAGCAACCCCTCGACCCCCTGCAGTGTGCCATTATTGTAAGCAGCCGGGACATTACAAAAACCAGTGCCCTCATTTGAACCTGGGAAAGGCAACCACCACAACAACCCAGGGCAGCCGCTCATTGTGTCCAGCAAGAAAGTACAACCTACGTCCCTAATCAAGAAGAGCAGTGGAGTGTACTACACGAGGTTAATCCAGTGCAAGCGGGAGGTGACAACTGAGACCACCACCGGCAATGGATTACAGTGGATGGCATGGGGACACGAGCTATGAGAGACTCTGGGGCCACTCTAACCGTGGTACAACCACACACGGTCAAGGCCCAAGCTTGCACCGGTCGCACAGTAGCTGTAAGGGTAGCTGGGGGCGCAATACACAAGTTACCTACAGCTAGTGTCTGTCACGGCGGACGTACACTTAGTACAAAAGATAACACACCAACCAGGCTCTGGACGAGAGACAGGGGAAGGGTCACCTCCTAGCTTATCCCTGACCTCTTTCTCTGCACTGCTCAGCCCACAGCAGACCTAGATGGTAGGTGTGCTAGTGTCCTCCAGCCTGGGCTAACAAAACCCTGAACTCCCTAAGATGGTGAAGTGGGGAGATAGGAGCAGTCTGCTCTCACAGAACCTGGATGGAATAGAAGACACAACAACCGAACTAGAAATGACACTTATCTCAGAGAGCAGGAACTGACAGCCAACCTTCCCTCCGAGCTTTCCAGACCAGAATGAACTGTATAATCCACTCAGGACACTGGGCAGTGTGCTATTTAAACTAAAGACCCCACCCAGTGCACCTGATGAGAGGCGGATCCAGCACGGCTCCAAAACAACATTAAACTCGTGCTGCTATCCTGGCTGACCTCCGCACATCGTCAAAGTGGAGCATGACAGTACGCCCCCTTCTACGTGAGACCTCCGGACACCCCGGACCAACCTTATCCGGATGGGACCTATGAAAGGCCCTCACCAGTCGGCTGGCGTTGACATCAGACGCCGGAACCCACATCCTCTCCTCAGGACCGTATCCCCTCCAGTGCACCAGGTACTGGAGGGAGCCCCGAAGAACTCTTGAGTCGAGAATCCTGGAGATCTCGAACTCCAAGTTTCCCTCGACTAGAACAGGAGGAGGAGGCAATGGCGATGGTACCACCGGTTTAACATATTTTTTTAGCAAAGACCTGTGAAAGACATCATGGATCCTCCAAGTCTGCGGAAGATCTAGCCGAAACGCCACCGGATTGATCACCGCAGAAATCTTATACGGACCCACAAATCTTGGACCCAGTTTCCAAGATGGCAGTCTCAACTTGATATTCTTAGTGGACAACCACACCAGATCACCCACACACAGGTCCGGACCAGTCACACGTCTCCTGTCACCCATTCATTTATACCTCTCACCCATCTTCTCCAAATTCCCTTGAATCCTCCGCCAGATAGAGGACAAGGCAGAAGAGAATCTCTCCTCCTCTGGCATCCCAGAGGAACCAGACCCAGAGAAGGTACCAAACTGGGGATGGAAACCGTATGCGCCAAAAAATGGCGACTTACCCGTGGACTCCTGCCTACGGTTATTCAACGCAAATTCTGCTAAGGACAAGAATGAGGACCAGTCCTCCTGATTCTCAGCCACAAAACACCTCAAGTAGGTCTCCAGGTTTTGATTGGTACGCTCCAACTGACCATTCGACTGTGGATGAAAAGCCGACGAGAAAGAAAGTTGAATGCCAAGCCGAGAGCAGAACGCTCTCCAAAACCTGGAGACAAACTGCGTGCCCCTATCAGAGACCACATCCGAAGGAATACCGTGCAATTTCACAATATTATCCACAAAGATTTGCGCAAGAGTCTTAGCGTTAGGCAGACTCGTAAGTGGTATAAAGTGAGCCATTTTACTGAAACGGTCGACTACCACCAAAATCACTGTTCTCCCGGAGGAACTCGGCAGGTCCGTAATAAAGTCCATGGACAAATGCGTCCAAGGACGAGATGGAATAGACAATGGAAGAAGTGAACCAGGCGGTCGAGTATGAGCAACTTTTGACCGAGCGCAGGTTTCACAAGCTGTCACGTAATTCTCAATACTCTTACGTAACCCTGGCCACCAGAACCTCCGGGACACCAGATCACAGGTGGACTTACCACCAGGATGTCCCGCGAGAACAGTATCGTGATGTTCCTTGAACACCTTGTATCGTAGGCCCTCAGGAACAAACAACCTCCCTGGGGGACACGAACCAGGAGCCCCCTCCTGAGCTCCCAATACCTCCATCTCCAATTCAGGGTACAGAGCGGAAACCACCACCCCATCCGCCAAAATAGGCGCTGGATCTTCTGAATCACCTCCCCCAGGGAAGCTGCGAGACAAGGCATCTGCCTTGACGTTCTTGGCCCCTGGGCGAAAGGTAACCACGAAATTGAACCTGGTAAAAAACAATGACCATCTGGCCTGTCTAGGGTTCAGACGCTTGGCAGATTGCAGGTAGGCCAAATTCTTATGGTCTGTATACACCGGGGGGGGATGCCCCCAACGGGGTGGGACGCCCCCTCTAACCAGTGACGCCATTCCTCAAAGGCCAACTTGATCGCCAACAACTCCCTATCTCCAACATCATAATTCCTCTCGGCGACCGAGAGCTTCCTGGAGAAGAAGGCACACGGGACCCACTTGCCAGGAGAAGAACCCTGCGAAAGCACCGCCCCAACCCCCACCTCTGATGCATCAACCTCCACCACGAATGGCTGAGATACATCCGGCTGCACCAGAATAGGAGCAGACGCAAAACGCTCCTTAATAGCCGAAAAGGCCTGCAATGCCTCATCCGACCAGACAGAGACATCAGCGCCCTTCATGGTCATATCAGTAAGGGGTTTGACTAGTGTGGAATAGTTCGAAATAAATTTTCTATAATAATTCGTAAACCCCAAGAACCGCATCAAAGCTTTCTGATTCTCCGGTCGGTCCCACTCCAGAACTGCCCGGACCTTTTCGGGGTCCATACGAAAACCTGAATCAGAAAGCATGTATCCTAAGAACGGAAGCTCTTGCACCGCAAACAAACATTTCTCCAGTTTAGCATATAACTTATTCTCCCGAAGGATCGTCAAAACCTGTCTCACATGATCCTGATGGGTCTTCAGATCAGGAGAATAAATTAAGATGTCATCTAGGTAAACTACTACGAACCTCCCCACCAAGTGATGAAAAATATCATTGACGAATCGCTGAAATACCGCTGGCGCATTCGTCAACCCAAAAGGCATTACCAGGTTCTCAAAATGACCCTCGTGCGTATTGAAGGCCGTTTTCCACTCATCCCCCTTCTTGATCCTGATCAGATTGTATGCTCCTCTCAAATCCAACTTGGAGAACACCTTGGCTCCAACAATCTGATCAAAAAGATCAGAGATCAAAGGCAGGGGATATGGATCCCGGACTGTAATACGGTTCAACTCCCGGAAGTCCAAACACGGTCTCAGTGATCCATCTTTCTTCTTTACGAAGAACAAACCTACTGCCACTGGAGACTTAGATGGTCTGATATGACCCTTTGCCAAACTCTCGGCGACATATTTTCGCATGACCTCTCTCTTAGGTTGAGAGAGGTTGTAAAGCCGAGACTTTGAGATTCACTGGACAATCATAGTCTCGATGAGGGGGCAATTCCTGAGCCCCACCCTCCGAAAAGACATCCGAAAAATCTGAGAGATATTGAGGCAAGGCCGTAATGGACACTTTAGCGATAGATATGACAAGACAATTATCCGAACAAAATTTTCTCCAACCAGTGATTTGTCTTGCTTGCCAGTCTATAATTGGGTTATGTCTAGACAACCATGGCAACCCCAACACTATTGGAGCTGACAAATCCTTCATGACAAAACAAGAAATAATCTCAGCATGTGAATCACCCACCCTTAAATGAATACCATGAACAATGTGAGTAAGGCTCCCTTGAGAAAGAGGGGAAGAATCAATTGCAAAAACAGGAATCTCGTTCTCTAACGTGCAAGTACTTAGTCCCAAGCCCTGAAGAAAAAGAAAGTCAATTAAATTTACCCCAGCACCACAATCAAGGAAAACATCAACAAACACATTTTTAGACTCTAGCGCCAACCATAGCTGAAAGGAGAAAACGGGAACTGCAGGGAGCTTGCATACCCGTCTGCTCCACCACACCATTCATACAACCAAGTGTGAGGGGAGTTTTTTTTTCTTTTTTCTTTTTCTCTTCTACCTGTGGTTTAACATAAGGACAAGAAAAAATAAAATTACCCTTCTTCCCACAATAGAAACATAGATTGTGCACTTTTCGAAAGTTTCTACTATCAGAATGGCCAGTAATCTGACCTAACTTCATGGGTTCCTCCCCTACCCCAGAGTAACAAGCAATATCACCCTGGGCAGCTGGTGAAACAAAACCGCACGAGGGAGGAATCCCCTGCACAGAGGGACCCTTACACCTCTCTCTGATACGTCTATCCAAACGTATAGCCAAAGACATCGCATTCTCCAAAGTATCTGGGTATTCATGAAAAGCCAGGGCATCTTTCAACCTTTCAGATAACCCCTGACAAAACTGACTACGTAACGCGGGGTCGTTCCACCTCAACTCAGTAGCCCACCTCCTAAACTCTGTGCAGTAAACCTCAGCAGTATGTTTACCCTGTAGTAAGTTACGTAATCTCGACTCCGCCATCGAAACTCGATCTGGGTCATCGTAAATCAATCCCAGGGCTTCAAGAAATTCCTCCAACGACCGGAGGGCCGGAGAACCGGGCGGCAGAGAAAAAGCTCAGGATTGCGCGTCCCCTTTAAGCAAAGACATGATGATACCCACCCTCTGATCTTCATTACCTAAAGAAAATGGGCACAATCTAAAGTACAACTTACATGACTCTTTGAAGCGGAAAAAATAATCAGTACCCCCTGCAAATTTCTCAGGAAGAGCGACTTTAGGCTCCCCAACAATTTGACCTGTACCTGCTGCCAGCACCCTCTGACACTGTGTGACCGAACTACGCAGATCCGCAGCCTCTAGGGATAAACCCTGCATGCGGTCAACCAGTGCATCAATTGACGCCATCACAAAATCGCCGAGCAATGGCCATCACAGTATGGCGGATTATAATGTCACGGCGGACGTACACTTAGTACAAAAGATAACACACCAACCAGGCTCTGGACGAGAGACAGGGGAAGGGTCACCTCCTAGCTTATCCCTGACCTCTTTCCCTGCACTGCTCAGCCCACAGCAGACCTAGATGGTAGGTGTGCTAGTGTCCTCCAGCCTGGGCTAACAAAACCCTGAACTCCCTAAGATGGTGAAGTGGGGAGATAGGAGCAGTCTGCTCGCACAGAACCTGGATGGAATAGAAGACACAAACAACCGAACTAGAAATGACACTTATCTCAGAGAGCAGGAACTGACAGCCAACCTTCCCTCCAAGCTTCCCAGACCAGAATGAACTGTATAATCCGCTCAGGACACTGGGCAGTGTGCTATTTAAACTAAAGACCCCACCCAGTGCACCTGATGAGAGGCGGATCCAGCACGGCTCCAAAACAACATTAAACTCGTGCTGCTATCCTGGCTGACCTCCGCACATCGTCAAAGTGGGGCATGACAGTGTTCTTGTGGACTGGGGTTCTGGATCCAAACAGTTGAAGTTGGAATTATGCAGGAACTGCCGGCAAAAGTCCTACTGGGCAATGATGTAGGCTGTTTAACCTCCCAACTATCACGGGACACCACGTCAGAAGCATACCCGGTTACCACCCGAGCTCAAGCCAGACTGGAAGCACCGCTGCACTCTGAGGAAAGCCAGATGCCTCCATGTTTGGGTTGGGAGCCGTGTTGAGCCAAGTGTGGGACGACGGCATGGAACACCCGGTGGCATACCTCAGCCGTAAACTTTTGCCCAGAGAGGTCAGCTATGCCGCCGTGGAGAAAGAGTGCCTAGCCCTAGTTTGGGAACTTAAGAAACTTCAGCCCTATCTGTATGGACAGCCGTTTACCCTTATGACCGACCAAAACCCCCTTGTATGGTTAAACCGGGTAGCTGGTGACAACCCCAGGCTATTACGGTGGAGCCTAGGCCTTCAGCCCTACAACTTTACAATGCAATACCGTTCGGGCAAACAAAACGGTAATGCGGACGGTCTGTCCCGACAGACCGAACTGGACTCTTGAAATAACTTTCTCGGAGATCCCCAAGCCAACCCGACAGGGTCTAGGTGGGTATGCCGACCTATGGACTTATAGGGGAGCAGTGTGAAGAAATCCCCCTTTTTCTAAAGTGACTGGCAAAAACACCCAAACTTATGGAACTATTTTGGGCAGCCCACCCAGGGTGAACCGGTCACAGAAGACTTCCATGTTTCTTTGAGAACCCCTAAACCGATTTGGGTGAAATTTGAATATGTTGATCACCCAGATCGGGGCTATCAGGAGACATATGATTTGTGGGGATACCTCATGTATAAAGGGGTGTTCCAGATATTGGGGAAAACTGTGACTTTTCTGCCTAGAGATAATTAAGTTGTTACTTTATCAGGCTTGATTATCTCCAGGACTAGGGGAAGGAATTGTATGTTTATGCTGGAAGGGTTTTATGTTTCCATTGTACTTGATTGGCTATACTGTGTCCCTCCCTGTGGGATGTCCCCTTGCATGGGGACTTGCATAAAAGCCTATGTGTGTTAATAAAAAAGTGTTCTATTTGTACCCTTCTTCTTGACTTCGGCTGATTTTTGGGGATTCGCATGCTTTATTAAGGGAATCATCTTATAAAGTTATTGGCATTTCGTATGGAATTTGTCTACTTCAACTACCAAACGGAGAGCTATATTCACCAGGCTCGGGCGGTTCGGGAGGAAACTACCGAATGTGGTTTAAATATACTTGGTTTCCTTACAATCTTCATTCAAGATGGAGGCTGGCGGCCCGTCATGAGCAAATGGAGGCTGTAAGTTTGAAATTTCTTAGTTTTTTACGCTATTTCAGGTTAAATCGATTCGCTGACACGAAACATAAGGAAATTCGGCTTCAAGGCGAATCGAATTAATCCTGAAATTCGGATCGAATTCCACTTCGTAAGATTCGATTCGCTCATCTCTAGTTACTAGAGAACATGGTGGAGGTCGGACATTTTTACATTAAAGGGAGTCTAATGCCTTATAGGGCTAGCTCAGCTTTAAGGTGAGTAAAAATTTTAATCTCATGGACAGCCCTTTAAAAGAAAACATTCAGTTGCCTGCAGATGCCACTAGAGGGAGCTTTACTGCATTTTGTTATACAGTGAATTCAACAATAATCTGGTATGCAATAAGCTCCCTCTAGTGGTGGCTGTAGGCAGTGAGAATGTTATTTTTTAACATGTATGATTATGTAGAGCATTTGGACCTCTGTATCAGAAAAACTGAGCTATGACTGCTATAAAGATGTATTAAGAATTTAAGCAAAGCAGAATTTTGCTTCTTAAAACATCCTGCTCATAAGAGGTGAAGATACACTTTAAATAGTGGGCAGCATCTCTTTTATACTTAGTGCCACAAGGGCACCGCTTACACCTAAAGGTGACCATACACATTAATGTTAGCCGAACCTGCCGATTCTGGGGGTACGAGCCAACAATGTAATGTGTATGCGGGCCGTCTGACTCTTCCAAATGTTGGAGAAAGAAGGGTCAATTCTTTTGTTCTCAGGTGAAAAAAGATGATACCAGAGGAGCCTGGGAGCAATTTATTCCCCTTTTTTTATTGAAAATACCTGCATGCTTGGCAGTGAGTCGGGAAGAATAGCTGTCGGCCAAACGAGGGCTTGGTTGACAGCATGACCAACTCGAGGCTAACTCTTGTTCTTAACCCTTAACTGGTTTCTGGACGTATGGTCTTTTGGAGGTATAGTCTTGTAGACCAAGTCATACATCTGAGAGCAGCCCTACTTAAACTTGGGAACTTAAAATGGCCCGGATAAAAAAAAGTATCCTCATGTTATAGGTTGGTCCAAACTGAAAGAAGGTAGGGCAATATAAGTATGCAGGGACAACAGAATATGATGAGGCCAGCAATACTGTAGTGTAGCACAAAATACTGCCCCAGCAGAACCAAATACCACAGTGTTGCACAAAATACTGCCACCCATGTTCAGTATTCATCTGTATCACCATCCTGAGCACTTGAATTTATGAAGGCACTTGAGGCCGTCTGCTTAAGTACCCGATTCTCCTAGCATTTATTAATGCTAAGAGCATCAGATTGTTATGTACCTGGCCGGTGGTGTAAGAAGGACTTGAGAGACCCACTGGGCATTGGCCCATGGTAAATTTACCCTGTAGAGTCTATGGCCAGTCTGCCCCTGGCCCTACATAGGCAGAAGCTGGCATGGGTCAGATTAAGCAGAAGGTCAGGGCTGGTGGCAAACAGGCAAGGCCATTATACCTGCCAAAGTAAAAGAGCAGACGGATGGTCAGGGACAAGCTGGTTCACTAAAACCCAAATAGACAGACAGACATACCAAAGATTTTGTAACAGAACCCATTGCTCAGTCATTTTGGATGTAGACCTGTTGGCCAAAGTGGAGATCTGTTACAAAGAGCATCTATCACTCAGAAGGGCCTGTCCTGTCCTGTAATACACATACAACCCACTGATATGTATAGACACTGGGTAATACTTAATTTCCCCTATGGTGGCGCTGCAGGAAAAAATGAATACTTACTGCCAGGTTTCCTTACAGATTAATTTACAGCTGATCACTGGAGGTCCAAGCAGGGGAACAATTTTTTGGTCAGTTTATTGTCAAGGGTCGACCCTTCCTACAAGTAGGAATGAGAAGACCCATTTCTTTCTCACAGTTTTTAAAAGCATCATAACTTAGGCACAGATAAACATTTAGCACTATGGCTCCTTCATAGTTCTTCCCAGTACTGTAACACTCTCGGGCATTGACAGAGATCAGTATTGAATTTTCATTGGCTAACCTGGCTTATGGAGTCTAAGCTATCCTCCAATTCTTCACTCAGCCCTTGCAAGGGTTTGTAGACTTTATCGGTTGAATGCTCAGGATAGACCTGGGTTGATACCAGACGGGTGGCATCAATTCAAGAATTTGGCACGGTCAGTGATTAGGCCAAAGTTTGGTACATGGGCAATAAATTTGGAGTAGGGTCTACCAAGCCAGGACAAAACCAACAAATCAACTGGAATAATCAGGAAAATGCAGAAGACACACCACCATGGCCTGATAACCAAGCGCAAGACTATCGAGTTGTTGCCCTTAAAAGGTCCATGGATGATGAATTCAGTTGCCATGGTTGGGTCTTGTTATGATTCAGTACAGCGAAAGGAGATATGGCATTGCCTTGGCAAGGGGAGGCCACAGCTTCTGCCAGGAGGTCATGCTTCGAAACCATTGGGTGATCTGGCCAAATGGCCTATTTTTGTCTTTGAGAGGATAGAAATGATGGGCTTTACCTCCAGCACCATCTTCAGTTCTACAACTTCTCAGAAGATCAAACGTCTGCCGTAAGCATTGCGCTAAGTGCCTTGTGGTAAACGACACATGTTCTACAAATGCACACTGATTAGAGTCCATCTTTGTTGCTAATTAGACCTTGTTAGTGCATGGAATCCACTATTGATGCTAGATGGTTGCGGATGAGAAGCATATGCTCCATTCTATACCTCTTCAGATACAAAACATAGCTGATGTGTCACCGCACAAGAGCTTTGTCATATTGTCATTAAAATCCAATAGGAATCTCTGGGGGTTGTGGTTTTTATTTTGTAGCCGTCGCTGTATAAATCTAACATTTACACAGTAGCAGATGTAGAAGGAAAATTGGAAGCAATGGCGATGCAGAGAGCACCCCCCCACTTTCTGAGACTGGCTAATGAATTTGATTAATTTATGCATTACTCTGTTAACTGCACCATTCCTAATGAATGCATTTTCGTGAATGTCGAATGTTATAAATTTGTAGGCAGCTGTTCGTACAATGGTAAGAACAAAAACCCATAAAGAGTGGCGGATTAATATGTAAATGGCTGCCGTGATGAAGGAACACATCAATTGAGTTGGGTTTTGTTATGGATTCGGCAAAGTCTTCGAGGGTGGCTGTGAGGGTATTGGAAAGGTGGAAGGGAACATCTGACTTGCCTAATTAATATAACCAAGAACTTGGGTACGAAGAATGGTGGAGACATCAATGCTGCAGTCGGTAGACATAGGCTTGGCCAGGACTAGGGAGTTAAGGTGGCCATACAAATTTACAATCTTGTTGGCTTAAACTGCTGATTTTGGTAGGACTGCCCAACCATGTGCCATTTTCTAGGAACAAAAATGCTTATGTGTCAATGTTCTAAGATCCATAGTGTTAATGAATCTTAGGACCTCCAAATGTCTATATGCTATTGTTCTAAAACCACCAAGTGTCAATGTGCCATGAAACACCAAATGCCTTTGTCCTAGAACCCCGTGTCAATGTGACATAGGACTCCAGACCAAGTGTCAATGTGCTGTAGGACAACAGATGTCAATGTGCCATAGAACCCTTTTAGTGTTAGAACCCGAAGTATCAGTGTGCCATAGGACTCCTCTTTGTCCTGGAACCCCAAGTGTCTATGTGATATAGGTCATACACTCACCTAAAGAATTATTAGGAACACCATACTAATACGGTGTTGGACCCCCTTTTGCCTTCAGAACTGCCTTAATTCTACGTGGCATTGATTCAACAAGGTGCTGATAGCATTCTTTAGAAATGTTGGCCCATATTGATAGGATAGCATCTTGCAGTTGATGGAGATTTGAGGGATGCACATCCAGGGCACGAAGCTCCCGTTCCACCACATCCCAAAGATGCTCTATTGGGTTGAGATCTGGTGACTGTGGGGGCCATTTTAGTACAGTGAACCCATTGTCATGTTCAAGAAACCAATTTGAAATGATTCGAGCTTTGTGACATGGTGCATTATCCTGCTGAAAGTAGCCATCAGAGGATGGATACATGTTCTCATTCTGTTTACGCCAAATTCGGACTCTACCATTTGAATGTCTTAACAGAAACCGAGACTCATCAGACCAGGCAACATTTTTCCAGTCTTCAACAGTCCAATTTTGGTGAGCTCGTGCAAAATGTAGCCTCTTTTTCCTATTTGTAGTGGAGATGAGTGGTACCCGGTGGGGTCTTCTGCTGTTGTAGCCCATCCGCCTCAAGGTTGTGCATGTTGTGGCTTCACAAATGCTTTGCTGCATACCTCGGTTGTAACGAGTGGTTATTTCGCTCAATGTTGCTCTTCTATCAGCTTGAATCAGTCGGCCCATTCTCCTCTGACCTCTAGCATCCACAAGGCATTTTTGCCCACAGGTCTGCCGCATACTGGATGTTTTTCCCTTTTCACACCATTCTTTTTAAACCCTAGAAATGGTTGTGCGTGAAAATCCCAGTAACTGAGCAGATTGTGAAATACTCAGACCGGCCCGTCTGGCACCAACAACCAAGCCACGCTCAAAATTTCTTAAATCACCTTTCTTTCCCATTCTGACATTCAGTTTGGAGTTCAGGAGATTGTCTTGACCAGGACCACACCCCTAAATGCATTGAAGCAACTGCCATGTGATTGGTTGACTAGATAATTGCATTAATGAGAAATAGAACAGGTGTTCCTAATAATTCTTTAGGTGAGTGTATATGTCAATGTAACATAGTACCTGTTCGTTCCAGAACCATACGTGTCAAGGTGCCATAGGACCCTAGATGTCAATGTGCCATAGGATCCCTCTTTGTTCTAGAACCCCAGGTATCAATGTAACATGGGATCCCAGATGTCAATGTTCCTTGGTTCTAGAACCCTAAGTATCAATGTGCAATAGGACCCAGATGTAACGGTGCGATATGACCCCAGATGCAAATGTGCCTTTATTCTAAAAACCGTAATGTAAATATGCCATAGCACCTCAAGTGTAAATGCGACATAGGAACCCAGATGTAAATGCACCAGTTTTCTAAATGTTAATGTGCCCTTGTTCTAGAACCCAGAGTGTCAAGGTATCATTGTACTGGAAACTTAAATGTCATAATTTTATATAACACGTAAGCATCAGTTTGACATTTTTGTGTGGCCCACGTGTCACAACATCAGTATTGGCTTTATAGAGTACTTACACTTTCAGGTGACTTTGTAAGGTAAGCTGTCATGTGGTCATTATATCACTTGTATCCTGAATTTTTAGTAGTTGCCCTCTGTAGGATGTATCTCTAATTCTCACTTCTCCCATAGACTACATGTGAATGAATAATTGAGATTCTGATCCTTAACCCTCTCTCACTTGCTCAGAATTCTTCAGAAACATCATATAGGACATTATAGAGAAGTACTGAGCAATATTGATGTGAATAAAGCAATTGGGATGAGATACAGTGATTACTATTAACTGATCTAGACTCTTTGTCTGTGTCCTCTCACTGATAATCACTACTCCCCCTTCCCTCTACATAGACTTTTATGGGTATTTGTAATCTGATCATTCCATGGTCCCTTGAGATGGGTTCAGCAGAGAATCCAGAGTAAATGTTAGTTTAGGAAAGGTGGGAAGAGCTGATAAGAGAAGACAGAGCCATTTTTCTCTGACAAGATATATATTATATTATAATTATCTATCTTGGACAGTCCATTTTGGACAGTTCAGTGTCACCGCCACTTCTGTAAGAAGGTCTGACAGACGTCCTTCTCTACCTCTTGCATGATGTTCTTTGTTTTGGTTTCACTTTCTCATCTCATTTTCTTCTTCCAGGTGTCACCTATTTAGACTAATCCTCTTTCCTTTATATTCCCTCCCATACTGCCTCACTTTGTGGTTTATACTACTTCCTGGATTGAAGTGTTCACTGCTGGAGGCTTCTGCTGCTGCTTGTTCAGATAAGTCCTTTCATGTATTGTGTTTCCTTGCTGGCTTGATTCTAGGTGACCCTGACTCCCTCCGTATTAAGTGCAGGGAGCCGGTGGTCGTGTCCCCTCACTATTATAGGGTTTTCAGGTGTCACACAGTCTAGGTACGGGGGCATACAATCGTCTACCTTTGAGACCCTTGTATGTGCTTAGCAGTCAGGGTGAGCTCTTAGGGTTTTATAGGGGTCACCTATATGCTCCTTAGTTTGGGATCAAGCCAGTCGGACGTTTTTTTTTCATAACTTCCAGCTATCTGCAACATCATCCGTGACATTATAAACCGCCATTACCGTCTTAAGCATGGATCCGGTTTCAGCCTTGATTGACCGCATGCAGGGTCTTTCACTGGAGGTAGCAGATCTCCGTAAAACTGTGTCTCAGTTTCAGGTGACCGGTTCTGCTTGCGTTCATGGAGTTTGTTCCGAGCCTAAGATCTCGCTTCCGGATACGTTCTCCGGGGGCAGTGAGAATTTTGTTCGCTTTAGAGAGGCTTGCAAACTCCATTTTTACCTACTTCCCCATTCCTCTGGTGATGAGGAGCAGAGGGTGGGGATCATCATCTCGCTGCTCAGGGATAACGCTCAGTCTTGGACCTTTTCGCTGCCGGTGGGGGCACAGCCCCTCGGATCGGTGGATGAATTTCTGGTAGCCCTGGGGCAGATATATGATGACCCGGATCGTATTGCTCTGGCTGAATCTAAACTGCGTCTTTTATGCCAGGGTAAACAGTCTGCAGAGATATATTGTTCTGAATTTCGGAGATGGGCAGCTGATACTGGTTGGAACGATGCTGCACTCCGAAGTCAATTTTGCCATGGTCTTTCGGAGGGATTGAAAGATGCATTTGCTTTTCATGAGAGACCTGCCTCGTTGGAGTCTGCCATGTCTCTAGCTGTTCGTATTTACAGGCGTCTTAGAGAGAGAGGAGAGACTACTCCTTCCTGTCATATTCAGCCCAAGGACAGTGGGGCTGTCTCATTCAGTACGCAGGGGTCTCAGTCGCTCTCAATCCCTTCTGAGCAGGAGGCCATGCAGCTGAGTTTGCTTGCCTCTGATAGTAGAGGATTCAGCTCTCAGAGGAGGGTTTGTTTCTGTTGTGGGGGTATAAATCATTTGGCTAATGTTTGCCCCTTTAGGAGATTCATGGAGTTTTCTGAGGGTAATAAAAAAAGAGACAAAAAAAAAAAAAAAAACTCTAAAAACTTTCCATTTGCTACTATTGGCAAGGTTGATGCGGAAATTAAAGGTTTGCCGTTTGCTTGTAGTTCCGGTTTTCTCCTACCTGCCAAGGTGGCGCTAGACAGCAAGAACATTGTTTGTGAGATTTTTGTAGATAGTGGAGCAGCTGTCAATCTCATTGATAATCAATTTGCTATAACACATGGTTTCCAGGTATGCACTTTGGAAAAGGATATACCTGTTTTTGCTATCGATTCCGCTCCACTTTCTCAAAAATCGTTAAAGGGCATAGTTCACAATATCCGTTTGACTGTGGGTGATGCTCATGTTGAGGATATGTCATGTTTCGTCTTAAGCGGATTACCTACTCCTCTAGTGTTGGGGCTACCCTGGCTCACTAAACATAACCCCACCATTGATTGGCAAGCAAGGCAAATAAATGGTTGGAGTGAGTTTTGCAGAGAGAATTGCCTCATGGCGTCTCTTTCAGAGCTTTCTACCAAGACTGTATCATCTTTTCTCTCTGAATTTTCGAATGTGTTTTCCGAGAGTGGTGTCCAGGAGTTGCCTCCTCACCGGGAGTACGATTGCCCTATTAATCTCATCCCAGGCGCCAAGCTGCCAAAATCACGTTTATACAATCTCTCCCAACCTGAAAGAGTCGCTATGCGTACTTATATCTCTGAGAGCCTGAGAAAGGGACACATCCGACCCTCGAAGTCACCTGTTGCCGCTATATTTTTTTTGTTAAGAAAAAAGATGGTTCTTTAAGACCTTGTCTGGATTTCAGGGAGCTGAACCGTATCACAATTCGTGACCCATATCCGCTTCCTCTGATCCCGGACCTGTTTAACCAGATTGTTGGGGCTAAAGTTTTTTTAGGCATACAACCTAGTCAGGGTCAGGGAAGGGGACGAATGGAAGACGGCCTTCAATACCCCTGAGGGTCATTTCGAGAATTTGGTTATGCCCTTTGGCTTGATGAATGTTCCGGCCGTCTTTCAACATTTTGTGAACAGTATTTTTTATCATTTAATGGGGAAATTTGTACTGGTGTATCTAGATGACATTTAGATTTTTTTCTCCTGATTTCAAAACTCATCGGGACCACCTATGTCAGGTCTTGCTCATTTTGCGGGAGAATAAATTGTACGCTAAACTGGAAAAATGTGTGTTTGCAGTTCCGGAGGTTCAATTTCTTGGTTTTCTTCTCTCCGCTTCTGGTTTTCGAATGGACCCTGAGAAGGTCCGCATTGTGCTTGATTGGGAGCTTCCTGAGAATCAGAAGGCACTGATGCGGTTTTTGGGTTTTGCCAATTATTACAGAAAGTTGATTTTGAATTATTCCTCTGTTGTTAAGCCACTCACTGATATGACTAAAAAGGGGGTAGATTTTTCCTCCTGGTCGGTAGATGCGCTTAAGGCCTTTTCTAGTATCAAAGAGAGTTTTGCTTCTGCTCCCATTTTGGTACAACCTGATGTCTCTCTACCTTTTATTGTTGAGGTGGACGCTTCTGAGGTGGGTGTGGGTGCGGTCTTATCTCAGGGTCCCTCTCCTGCAAAATGGCGACTGTGTGCCTTTGTCTCAAGGAAACTCTCCTCTGCAGAGAGAAATTACGATGTGGGAGATAGGGAGTTGTTGGCAATCAAATTAGCTTTTGAGGAATGGCGCCATTGGTTAGAGGGAGCCAGACACCCTATTACCGTGCTTACCAACCATAAGAATCTGGCCTACTTGGAATCAGCCAAGCGTCTGAACCCGAGACAGGCCAGATGGTCTTTGTTCTTTTCTAGGTTTAATTTTGTTGTCACGTTCCGCCCTGGGGTTAAAAATGTGAAGGCGGATGCCCTGTCACGTTGTTTTCCGGGAGGGGGGAACTTTGAAGACCCGGGTCCCATTTTGGCTGAAGGGGTGGTCGTCTCTGCTCTTTATCCTGATTTGGAGGCAGAGGTTCAGGCAGCCCAGGCAGAGGCTCCTGATCTTTGTCCTCCTGGGAGGTTGTTTGTGCCTCTCGCTTTACGACACAAGGTTTTTAAGGAGCACCACGATACTGTCCTTGCTGGGCACCCGGGGAGTAGAGCCATTGCTCGGAGATTCTGGTGGCCAGAAAGACGGTTGAGGGTTTTGTGGCAGCCTGCGAGACCTGCGCTCGTGCCAAGGTCCCTCATTCACGGCCATCGGGTTCTCTCCTCCCGTTACCCATTCCTTCCCGTCTTTCCATGGACTTCATTACGGACCTACCTCGTTCCTCAGGGAATACTGTGATTCTGGTGGTAGTGGACAGTTTTAGCAAAATGGCGCATTCCATTCCCTTTCCTGGGTTACCCAATGCTAAGACGTTGGCGCAAGCGTTTGTTGATCACATTGTTAAATTGCATGGCATTCCTTCAGACATTGTTTCTGATAGGGGCACACAATTTGTTTCCAGATTCTGGAAGGCCTTCTGTTCTCGCTTGGGGAATCAGTTGTCATTTTCTTCTGCTTTTCATCCACAGTCGAATGGTCAGACCGAACGCGTCAATCAGAATCTGGAGACATATCTGCGCTGTTTTGTGGCGGAGAATCAGGAGGATTGGTATTCTTTTTTGTCCCTTGCTGAGTTTGCTTTAAATAACCGTCGCCAGGAGTCCTCTGATAAGTCACCATTTTTTGGTGCATAAGGGTTTCATCCACAATTTGGGACATTCTCTGGAGAGGGGTCTTCTGGTTTACCTGATGAGGAGAGATTTTCCTCGTCTTTGTCATTTATTTGGCAAAAGATTCAGGGTAATCTGAAGAGGATGAGTGAGAGATATAAACGTGTGGCGGATAAGAGACGTGTGCCTGGTCCGGACCTGAATGTGGGTGATCAGGTGTGGTTGTCTACAAAGAATATCAAACTGAAGGTTCCCTCCTGGAAGTTGGGTCCTAAGTTTATTGGGCATTACAAGATCTTGTCCGTCATCAATCCCGTTGCCTTCCGTCTTGATCTTCCTCAGACTTGGAAGATCCATAATGTTTTTCACAGGTCCCTATTAAAACCTTATGTCCAACCCACTGTACCCTCCTCTTTGCCTCCTCCTCCGATTTTTGTTGATGGTAATCTTGAATTCCAGGTCTCTAGGATTGTGGATTCTCGCATTGTCCGCGGTTCTCTCCAGTACCTTGTTCATTGGGAGGGTTATGGTCCTGAGGAGAGGATGTGGGTCCAGTGGCGGACATTAAGGCCACTCGTCTCATCAAGGCTTTCCATAGGTCTCATCCTGAGAAGGTGGGTTCTGAGTGTCCGGAGTCCACCCGTAGAGGGAGGGGTACTGTCACCGCCATTTCTGTGAGAAGGTCTGACAGACGTCCTTCTCTACCTCTTGCATGATGTTCTTTGTTTTGGTTTCACTTTCTCATCTAATTTTCTTCTCCCAGGTGTCATCTATTTAGACTAATCCTCTTTCCTTTATATTCCCTCCCATACTGCCTCACTTTGCGGTTTATACTACTTCCTGGATTGAAGTGTTCACTACTGAAGGCTTCTGCTGCTGCTTGTTCAGATAAGTCCTTTCATGTATTGTGTTTCCTTGCTGGCTTGATTCTAAGTGACCCTGACTCCCTCCGTATTAAGTGCAGAGAGTCGGTGGTTGTGTCCCCTCACTATTATAGGGTTTTCAGGTGTCACACAGTCTAGGTACAGGGGCATACCATCGTCTACCTTTGAGACCCTTGTATGTGCTTAGCAGTCAGGGTGAGCTCTTAGGGTTTTATAGGTCACCTATATGCTCCTTAGTTTGGGATCAAGCCAGTCGGATGTTTATTCATAACTTCCAGCTATCTGCAACATCATCCGTGACATTCAGACAGATTCAGGAAAGAATTCAGACAAAATGTTAGTTTAGGAAAGGGGAAGAGCTGATAGATGAAGAAAGAAGCATTTTTCTCTGATTAGATATTTTACAATATTTCTTATATTTGTCTGTACTATTGATTTCTGCAAAGTTGTATGAACAGTTAGTGACCGTGTATGTCACTATGTCTTCTCGTCCTGGAGCCCCATATGTGAGTATGTCAATGTTTTGACCTCAAAGTGCCAATTTGCATTGGAGCAAGTATCAATGCATCATTGTCCCATAAGAGTCAGCGGTAGAAAGAATTTTTGTATACCCTAAGTGACATTGCTAAACCCCAAAATAGATAAGAGACCCCACTTTCGCTCACAATGCTTGCCTTGTGCATTTCATGGTGTAATGGCATCTCCACAAACATCTGGAGAGGGTCAGCATTGACAACAGTTGTGGGGGTGTAGAAGACTGAAAATACAAAATTGACCTTTGGATTGAGCAATGTGAAGGGCAGTAATGACTAAAGCAAGAAGAACATTAGGGGAAAGGCCAGTCCGGACACAGTAAGATAGAAGTCGCCAGTTGTGTATGTTAGGAAAGGAAATGGGGCTTAGCTGAAATACCAGACACAGTTTGTGGACAAGAGTGGCACTGTTTCTGGACAAAAAAAATAAATCTAAACTTTTGGATAGATTAAGTCTGATTAGTGGAAATCTGACTGATTCATCTTCCACCAATATCAAAAAGTCAGATCCTCTTCCCCCAGAGCTCTATTAACAATTGTGAAAGCTGCAGAGCTAAAATCAAACAACATTTTCGCCTATTTCATAGCCGTTATACCAGATATCAGGGCTGGGACGAGGGGTAGGCAAGGGTAGGTGCCCACCTAGGGCGGCACCTCGCTACCTATAAGAGGGGGTGATATCATGGTCGCATCTGTGGAAGTAGAGTGGCGCAAGAGTTCACAATGACGTCACCATGACCTCCTGCTCCAGGTCTCGCATGACCACGGCATTGTGTGAGACCAGGTGCGGGAACGGTGATGTCATGTGGACCACCTGCGCCAAGACGTGGCAACACAGGCCACAGCTCAGGCTGTAGCCTTCATCCATCTCAGACGGCATCGGGGGACGGAAGTGAGGTAACTGGTATTTTTTTCTCCCCGAGCAAAACAGTACTGGAAGCACCATGCAAGGGGGTGGATGAGCATCATGTATACCTGGCACTACAGGGGGAGGGGTAGCATTTTATACTGCCACTAAAAGGGGGAGGGGGATGCATTATATACTGGCACTACAAGGGGTAGGGTGATGCATTATATACTGGAACTACAAGGGGTAGGGGGATGCATTATATACTGGCACTACAAGGGGTAGGGGGATGCATTATATACTGCCATTAAAAGGGGGAGGGGGATGCATTATATACTGACACTACAAGGGGTAGGGGATGCATTATATACTGGCACTATAAGGGGGAGGGGGATGCATTCTATACTGGCACTACAAGGGGGAGGGAGATGAATTATATACTGGCACTACAAGGGGGAGGGAGATGCATTATATACTTGCACTACAAGGGGTAGGGGGATGCATTATATACTGGAACCACAAGGGGGAGGGGGATGCATTATATACTGGAACTACAAGGGGGAGGGGGATGCATTATATACTGGCACTACAAGCGGTAGGGGGATGCATTATATACTGGCACTACAAGCGGGAGGGGGATGCATTATATACTGGAGCTACAAGGGAGAGGGGGATGCATTATATACTGGAGCTACAAGGGGGAGGGGGATGCATTATATACTGGCACTACAAGGGGGAGGGGGATGCATTATATACTGGCACTACAAGGGAGAGGGGGATGCATTATATACTGGCACTACAAGGGAGAGGGGGATGCATTATATACTGGAGCTACAAGGGGTAGGGGTATGCATTATATACTGGCACTACAAGGGGGAGGGGGATGCATTATATACTGGCACTACAATGGGTAGGGGGATGCATTATATACTGACACTACAAGGGAGAGGGGGATGCATTATATACTGGCACTACAAGGGGAGGGGGATGCATTATATACTGGCACTACAAGGGTGAGGAGGATGCATTATATACTGGCACTACAAGCGGGAGGGGGATGCATTATATACTGGAGCTACAAGGGAGAGGGGGATGCATTATATACTGGAGCTACAAGGGGGAGGGGGATGCATTATATACTGGCACTACAAGGGGGAGGGGGATGCATTATATACTGGCACTACAAGGGAGAGGGGGATGCATTATATACTGGAGCTACAAGGGGGAGGGGGATGCATTATATACTGGCACTACAATGGGTAGGGGGATGCATTATATACTGACACTACAAGGGAGAGGGGGATGCATTATATACTGGCACTACAAGGGGGAGGGGGATGCATTATATACTGGCACTACAAGGGGGAAGGGGATGCATTATATACTGGCACTACAAGGGGGAGGAGGATGCATTATATACTGGCACTACAAGGGGTAGGGGGATGCATTATATACTGGCACTACAAGCGGGAGGGGGATGCATTATATACTGGAGCTACAAGGGAGAGGGGGATGCATTATATACTGGAGCTACAAGGGGGAGGGGGATGCATTATATACTGGCACTACAAGGGGGAGGGGGATGCATTATATACTGGAGCTACAAGGGGGAGGGGGATGCATTATATACTGGCACTACAAGGGAGAGGGGGATGCATTATATACTGGCACTACAAGGGGGAGGGGGATGCATTATATACTGGCACTACAAGGGGTAGGGGGATGCATTATATACTGGCACTACAAGGGGAGGGGGATGCATTATATACTGGAACTACAAGGGAGAGGGGGGTGCATTATATACTGGCACTACAAGGGGTAGGGGGATGCATTATATACTGGCACTACAAGGGAGAGGGGGGTGCATTATATACTGGCACTACAAGGGGTAGGGGGATGCATTATATACTGGCACTACAAGGGGGAAGGGGATGCATTATATACTGGAACTACAAGCGGTAGGGGGATGCATTATATACTGGAACTACAAGGGGTAGGGGGATGCATTATATACTGGAACTACAAGGGGGAGGGGGATGCTTCATAATAACATAGTAACATAGTACATAAGGCCGAAAAAAGACATTTGTCCATCCAGTTCGGCCTGTTATCCTACAAGTTGATCCAGAGGAAGGGGGGAAAAAACTGTGAGGTAGAAGCCAATTTTCCCCACTTAAGGGGGAAAAAGTTCCTTCCCGACTCCAATCAGGCAATCAGAATAACTCCCTGGATCAACGACCCCTCTCTAGTAGCTATAGCCTGTAATATTATTACACTCCAGAAACACATCCAGGCCCCTCTTGAATTCCTTTATTGTACTCACCATCACCACCTCCTCAGGCAGAGAGTCCCATAGTCTCACTGCTCTTACCGTAAAGAATCCTTTTCTATGTTTGTGTACAAACCTTCTTTCCTCCAGACGCAGAGGATGTCCCCTCGTCACAGTCACAGTCCTGGGGATAAATAGATGATGGGATAGATCTCTGACCCCTGATATATTTATACATATTAATTAGATCTCCCCTCAGTCGTCTTTTTTCTAAAGTGAATAACCCTAATTTTGATAATCTTTCAGGGTACTGTAATTGCCCCATTCCAGTTATTACTTTAGTTGCCCTCCTCTGGACCTTCTCCAGCATTGCTATGTCTGCCTTGTTCACAGGAGCCCAGAACTGTACACAGTCCTCCATGTGTGGTCTGACTAATGATTTGTAAAGTGGTAGGACTATGTTCTCATCACGGGAATCTATGCCCCTTTTGATGCAACCCATTATCTATTGGCCTTGGCAGCAGCTGCCTGACACTGGTTTTTGCAGCTTAGTTTGCGGTTTATTAAAATTCCCTAGGTCCTTTTTCATGTCAGTGTTCCTGTCACGGAACCGTGAACCAGACGTACAACAAGAGATAAGTGAAAATAAGAAGGCTTTATTGAAAATAAAGCTGTAAAGCAAAAGTCCAAACGGATGGCGAAACCGAAGCAGAGTCTTTGCGAAGCCAGAGGTCAGGAACCAGAAGGGTAGTCAGACGAAGCCAGGATCAGGAACCAGCAGGGTAGTCAGACGAAGCCAGGATCAGGAGCCAGCAGGGTAGTTGGACGAAACCAGAATCAGGAACCAGCAGGGTAGTCGGACGAAACCAGGATCAGGAACCAGAAGCAGCAGCAGTCTAGAAGCATGGGAACACAGGAGGACCAAGCAAGGAACTGAAGCCACAGACCTCCTATATATATGAGCTAGGCATCCAGCTCCTCCCAGTGGGAAGGAGGAGCCGCAGGGTGGGAGGCTACAAGAAACCCAGAAACCAAGATGGCCGCCAGCACATGTCAAACGAAGGAGAACAGCAAGAAGGTAAGACCATGACAGTACCTCCCCCTCAAGGGCCCCTCCTCCGCGGAGTAAAGAACGGTTTCTGAGGGAAGCGTGCGTGGAAGGCTCGGAGCAAGGCAGGAGCATGGACATCTGCGGAGGGAACCCAGGAACGCTCCTCTGGACCATAACCACGCCAATGGACCAAAAACTGCACCCGACCGGGGACCAGGCGTGAGTCCAGGATATTGCTCACCTCATACTCCTCACGATTACCCACTTGGACCGGACGAGGCCGAGGAACCGAGGAAGTGAAACGATTACACACCAGTGGCTTCAACAGGGAGACATGAAACACGTTGGAGATCCGCATGCCAGGAGGAAGCGCAAGGGCATAGGCTACCGGGTTTACCCTGCGAAGCACTCGGAAGGGACCAACAAAGCGAGGCGCCAGCTTGGGAGTGGGCACTCGAAGGTTGAGGTTGCGGGTGGACAACCATACACGGTCTCCGACCTGGTAGGAAGGAGCAGGCGCTCGTCTGCGATCAGCCTGGAGTCTCTGGCGCTGCGCAGAGACCTCAAGGGACTTCTGGATCAGTACCCAAGAAGCACGTAGGACGGAAAGGTGATCCTCCACAGCCGGAATATCCTGGGGAGAGAATACCTCCGGTAACACGGCAGGTTGGAACCCATAATTGGCCATGAAGGGAGACGTCCCAGAGGAAGAGTTCACCGCCGTGTTCCTGGCAAACTCAGCCCAAGGCAGGAGGTCAACCCAATTGTCTTGGTGATCGGAGACATAGCAACGAAGGAATTGCTCCAAGGCCTGATTGGATCGTTCTGCGGCCCCATTGGACTGAGGGTGGTAGGCCGAGGAGAAGGAGAGATGAATCCCCAACTGGGAGCAAAAGGCGCGCCAGAACCTGGACACAAACTGACTCCCCCGTTCCGACACAATCTCCTTGGGCAAACCGTGCAACCGGAAGACCTCCCTGGCAAAAATCGTGGCCAACTCTTGTGCAGAGGGTAACTTCTTGAGAGGAACACAGTGGCACATTTTGGAAAACCGATCCACAATCATGAGAATGACCGTATGGCCTCGGGATGCAGGGAGGTCCACAATGAAATCCATCCCCAGGTGTGACCATGGGCGCTCCCCGGTGGCTATGGGTTGCAGAAGGCCCAACGGAAGGTGCCGAGGGGACTTACTCTGGGCACAAACGGAGCATGCCGCTACATATGCGGCGATGTCGGAACGTAGGGAAGGCCACCAGAACAGACGTGAAACAGCCCAGGACAGCTGATTCTTTCCAGGATGCCCCGCGGTCTTGGAGTTATGGTAGGTTCGCAACAACCGAGTGCGCAACTCCTCAGGCACAAAACATCTGCCGTTGGGTCTCCCAGAGGGAGCACCAGATTGAGCCGCCAAAATCTGCTCACCCAGGGGAGAGGTCAGGCTGGTGCGAATGGCGGCCAAGATCTGATTCGGAGGTATGACCGAAGTCGGAATCGACTCCTCCCTGGACAGCTCGGAGTACTGCCGTGATAAGGCATCCGCCCTGATGTTCTTGGAACCGGGTAGGTAGGAGACCACGTAATTAAAACGTGACAAGAACAGAGCCCATCTGGCCTGACGTGGTGTCAATCTCTTGGCCTCAGAAAGGTAGGTCAGATTCTTGTGGTCCGTCAGGATGAGGACCGGAACCACCGAACCCTCGAGCAAGTGCCTCCATTCTTTAAGGGCCTGCACGATGGCCAATAACTCCCTGTCACCAATCTGATAGTTGCACTCCGCGGAAGACAGTTTCCGGGAGTAAAACCCACAAGGAAGCAGAGGACCCTCTGGTGTTCTACGCTGAGACAGAAGGGCGCCTACTCCCGTCTCAGACGCGTCCACCTCGAGGACAAAGGGCAACCCAGGGTTGGGATGCGACAGAATCGGAGCCGACACAAAGGCGGACTTTAGAGCCTCAAAAGCTCGGATGGCCTCGAGCGGCCAGACCTGGGAATTACTGCCCTTCCTGGTCAGATCCGTGAGAGGCTTGGCTAGCATGGAAAAGTCCCTGATGAACTTCCGATAATAATTGGCGAAGCCCAAAAAGCGCTGCAGGGAACGAAGACCACTGGGCTGGGGCCACTGTAAGACAGCCGAAACCTTCTCAGGATCCATGGAGAACCCCTCAGCGGAAATGATGTAACCTAAGAAGGTTACCTGGGATCGGTGAAATTCGCATTTCTCAAGCTTACCGAACAGCTTGTTCTCTCGTAACCGTTGCAACACTCGTCTGACATCCAGAATGTGGGCCTCCATGGATTCAGAATATACCAAGATGTCATCCAAATAGACCACCACACACTGCTGCAACAGGTCACGGAAAACATCGTTGATGAATTCCTGAAAGACTGCGGGCGCATTGCACAACCCAAAGGGCATAACCAAGGATTCATAATGACCGGTCCTGGTGTTAAACGCGGTCTTCCACTCATCGCCCGCCTTGATCCTTACCAGGTTATATGCCGCCCTCAGGTCGAGTTTGGTAAAGACCGTGGCCCCTTTAAGGCGATCGAACAGCTCGGAAATCAAGGGTATCGGGTAAGCGTTCTTGATCGTGATGCGATTGAGGCCCCTGTAATCGATGCAAGGCCTCAACTCACCGCCCTTCTTTTTCACAAAGAAAAATCCAGCCCCTGCCGGGGACGAGGATTTGCGAATGTGTCCGCGTGAAAGCGCCTCCCTCACGTACTCCTCCATGGCCTCATTCTCCGCTACCGACAGTGGATAGACTTTGCCACGAGGAGGAACGGCACCAGATTGTAACTCTATGGCACAATCGTATGGGCGGTGCGGAGGTAGGGCAACCGCGCGCACCTTATCGAATACATCCCGGTACTCCTCGTATTCAGGAGGCAACAGAGAGTCCGAGGAAGTACACAGCAACTTGACAGACCCATGGATGCAACTAGCCCCACACTGCGGTGACCACGAGAGGATCTCGGCCGATCTCCAATCGAAAGTCGGATTATGCTTCCGGAGCCAGGGGTACCCCAAGACCACCGAGTAGTGTGGAGACGAAATAACCTGGAGGCAGACCGACTCTCTGTGAACGGCACCAATGGCTATCCCCACTGGAAGGGTCTCATGAGTCACGTGTGGCGGCAGAAGGGGTCTGCTGTCTATCGCCTCAAGAGCCAGTGGGGAACCTCGAGCCTGCAGAGGAATGGAATTGGCGGCAGCGAACACATTATCAATGAACAAACCACCAGCACCAGAGTCCACCAACGCCTGGGTCGTCACCGAGCCCCCGACCCAGGAGAGGACAACAGTGATCAGTGGTTTGTCAACACGGGAAACCGGGGACGAGGAGACTCCACCCAAGATCTGCCCCCGACAGGATCTCAGGTGCGAGCGTTTCCCGGACGGTTCGGACATGCCAACCGAAAATGCCCACCGAGACCACAGTACATGCATCGGCCCTCGCGTCTCCGGAGTACCCTCTCCCCCTCAGACAGGCGAGCAAACCCCAGCTGCATGGGTTCACCCCCAGACAAGTCATCCCCAGGAGGCGTGGGAGGAGAGGGAGGCACGGGAGGGACAGCAAACGTGGGCGCCAATCTGTTAGAAAACCTCCGCAGGCTCTCCTTAAAGGAAGGTCTCTCCCTGAGTCTGGTGTCAATCAAAATCAGGAAAGAAATAAGAGACTCGAGCTCCACTGGTAGGTCCTTAGCTGCAACCTCATCCTTCAAGGCATCCGAGAGACCATGAGAGAAAGCAGTGACCAGAGCCTCATTATTCCAGCCCACCTCTGCTGCCAGGGTACGAAACTCAATGGCGTATTCAGCTACGGATCGTGAATCCTGTCTGATGGACATATGGAGCTTCGCAGCAGAGGCAGCACGAGCCGGCACATCGAATACCTTCCGAAGAGAAGCAACAAAACCGGAAAACTCGGCAACAACCGGATTGTTGTTCTCCCATAAAGGGCTGGCCCAGGCCAAGGCCTTGTCCGAGAGCAGCGAGATCAAGAAGCCCACCTTTGATCTCTCAGTAGGAAAGGCATGTGGCAGCAACTCTAAATAAATGCCCACCTGGTTAAGGAAACCTCGGCACTGAGTTGGCTCTCCCCCAAAGCGCTGTGGAAGAGGGGCAGAAATGGTCATACCCCGAAACACCGCAGGTGCAACAACAGGTGTCGGGGTAGAGTCTGGCGCAACAACCGGAGCGGCAGTAGGAGCGGGCCCAGGAGCGACAACCGACCCATCGGCAACGGGAGCGAAATGAGCCGTGCGTTCAAGCAGGGTTTGCAACGCCACAGCGAACCGACCCAACAGGTGATCCTGCTGATCAAGTCTGGCAACCAGCGTGGGTAGCGAGGATGGCCCTGTACCGTCAGAATTCATGGCTTGGTCCTAATGTCACGGAACCATGAACCAGACGTACAACAAGAGATAAGTGAAAATAAGAAGGCTTTATTGAAAATAAAGCTGTAAAGCAAAAGTCCAAACGGATGGCGAAACCGAAGCAGAGTCTTTGCGAAGCCAGAGGTCAGGAACCAGAAGGGTAGTCAGACGAAGCCAGGATCAGGAACCAGCAGGGTAGTCAGACGAAGCCAGGATCAGGAGCCAGCAGGGTAGTCGGACAAAACCAGGATCAGGAACCAGCAGGGTAGTCGGACGAAACCAGGATCAGGAACCAGAAGCAGCAGCAGTCTAGAAGCATGGGAACACAGGAGGACCAAGCAAGGAACTGAAGCCACAGACCTCCTATATATATGAGCTAGGCATCCAGCTCCTCCCAGTGGGAAGGAGGAGCCGCAGGGTGGGAGGCTACAAGAAACCCAGAAACCAAGATGGCCGCCAGCACATGTCAAACGAAGGAGAACAGCAAGAAGGTAAGACCATGACAGTTCCCCAGTGTTTTACCATTTAGTATGTACGGGTGACTTGCATTATTCCTTCCCATGTGCATTTCCTTACATTTGTCAGTGTTAAACCTCATCTGCCACTTCTCTGCCCAAGCCTCCAATCTATCCAGATCCCTCTGTAGTAGTATACTGTCCTCTTCAGTGTTAATTACTTTACACAGTTTAGTGTCATCTGAAAAAGTTATATTTTACTGTGCAAGCCTTCTACCAGATCATTAATAAATATATTGAAGAGAATAGGACCCAATACTGACCCCTGAGGTACTTCACTAGTGACAGTGACCCAATCTGAGTGTGTACCACTAATAACCACCCTCTGTTTTCTATCACTGAGCCAGTTACTTACTTACCCACATACAGACGTTTTTTCCCAGTCCGAGCATTCTCATTTTATATACTAACCTTTTATGCGGTACAGTGTCAAATGCTTTGGAGAAGTCCAGATATACGACATCCATTGATTCGCCGCTGCCAAGTCTAGAACTTACCTCCTCATAGAAACTGATTAAATTAGTTTGACATGACCGATCCCTCATGAAGCCATGCTGATATGGCGTTATTTGCTTGTTTTCATTGCGATCCTTCAAGATAGCATCTCTTAGAAAACCTTCAAACAGTTTACCCACAACAGATGTTAAACTTCGCAGCCTATAGTTTCCGGGCTCTGTTTTTGGACCCTTTTTGAATATTAGTGCCACATTTGCTATTCGCCAGTCCTGTGGAACACTCCCTGTCAGTATAGAGTCCTTAAATATCAGAAATAAGGGTCTCTTAGGATACTAGGTTGTATGCCACCTGGTCCCGGCGATTTGTCTATTTTAATCTTTTTAAGTCGCCGCTGTACTTCTTCCTGGGTCAGACAGGGCACTTTTAATGGGGAATTTACTTTTACATTCTGCCACTACATATTCTGACACTACAGGGGGGTTCATTATATACTGGCACTACAGGGGCATGCATTATATACTGGCACTATGGGGGGGGGGGGGGGTGCTCTGCCTAGGGTGCCGAAATATCTTATCCCAGCCCTGCCAGGTGCAGTAATTTGATGTAAGATAAATTAACTGCCCAGTGCGTTATAGAGGTGTGTCTGCTAACAAGCTTGCTGAATGGAGTTGTAACTTAGGATCAGTATAAGTAATGTAATGTATTTATGCAGATTGTACCTATATATAAATTGAAAAATGGCGTTCAAATATCTGTGTGGGGCCAGGAGGAGAGACAGAGGGACAAAGTGATTTTTGTGCACAATGATTCTTAAAATGTCGAATTTATTAAACTTTATTAAAGAGGTATTCCCATCACATACAATGGGGGCATATCGCTAGGATATGCCGCCATTGTCTGATAGGTGCGGGTCCCACTCCTACAAGGAGAACGGAGCGGGGAGAGCTGTGGCTGGAGGACCCTGGGTTTCCCAGGTTCTGTCCACCACCTACTGCTGCTCCCCGCTGCTCCCATACCAGTGAATGGGAGTGCACCGCGCACGCGTGGCCCCAGCTCTCATTCATTTCTATGGGGCAAACGGAAATAACCGAGCCAGCGGGGCATGCGCAGTGCGCCCTCTATTAATTTCCTCGCTCTGTTCTCGTTGTAGGTGCGGGTCTTAGAGGTGGGACCCACACCTATCAGACAATGAAGGCATATCCTAGCCATGTGCCCCCATTGTATGTGATGGCAAAACCCCTTTAAGAACTTCACAAAAATTCTCCAGGAATGTTTATCAAGTCAGTCCCTTGTGAATATCAATCTTTAAAGTCATGAACCACCCCCTCCCCCGACCTCTCGATATCTACCCGTAATAATATGAGTTCATAATATTATTGCATCTTTCTAGCTTATGGCTAAAATAGGAAGAATTGAAGAAACTCATTTCACGTCTCCTGGACTGAAACTATAAAACTCAGCCTTCAAGTTACGCCGGGACTTTTGAGTGAACCACCCCCCTTCCCCCTCGGAAAACTCCTGGAGAAATTTAATTTCGTATCTTCTGCCCGCATTCGGACTGATGAAGAATTTTAAGGCCGATTCACTAATTAAAAATGTTGGAGAAAAATCACTTAACCTCTGCAGGCGAAAGGGGTAAAGAACATCGTCTACAGCCTAAATATGTATATTTTCCTTAAAGGTGTAGCGCTTATTAATCTGTAGGTTCTTAACTTTGCAAAAATTTCTCCCCTTCTCCTGGGGGAGAGGGAAGGTGGGGGGGGGGGGGAGCATGGCCTCACATATATCCATATTGCCTCCTCCAGGGCAAAACGCCTGCCCCTTGTTACTCCACTTATGTTTATACTTGACTTTGACTATTTGCCTGGAAGGGATCAAAATACTTCACAGGGACCCCAATAGTTTTGCACTTACAGCTTAAAGGGGTTCTCCACACGAAAAATATTTTACAATTTGCAAACCAGCCCCTGCATCTGAATACTTTTGTAATTGCATGTAATTAAAAATTTTGTATAACTACTGAGCTATTCAATGAAATCTATCAGTACAGCGCCACCTGCTGTTTGCTCTTTTTCAAAATTCTTTGTCCGGCTCACTGAGACAGAAGCACATGCTCAGTTCCACTTTTTAAATGCCACCAGCTGCAGTAGAAAGGACACACCCTCTGAGGAAGGATACGCCCCCCGAGCAGGCAGCTTGAAATAAATCTAGCAGAGCAATGGGACCGCTGAATGGGAACATCTCTGGATCCATGTGAGGTACAGGGCTGGTTCTAGTTGTGTTAGAAAGAGGTTGTCCTAGATGTACTAGATGATGTCTGATTTTCTTTTTTGAAATTATTCAATGCAGAATTTCACATGTCTCGCCATCAGAAACACTTTGGACGAGACTGATTAAAAGTGGACCTAAGGGGGTGGTGCTCGAAACAAAGAGAGAGACTCTGTGTCAAGCATCACCCCTTATGCCCTACAGTAGTCATAACATTGTCTCAGTTTTTCCTGTGGAGCGTTCCTTTAAGGATTTTTATTTGGCGCACCTGGCTTTAACTGGACACTAAAAAACCCTGGTGTTAGCCACGCCTATTTATTATTATTTTTATTATTTTTCTATACAGTGATAAAAAATATTTTTCAAGATGACTGATACTAGATCTTGGCTGGTTGTGCCATAAAAAAACTAAAACGTTGTGATATTCCTCAGGGTGTCCTGTGAGCGTAACTTCTCCGGCATGACCGTCCCAGCCAGCCACTGAGTGGCAGTGTTAGTTCACGTATGGGACTGTCCTTAGATAACCTCCATTGGCATTGGCGCCTGAGCAGTGAAAGGGTTAAATAATCATCATTTTTATATCCCAAGCAGCTGTTAATGCCCTGTGCAGATTTCTTTTTGCAGGTAAAATAACACGCCGGCGCTAAATTATTGATTAGAGAAATTTTTATGTCAGTTGTAAAGTAAGAATAAATGTTTCAGAAATTCGCTATTAATCATAAGGAGCCGAGATGACCAGAAAGTGAAAAATGCAGCCTCGCGTTAAAGGAACAGTCTAACCAAAATTGTAAAAGTTAAAAGGCAATAAGTTTGACAGAGGGGGCAAAAAAAGAAAAAAAATTTGATCAGGATCATTCAGGAAAGACTGTAAAAGTTGCAGGGTGAAAGATAACGGGACACTATGACAAGTGACCACCTGTGCTGACCTGAAATGGTGGAGTGTCCAGCAACCAAACATATGTCTCTTTTTTAAGCTGCACGAAAGGAAAAATGAAATATCTGAATACCCCAGCAAGTAATGGGCGAGGGAGCCATCTGGAACATGGCCACCATCTTGAAAGCCGCCATATTGGATCAAAGGCACATTTTTCTAATGGGAAGGGGGTTCTGACTAATAGTGGTCGCTCATGTCTGCCCCTATCTGTGCATGAGTGGTCTTCTTGAGATAGAACTGGTCTTGAGCCTCCACCAATCCCTAGAATGAGTGGGAACTGGTCCAATTTTCAGGAGATAGATGTCAATGCATCAGTGGTTCCTCACTCACTGGTCACCACTACTGAGCACATGATCATCTTGAGATTGAGATGGTCCCAGGTGTGGCTTGGTCCCTACTTTTACAATTGAAGCCGACCCCTCTACGACTTATCGTATAGATCCAAGAAACGGGCTGCCAAGGGCGGCCTTATGGAAGAATGCACTATTACATGCTGGCCACCAATAGTGAGGTGAGCAACCAAGAACAGTCCTTCTTCAGGAATGTCATGAGGAACCGCTGAGGCATACTGCCTAGTTTGATTGAAACTGGATCAGGTCCCTCTGATTCTATGGACTAGTGCAGGCCCTTTCCATATCGGACCTTTATGACATTCCCGATCATTAGGGAGCGCAGAACAAGCCCTTTTAAAATCGGAGTGGGCCCTGCGATTAGCTGATTGTGTAGATCCAAGAAACCGACTGGCCAAGGGCAGCCTCTGTAGGAGGAATTCAGTATTACATGCTGGCCATGCATTTCTTATGTTCTGAATAACAGATGGCGCTCATCTGTGCTAAGGGATCATCTTGTGATTGATTTGATCCCAAGCTTTGCTTGGTCCCCACTTTCAATGATGAGGTGGACATTAAATATTGGTCCTTCATTGTGAGAAACCACTGATGGATGGCCACTAGTCTAATAGAAACTGGACCAGATCCCACTGATTCTAGGGGTCACTTTTTTGTGACGTTCCTGAAGGTTAGGGAACTCAAAACAAGCTCCTTCACAGTCTAAGCCAACACATCCATCAACTGATTGTGTAAGATCTAAGAAACTGACTGAGAGAGGGTGGCCTCTACAGGAAGAATGTAGTATTACATGCTGGCCACCCCCTACTTTCAATGGTAAGGTGAGCACTCAAGACAAGTGCATATTCTGGAAAGTTGTGAGATACCACTAATGTAAAGCCACTAGTCCAATGGAAACTGGACCACATCCCACTCATGTGCCCCCCCCCCCAAGACATACGTAAGTCCTAATAGAGAGGGTTTTCTTCATGAGACAACCCCTTTAAATCTAAGATCTTCAAATTCTGTTTCGTTCCTCCTTTTAGTAGTTTTTATGAGACATCTTGGCAGGGTTTAGTTAGGCTTGTAACTAGGTTTGGGAGGTGAGAATTATATAGGATGTGAACAGCGTCTTAGTTGAAGCTGTCAATTTAGGTAGCAAGGACACTTCCTCGCCGCGGGCTGATGTACGGTCTTGTTGATTATTGCGCTGGACGTCTCGAGAATTCTACAACTTCATGTCTCCCATTTATCTTCACTGTCGACATTGCAGAGTAAATAACAACTAACACCTTCTCCGTCAGGATAATCCATAGTCTTGTCCATAGGGGTCAGTATTATATTAGTTTTACTCTGGTAGGAAAGATTTTCTATTTCGTTGCCAGACCGAAGGCTGGGTAAGCTCGGGAAGTGATAGCCACTCATCAAAAAATGAGCTCTTCTACAGATCCCACACACTTGCAATACAGTCTGGATCCGCACGGGGGCGTCACAATGAGCACTAGCAAAAGCTTGCTCTTTAGAGGGGTTGTCCAGGATTAGAAAATACATAGCTGCTGTCTTCCAAAAACAGCGCTACCGCCCGCCCACAGGTTGTGTGTGGTATTGCAGCTAAGTTCCATTGACTTTGAGTTGAGCTGCAATACTAGGCACAGCCTAAAGACAGGGGTGGCGCTGTTTTTAAAAGGAGATATGGTTTTCTAATGAGGCAACAGGCGCCATTCTAGAAGAGCAATTTGAGCTATGAAAGATTTGGATGTCCCACCCTGGATAGAAGTGTGCTGGTGTTAGGCAGCTGCTGAAAGGGAGCTCATTTTATATGTTTGCATTGAAGCTCTCTGTGCATGCTACCAGGGTGGAGATGTAACCCAACCATTTCTCCAAGAATGCATTTTGATCTGTCTTGACTTAGAACTCGTTCCTCTGTTACTCCTCCTGGAAAGGTTGACATAACTGTGAGTTATGTCCCTAGCTAATAGGATGTATCCCTTAACAGTCTGACCCTGTTTTATGTATGGGCACGCTCCATTCACAAAGAGTAATGGTAACCCCCAATGAATTCATTAATACATTTCCAAGAGGAATAACGGGAATGGCACAAAAAAAAAATAGTCTGATCATGTCATGGGGATTGTCTGGAGAGGGAACAGGTCCAAATTCATTCAGTCACCCAACTTTCCTACTATCCTGAATGGCAAATGTGTGTAGGTATGTGGGAATATGGGACATGGTAGGTTTGCCGTTCAGGAGTCTAGGAAAATGGATGGGGCTGTTAAAGCCGCCATAGAGGTCATCACTCAGCTTTTCTAGAAGCAGATGCAGTCCTTGGCAGAACAGATGTTTCTGTAGAGATCGATGATGTATTTTTCATAGTAAAATGGGAGATTAATTTTCCTGGATTTGGTGCTTTGCAGCAGTGTACGTCGGTGTAATGGCGGTGCATCTCTGACAGGTATTTGTATAGCGCAGTCACACCGCCATATTGTGCTCACAGCATCATTACATTAGTCTTCTGCCCCTCAATCTGTTCCTGTGCCGGTGTCCGGGGAGCTGCTCAGTCATCTGCACAGGCATCATTCTATAGGGGAGGAACGTCAGATAGACGGGTTGAGGGGACTGTAGCTAATAATATACATGCCCCCCACCCCACACACACAGAGTACAACACATGAGCAGGAGAGATTCGCTGTGTACTAGGGGCACATGTTTTACATGACTCCTCTTTACTAGTCTCAATGTTCCCAAAAAGAAGTCACATATACCCCCATAACAGTGTGTTACTCACAGGTACCCCCATAACAGTGTGCCGCTCATATACCCCCATAACAGTGTGTTACTCACAGGTACCCCCATAACAGTGTGCCACTCATATACCCCCATAACAGTGTGCTACCATATACCCCCATAACAGTGTGCCACTTATATATAGTCCCATAACAGTGTGCCACTCACATACCCCTTAACAGTGTGCAACCCATATATACCCCCAAAACAGTGTTCCACTCATATACCCCCATAACAGTGTGCCACAAGTGTATATACCCCTATAACAGTGTGCCACTCACATATACCCCCCTAACAGTGTGTCACTCACAGGTATTCCCATAACAGTGTGCCACTCACATATACCCCCCCCAACAGTGTGTCACTCACAGGTATCCCCATAACAGTGTGCTACCCATATATACCCCCATAACAGTGTGCCACTCATATATACCCCCATAAGTGTGTTACTCATATATACCCCCATAACAGTGTGCCATTCACATATACCCCATAACAGTGTGTTACCCATATATACCCTCATAACAGTGTACTACCCATTTACCCCCATAACAGTGTGCCACTCACATATACTCCCCTAACATTGTGTTACTCACAGGTACCCCATAACAGTGTGCCACTCATATACACCCATAACAGTGTACTACCATATACCCCCATAACAGTGTGCCACTTATATATAGTCCCATAACAGTGTGCCACTCACATACCCCTTAACAGTGTGCAACCAATATATACCCCCAAAACAGTGTTCCACTCATATACCCCCATAACAGTGTGCCACAAGTATATACCCCATAACAGTGTGCACTCATATATACCCTCATAACAGTGTGCCTCTCATATATACACCCATAACACTGTGCCTCTCATATATACCGCCATAACAGTGGGCCACTCATATATACCCCCATAACAGTGTGCCTCTCATATATACCGCCATAACAGTGGGCCACCCATAAATACCCTCATAACAGTGTGCCTCTCATATATACCCCCATAACAGTGTGCCACTCATATATACCCCATAACAGTGTGCCACTCAAATATAGCCCCTAACAGTGTGTCACTCACAGGTACCCCCATAACAGTGTGCTACCCATATATACCCCCATAACAGTGTGCCACTTATATATAGTCCTATAACAGTGTGCCACTCACATACCCCTTAACAGTGTGCAACCCATATATACCCCCATAACAGTGTTCCACTCATATACCCCCATAACAGTGTGCCACAAGTATATACCCCATAACAGTGTGCCACTCATATATACCCTTATAACAGTGTGCCACTTGTATATACCCCCATAATAGTGTGCCTCTCATATATACCCCTATAACAGTGTGCCACTCATATATACCCCCATAACAGTGTGCCACTCTACTCATATATACCCCCATAACAGTGTGCCTCTCATATATGCAGTGAACCGGACGGCAGGGGATACATGTGAGGCTACGGTGGGCCGATGGGGGTAGTAGTTCATTTACTCACGGTTAGCAGAGCCTTCCTGGGCCGGCAGTGCAGTGGATGGGAAGACAGCACTAAATCCTCCGGGGCACTCTCTATTGCAGGGAACACCAGCCAGATGGAAGTTGAGGTCCCCCTGATGGTAGAGGTGTTTAAGGTGATTTGGTGGCTGGGCCCTGTGTTCGTGACACCAGCACCGTAAGGTGCAAATGTCGAGTGTAGTAGTAGAAATGATGAGGAGTCGGTTGTAATCAAACAGTTGAACATTTACTGAATCAATTGTCTTCAGGTAGTCAGTACAGATACAGTTCATTTCTATGGCATGAGTGGTGACTCAGAAATAGGTTCAGTAGTATTTCTTTTATCAGGTTTAGGCAAATGTCAGTTAGGGAGTTCTCTAGTACTTTAGCTTTACAGGCGAAGAATAATTAGATTTACTTTAAGTCTACTTTCCATAGCACCCAGGTACTAAATATACTGTTTTCTACTTATCTTGAACTATCCAATAAGGGTGTTTCTCCCTCGTGGCAGGCAAACTCTCTGCGACATTATTTGCAGGATGCTCTCCTGAAGTATTCAGGTTCACTATATTCCGGAAGGCTTCTAGTGAATAAGGACAACTTGGCGCCTTGGTCATCCAGCTGCGTCCAGGAACCTGCAAAGTTACTCTTGGTCACTTGTGCTTGTGAAGTCCATAGGCCAGACTCAGCTCTAAACTTCACTAGGCTCACTTCATACTGTCTGGTGCTTGGCTGCTGTAACTACTCTTAGTTTGTCCTCTCCAGGATTGATCAGGTCCCGGAGGAAAGAAATTGCAGCTGCATCGTGGATAAGGTCTGTTTCTCTTCTCCATACACTTGTTTTCCTCCTCTCACTACAATACACTACTCTGGACTGCCCTTCACTTTTTGTTCTAGCACACCCCAAGCTATATATATTATGTGGCGCCAGCACCACCTAGGGGCGAATGGGTGTAATGACATTGCCAGCCTGATAATAGAAAATACCATACATTGCAAATACATTAGGTAAATAGGCAGATGTTTAAAGTGTCCCGTTTACACACATATGTGGGACGCTGCATACACCACTGCTAAAAGATAATTCATCCTCAACGTTTGATAGAAGCTGTGGATCTTTACGCCGTCACCTTAAATACACCAAATACACTCCACACACACAAATATGCATATATTCATTTCAATGTACTATTATGACACTTCGATACCTCCTGTAATAAAAAGGGTTATGCACAACAATACAGATTTGGCAATTTATCACATATACATTTTGCATAGTTCACATTTTCAAGTTAATTCAGGTGCATAAAGGCATTGCATAAGATAGCAAAAAGGGATAATGGGCGTTGTTCTTCTTCTTTACTTGAAGGGGACAAAATGGGCGGTGAGCTCACATTTGAGGCAATGCAGTCTATGACAGTCCTGTGACAAAGTCCATCCCTGATTTGGGGTTATAAATAATTTGTAATCCAATAGGTTAAGGTGCAAAAATCTTTAAGGCACATCAAAGACTTTTCTGTGTACATTTCCTTGAACATTGCAGAAACTTTTTGATTTAAAGTCCCAGACAACCTGAGAAGGGGGTAAAAAAGGGCTTAAAAGGGCACAAAAACAATGTCGCAACTGGGAATTTCTTTCTGAATTGTGGAGTCCATAGTAGAGTCCTTCAAAAGGTCAGAGGGCTCTGAAGTGGCTTAGGGGAAACTGCCACTGAAACTGTAGAACATACCGTATTTTTGGCCCTATAAGACACACCGGCCCATAAGACTCACCTAGGTTTTTGAGGAGGAAAATAAGGAACTTTTTTTTTTTAACCAAAAGGTGTGCTTTTGGTGGGCTTTGAACTAATGGTAGCCTGTGAATGACACTATTATGGGGGATCTGTGGATAACGCACTGTTATGGGGGATCTGTGGCTGACACTGTTATGAGCGTCTGTGGATGGCACTGTTATGGTGGTCTGTGGATGGCACTGTTATGGGGGTCTGTGGCTGACACTGTTATGGGCGTCTGTGGATGACACTGCTCTGGGGGGGATCTGTGGATGACAGATAAATAGCATCTTATGTTATGTGTCATTCACAGATCCCCCCCATAACAGTGTCCCTGTGAATGACCCCCAATACAGTGTGTGGGGGCTGGCATCTACAGTAGTTTTGTAATGGCAGCGGGGCCCAGTGCAGTCATTGTATTCTATTGCACCGGGCCCCACTCACTGTACTAATCGTATCTAACTGCAGGCAATGTTTAACTATAGAAAATCTTCAGTCCAGCAGCCTGTACTTACGACCATAGCAGGCAGGAGGCAGGAGGCTGGGCGAGCGGGCACTGGCAGCGTAACTCAATACGTCACGTGCCCACGCCGTCTGCTTCATTCATAAAGTGGGCGGAGCAGGCGCGTGACGTAGTGAATTACGCTGCCAGTGCCCGCTCGCCCAGCCTCCTGCCTGCTATGGTCGTAAGTACAGGCTGCTGGATTGAAGATTTTCTATAGTTAAACATTGCCTGCAGTTAGATACGATTAGTACAGTGAGCGGGGCCCGGTGCAATAGAATACAGTGACTGCACCGGGCCCCACTGCCATTACAAAACAAGATGCTGGTCCCCAGCCCCTCCTCGCTGATACACCTCCGACCGCGCTGTGCAGCATTCGGTCGGCTGTGTATCAGTGTAAACGGCAGCATTCGCCCCATAAGACGCACTTATAAGGTCTTATAGGGCGAAAAATACGGTAAGAGTTCCTATGATAACAATGTCTCTGGCTCAATTATAATATTGGCCAACCGGCCTATTTAGGTGTATGGATCTGGCAGGGCCGGTGCAAGGATTTTTGCCGCCCTAGGCAAAGATCCATTTTGCCGCCCCCTCATGTCACTCACTCACTGACAGACACACACACACACACTGACAGACACTCACTGAATGACGTACACAGAAACTCACTGATAGACACACACTCACTGACAGACAGACATACACTCACTGACAGACAGACATACACTCACTGACATACACACATACACTCACTGACAGACACACATACACTCACTGACAGACACACATACACTCACTGACATACACACATACACTCACTGACAGACACACATACACTCACTGACATACACACATACACTCACTGACAGACACACATACACTCACTGACAGACAGACATACACTCACTGACAGAAACGCACTCAGACACTCACTGAATGACGTACACAGAAACTCACTGACAGACACACATACACTGACTGACAGACACACACTCACTGACAGACACTCACTGACAGACATACACCTACCCACTGAAACACACACACACAGAAACTCACTGACAGTCAGTCTCAATGGCAGACAAACACACACACATACTCACTGATAAACACACAGACACTTACTGACCGACAGACATCCACACTCACTGACATACACACACAGACACTCAATGACAGACACCCATACATTTACTGACAGAAAGACAGACATACATACACTCACTCACTGACATAAATACACAGGCAGACACTCACTCAAACACTCACCTCACTGGGGTCCAGTGCTGTGCAGCTCCTCAGTCCTCCAGCGCGCCGTTTAGTAGGCCGGGGCCGGAATGACGTCATATTCCGGCATCACAGAGGGCGCGCGAGGGAGGAGTGGGGAGCTGCTAGAACAGCCTCCCTTGCCGCCCGCCTCCTCTCCTCCAGTAATTTACTGCCAGAGCAGGCACTTGCCATCAGGGTAAGCAGATGCCTGCTCTGCCATATTTAAGAAGGACCTCCATCTCCAGGCCCCCCTGTAACGGCGCTGGGGGCGGCTCAAGAGCCGCTCGCCCAGGGCTGCAGCCCCAGTCAGGGGGAGCCCACCAGGGCACCCCCAGCAGGCCGGCGCCCTAGGCAAACACCTAGTTCGCCTATATGGTTGCACCGGCCCTGGGATCTGGAGAGCTGGGTACATCTGTATCAAGGGGGCTTCCAGAATCCCACTCATCCGATGATGGCTCATTCAGGCACGCTGGTATGTAGGAGGGCTTGCATTGCAGCTTTTCAGAAATAGGCTCCAGCCCAACAACAGGTTTACAAAGTTTTTCTTCCACAGGTGCAGGAATAACTAGAGCTGTTTCATTACAGTACTAGTAGTACTTTCTGTAGGCAGCTGTTTACTCTGCCTAAGTTCAGAAGAGGGAACAGAAATCTCCTGATGGCGTTGAACGGCAAGCCGCTGCAGAAGTCGGGTGCATTCCCAGGTGGGGTCTCTTGCGGGTACTGACTCTGACGTGGCACGAGGACACTGCTGCTTGGATATTTGTTCCTGCAAACCCAGTAGCATACTGGTTCTGGATGTTGGGCGGCACGTACTTAGCAGTCGGGGGCGGTAGTTAGGTCTGGCTCCTCATCTTCCTCAGACTCAGGGTCCTCCCAGGACTCTGCTTGCGGCCTTGGCTGTGTTACGGCAGTCATGTATGGAACGCGGATGCCCTCTGCTGGGGTGAACACCACTTCATTACAATACAGGCTGTGGAGCCAGCTAGGGAGTTCTTTTCTTTTAACAGACCTGCGGTTCACATAATAGTCTCGGTCAGTCTCTAGATCTCTAATGAAACTGAAGCCTAGTGTTTTACAAAACGAGAGAACCCGACCTAGTCTCCATGCTGGGACTGGAGTATGCTCTAGGGGTTCCTCCATAAGCTTGCGAGTGAGTCCCTCATTATACTTCTTGCAAGCGTGAGTTCTAGGGAGCCGTGCGGTTTTAATCTCAGCCGAGAGTTTGGCCCAGAGTGCAGCATGCGAAGCTGCTGGTAAATGTCCACCGCTAGCGTCAGCAATAGGGTTATAATCAGCTGGAGTAACTACAACTGGCTGACCTGTAGTATAGGCGGGCGGCCTAGGTGGAGGATCCACTCCGCGTTCCCTCCAGTAGTGCTCCCACACCTCCTGTATGTGGTCCTGCAGCGCCTTCTCGTCATGGATGACCACAAGGGGTGCAGCAAGTGGCATTCCTTCTGCTCTCCGGAGCGCTGCCTCAGGCGTGAGGTTCGCGTTTCCCTCCGGCGCTGGTTCAGCATTGCTGTCCGCCATAGCTGTCTCTTGCTCCTTCTCAGCTTACTCTTGCGTCTCTTCAGTGTGCGCACGTCACGCTCTGATCTGACTGTCCCGCCCCCTAGGTCAGTTTGCATACAGGAGGGGGGCGGCGGCGGCTTCTGAACTCTAGCAGCAGCGTCAGCAGAGCAATGTAGATTAGGTTATTTTGCATAATAGGCTTGGCTTAACTTTTCCCGCTTTGAAGGAGGTGTAACACAATGTTCCCGCTCTACCGGGAGTGCAGAATTATTAGGCAAGTTGTATTTTTGAGGATTAATTTTATTATTGAACAACAACCATGTTCTCAATGAACCCAAAAAACTCATTAATATCAAAGCTGAATATTTTTGGAAGTAGTTTTTAGTTTGTTTTTAGTTTTAGCTATTTTAGGGGGATATCTGTGTGTGCAGGTGACTATTACTGTGCATAATTATTAGGCAACTTAACAAAAAACAAATATATACCCATTTCAACTATTTATTTTTACCAGTGAAACCAATATAACATCTCAACATTCACAAATATACATTTCTGACATTCAAAAACAAAACAAAAACAAATCAGTGACCAATATAGCCACCTTTCTTTGCAAGGACACTCAAAAGCCTGCCATCCATGGATTCTGTCAGTGTTTTGATCTGTTCACCATCAACATTGCGTGCAGCAGCAACCACAGCCTCCCAGACACTGTTCAGAGAGGTGTACTGTTTTCCCTCCTTGTAAATCTCACATTTGATGATGGACCACAGGTTCTCAATGGGGTTCAGATCAGGTGAACAAGGAGGCCATGTCATTAGATTTTCTTCTTTTATACCCTTTCTTGCCAGCCACGCTGTGGAGTACTTGGACGCGTGTGATGGAGCATTGTCCTGCATGAAAATCATGTTTTTCTTGAAGGATGCAGACTTCTTCCTGTACCACTGCTTGAAGAAGGTGTCTTCCAGAAACTGGCAGTAGGACTGGGAGTTGAGCTTGACTCCATCCTCAACCCAAAAAGGCCCCACAAGCTCATCTTTGATGATACCAGCCCAAACCAGTACTCCACCTCCACCTTGCTGGCGTCTGAGTCGGACTGGAGCTCTCTGCCTTTTACCAATCCAGCCACGGGCCCATCCATTTGGCCCATCAAGACTCACTCTCATTTCATCAGTCCATAAAACCTTAGAAAAATCAGTCTTGAGATATTTCTTGGCCCAGTCTTGACGTTTCAGCTTGTGTGTCTTGTTCAGTGGTGGTCGTCTTTCAGCCTTTCTTACCTTGGCCATGTCTCTGAGTATTGCACACCTTGTGCTTTTGGGCACTCCAGTGATGTTGCAGCTCTGAAATATGGCCAAACTGGTGGCAAGTGGCATCTTGGCAGCTGCACGCTTGACTTCTCAGTTCATGGGCAGTTATTTTGCGCCTTGGTTTTTCCACACGCTTCTTGCGACCCTGTTGACTATTTTGAATGAAACGCTTGATTGTTCGATGATCACGCTTCAGAAGCTTTGCAATTTTAAGAGTGCTGCATCCCTCTGCAAGATATCTCACTATTTTTGACTTTTCTGTGCCTGTCAAGTCCTTCTTTTGACCCATTTTGCCAAAGGAAAGGAAGTTGCCTAATAATTATGCACACCTAATATAGGGTGTTGATGTCATTAGACCACACCCCTTCTCATTACAGAGATGCACATCACCTAATATGCTTAATTGGTAGTAGGCTTTCGAGCCTATACAGCTTGGAGTAAGACAACATGCATAAAGAGGATGATGTGGTCAAAATACTCATTTGCCTAATAATTCTGCACGCAGTGTATAGGCGTATCTTTACAATTTATGGCGCAGAAAATATTCCAAGAAGCTCTCCAGCGGCCATTTGAAGTACGAAACGTGAATCCATTCACGACAGCAAACAGTCTTAGTGACACAAAAATATCCGTTTTTTCCACTTTTGACACGGCGATTCAATAGTGACTTGTATAGTATGCCCATGCAATTTGTAATCCACAGAAACACTTTTACGGTTCAATAAAGATATAAAGTCTCTCAAGTAAACAAGTGGGGCTTATTCGCATAAGGCGCAGAGGAGTTTATTCTGTTTGTATAAGGCGCAGGGGATTTTGTATCCTGTTCGTGACGCCAATACTATGCAGCGAACCGGACCACAGGGGAAACACGTGAGGCTACGGTGGGCCGATGGGGTTAGTAGTTAATTTACTAGAGCCTCCCTGGGCCGGCAGTGCAGTGGATGGGGAGACAGCACTTAATCCTCCGGGGCACTCTGTACTGCAAGGAACAACAGCCAGATGGAAGTTGAGGTGCCCTTGATGGTATAGGTGTTTAAGGTGCTTTGGTGGCTGGGCCCCTGTGTTCGTGACGCCAAATGTTAAGTGACGCCAAATGTTGAGGGTAGTAGTAGAAATCATGAGGAGTCGGTTGTAATCAAACAGTTGAACATTTGCTGAATCAATTGTCTTCAGGTAGTCAGAACAGATACAGTTCATTTCTATGGCATGAGTGATGACTCAGAAATAGGTTCAGTAGTATTCCATTTATCAGGTTTAGGCAATTGTCAGTTAGGGAGTTCTCTAGTACGTTCAGGAACCTAAAAAGTTACTCTTGGTCACTTGTGCTTGTGAAGTCAATAGGCCAGACTCGGCTCTAACCTTCACTAGGCTCGCTTCATATTTAGACATAGATTTACTGTCTGGTGCTTGGCTGCTGTAACTACTCTTAGGCTGGGTTCACATGAGCAGATGCCGTGCGTGACATCCGCTCCGTGAATGACAGCCAAGACCCGATGCAGACTGCAGAGGCACGGAGCATTAACATGACTGATAATGCTCCGTGCCTCTCTGTGACCTCTTTACTACGAAATCACAGTGACAACTATGATTTCGTAGTAAAGAGGTCACAGAGAGGCACGGAGCATTATCAGTCATGTTAACGCTCCGTGCCTCTGCAGTCTGCATCGGGTCTTGGCTGTCATTCACGGAGCGGATGTCATGCACGGCATCCGCTCGTGTGAACCCAGCCTTAGTTTGTCCTCTCCAGGATTAATCAGGTTCCGGAGGAAATAAATTGCAGCTGCATAGTGGATAAGGTCTGTTTCTCTTCTCCATACACTTGTTTTCCTCCTCTCACTACAATACACTACTCTGGACTGCCCTTCACTTTTTGTTCTAGCACACCCCAAGCTATATATATTATGTGGCGCCAGCACCACCTAGGGGCGAATGGGTGTAATGACATTGCCAGCCTGATAATAGGAAATACCATACATTGCAAATACATTAGGTAAATAGGCAGATGTTTAAAGTGTCCCGTTTACACACATATGTGGGACGCTGCATATATACCCCATAACAGTGTGCCACTCATATATACTTCCATAACACTGTGCCACTCATATATACCCCCATAACAGTGTGTTACCCATTTACCCCATAACAGTGTGCCAGTCATATATACTTCCATAACAGTGTGCCACTCACATATACCCCATAACAGTGTGCCACTCGTGTATACCCCCATAACAATGTGCCACTCATATATACCCTCATAACAGTGTACTACCCATTTATCCCCATAATAATGTGGCACTCACATATACCCCATAGCAGTGTGCAACTCAGATATACCCCCATAACAGTGTGTCACTCACAGGTACCCTCATAACAGTGTGCCACTCATATATCCCCATAACAGTGTGCCACTCATATATCCCCATAACAGTGTGCCACATGTATATATCCCTATAACAGTGTGCCACTCATATATACCTCCATAACAGTGTGCCACCCATATATACCTCCATAATAGTGTGCCACCCATATATACACCCATAACAGTGTGCCATTCATATATCCCCATAACAGTGTGCTACCTATATATACCCCCATAACAGTGTGCCACATATATAGTCCCATAACAGTGTGTCACTCAAATGTACCCCCATAAGTGTGCCACCCACATACCCCTTAACAGTGTGCCACTCATATATACCCCCATTACAGTGTCTAACTCGCAGGTACCCCCATAACAGTGTGCCACTCATATAACCCCCTAACAGCGTGTTACTCGCGAGTACCCCCATAACTGTGTGACACTAATATATACCTCCCTAACAGTGTGGTATATGATATATAACCCCATAGCAGTGTGCCACTAATATATACCCCCATAACAGTGTGCTACTCTTATATACCCCCATAACAGTGTGAGACTCTTATATACCCCCATAACAGTGTGAGACTCATATATACCCCCATAACAGTGTGAGACTCATATATACCCCCATAACAGTGTGCCACTCATATATACCCCATAAGAGTGTGCTGCTCGTATATACCCCCATATCAGAGTGCCTCTCATATACACCCATAACAGTGTGCCACTTATATATACCCCCACAACAGTGTGCCACTCATATACCCCCATAACAGTGTCACTCATATACCCCCATAACAGTGTGCCACTCATATATACCCCCATAACAGTGTGCCACCCACATATCCCTTAACAGTTTGCCACTCAACTATACCCCCCTTATAGTGTGTCGCTCACATACCCCTTAACAGTGTGCCACTCGCATATACCCCCTATAACAGTGTGCCACTCGCATATACCCCCTATAACAGTGTGCAACTCATATATACCCCCATAACAGTGTGTCACTCACAGGTACCCCCATAACCGTGTGCCACCCATATATACCCCTATAACAGTGTGCCACTCACATATACCCCCATAACAGTGTGCCACCCATATATACCCCCATAACAGTGTGCAACTCATATACCTTCATAATCCTGTGCCACTCGTATATACCCTCATAACACTGTGCCACCCATATATACCCTCATAACACTGTGCCACCCATATATACCCCCATAACAGTGTGCCTGCCACAGACATAGCAGTCTGATCTAGAGTCTGTATTCATTTCGTGCTATGATAATGGGGGTCAAAAGCAATGGTTTTTGGGGGGTGTCCTATATAAAGGGGCATCAGGTAGAATACGTCGCACCTTTAACATACGTTAGTCGCCCTGACGTGTGGCGGTGGTCTGTACGTGGCTGCCCAGTGGAAACCTATGATGCTAAATATTCCTCATAACGTTAATTAACAACTAACCGCAGGAGATGATGGATTTTCCCACCCGGCGACCGCACTCACGACAAATATAATTACCGCCATAGAAATAGAAATATACCAGTGGTGTCTGTGAGTCACATTCACTTACCTGGGGATATTGTCTTGGATCAGCTACTTCTGTGTAGCTCTGAGTTCTATCTGTTTGTGGGAAAGCTGGGTGACAACTTCTATGACCAACAAGCCATCACTCAGGGTTGTCAGGCTTCAATGAATCTGCCTTGTAATGCAGCGATATGTGGGGCCAGCAGGGTACAATGAAATATTTCAATGGGCCCCGATATGGTGCACAGCGATAGCGGTGGCCTGGGCCCCAAAATTTCCCCCTGCCACATATAAGACTTAGTACTGTACACCCCTTGTGACAGTTTGGGGCCCATCTGACCCTAAATTCTGCCCTAATGGGTTCCCCGAGATACCCCAGTCTGACGCTGTATCCAAATTTTTGCATAAAGAGAGAAAGTCCCTGCTGGATTATCGGAAACTTCTATTGAATTCTCTCTACTCATTGTTCTGCTGTTCTTGCCAGATTATCAAACTTTCCAGATTATCAGATGCCATATTATCAAACTTTCCAGATGATCAAATGACAGATTATCAAACTTTCCTGATGATTAGATGTCGTATTATGAGATTTCTGGATTATCGCAATTTTTTCATATTATCAGATGCTAGATTATCAACATTTCCAGTTCATCAGATTTTCTGGGCTATCAGATGTTGGAGTGTTAAGATTTCTAGATTAAAAACATTTCTGGATGATCAGATGCCATATTATCAAACTTTCTGGATTTTCAGATGTCAGATTATCACATATTCTAGACTATTAAATGCTGGAGTATCAAACTTTACAGATTATAAACATTTCTGGATGATCAGATGCCATATTATCAAACCTTCTGGATTATCAAATGCCAGATTATCAAATTTTCCCGATGATCAGATGCCGTATTATGACATTTTCTAGATTATCACAATTTTCCATAGTATCAGATGCTAGATTATCAACATTCCCAGTTTATCAGATGCCAGATGATCAGATTTTCTGGGCTATCAGATGTTGGAGTGTTAGGATTTCTAGATTAAAACATTTCTGCATGATTAGATGCCATATTATCAAACTTTCCGGATTATCAGATGTCAGGTTATCAAATTTTCTGGACTGTCAAATGTTAGAGTATCAAACTTTCCAGATCACCATAAACATTTCTGGATGATCAGATGCCATATTATCAAACTTTCTGGATTATCAGGTTTCAAATGATCAAACAATCTACCTACATAATGAACATTTCTGGATGATCAGATGCCAAATTATCAATGTTTCTGGATTATAAAATGCCGGATGATAAAAGTGTCTCGATTATTATATGTCAGAGTACTGACCTTTCTGGATAATAAACATTATTAGATTATCAGATTATCAACATTTTCCAGATTATAAAATGACAGATTAAAGGAAGCTGAAGAAGGATTGCAAGTGGAATGATAAAGCAGCTGGTGATTTACGGTGCGGTAACAGAAAGCTTTCTTAATGTGGACAGAAGGTTTGGGAGTACGGTTATGAGAAAATAATTAGTGCCGCCACCCCCTTCCCCCGGCTGTTTCTAGGTGGAGATGATTTTATTTAGAATTCACAAATGGGAGGTTTAGTGCACGGGGTAGCGGTGCAATCCATCAGTCTGTCAGGCAGGAGATGGAATGTACGAGCGGAGGGGGGTAGGTGCTCCCCGCAGATTGCAGGTATGTGTAAATGGGGCTATACGAAATGGCATACTGTACGTGGCGGCATTATTACCTTGGTGGGGTTGTACAATAATTGAGCCTAAAATAGTGAAATGCGCTTTTCTCCCGCCTGGTAAATACTGTTAGAGGGAGACGTATGACGGCTCATTCAAAAAAGATGTATGGCCTGAGTGTGAACGCGTGAAAAAAAGCCATTACATAAAGGTTACCATATAGGCAAGGGATGGCGACGATACAGTCCCGGGACTGCTAATGTGTGGTTCCCTCCTGAAGAATCACAAAACCATGAGCTCATGGTGGTCTCCCCCCCCTTCCCCAGGACAGTCAGCATCGGGAACATGTCAGGGCTCAATGGACTTGGGGGTCCATGGAGCCATCCTTGTGTAGGCAACAAGCAAAACAGAGCCTCCAATTTTTAGACAATTTAAACCATATAATACCGCCAAATAGTAACAAGATGATACTGCCATATTCTGTACAGACCACATAATAGCCTGAATGATATGCTGCCTCTAAATGATACTAGTGCCTTAAAGAGCCCAAATAATACTGTGAAACAATACTGCAGCGCCCTTATAATACCACCACATATAAAGAGCATAATACCGCCATATAGTGCCAAGACAATACTGCCATATTCTGTACAGACCACATAATAGCCTGAATGATATGCTGCCTCTAAATGATACTAGTGCCTTAAAGAGCCCAAATAATACTGTGAAACAATACTGCAGTGCCCTTATAATACCACCACATATAAAAAAAAATATATCTTAAAGAGCATAATACCGCCATATAGTGCCAAGACAATACTGCCATATTCTGTACAGACCAGATAATAGCCTGAATGATATGCGGCCTCTAAATTATACTAGTGCCTTAAAGAGCCCAAAAGTGCCCCAAAAATACTGTAAAACAATACTGCCATATGCAGCGCCCTTATAATACCACAACATATAAAAAATATCTCTTACAGAGCATAACACCGCCATATAGTGGCAATACAATACTGCCATATTCTGTACAGACCACATAATGGCATCATATTTTGCCTGAATGATATGCTGCACTTAAACAATACTATCTTAAAGAGCCCAAATAATACCGTACAACAATACTGCCACATATAATAATTTATCTTAAAGAGCCCATATAATACTACCATATAGTCTCAATACAATACTGTCATATACTGTACAGACCATGATAATCCATTGTATTTTGCCTAAATGCTATGCTGCATCTAAATGATACTACCTTAAAGTACCAAATAAGACAATGCTGTCCTATGCAGTGCCCATATAATACCCCCATATATAATAATAATACCATATAATACCGCCATAATTGGCAGCACAATACTACCAAAAACAGCAAACATATTATACCACCATATATAGCCGTATATAATAACGTTCCTCATTGACATAATACTCACTAAAAGAGCCCACATAATGCCGCCACATAGTGCCAAGACAATACTACCATATGCCACGCTTGCACATAATAGCATGATAAATCGCTTAGATCATATGTCTCAGTTAAATAATAGTCACTTAAAGAGCCCACATAATACCGCCATACAGTGCCAAGACAATGGAGAGAAAAGAAAAAAATAAGAAAAAAGAATGCGGCACTCACCAAAAAATACTCTTTGCCCACATAATACCGCCATACAGTGCCAAGACAATACTGCCATATGCCACGCTTGCACATAATATCATGATAAATTACTAAGATTATATGTCTCAGTGAAATAATAGTCACTTAAATAACCCACATAATACCGCCTCGCAGTGTCAAGACAATGGAAAGATAAGAAAAAAAGAAAAGAAAAGAGAATGCGGCACTCACCAAAAAATACTCGTTGCAGCTTTATCTACATAAAAATGTCTGCTTCATGCGGGCAAAACACAGCTAGGAGGCAAGAGCCGTTGAAAAAGCGCAACCAGCGCGAAACGGCTGTTGCCTCCTAACTGTGTTTTGCCCGCATGACGCAGACATTTTTATGTGAATGAAGCTGCAAAGAGTATTTTTTGGTGAGTGCCGCATTCTTTTTTCTCTTCTTTTTTTCTTTTCTCTCCATTGTCTTGGCACTGTGTGGCGGTATTATGTGGGCTCTTTAAGTGACTATTATTTCACTGAGACATATAATCTTAGTAATTTATCATGCTGTTATGTGCGAGCGTGGCATATGGCAGTATTGTCTTGGCACTGTATGGCGGTATTATGTGGGCAAAGAGTATTTTTGGGTGAGTGCCGCATTCTTTTTTCTTTTCTCTCCTTTGTTGCAAATACTACTTTTTTTTCATGCTGAGCACCAGCACTACTCACATTCGATCAGTGCAGCACCAGTCTCAGTGAAATAATACTCACTTAAAGAGCCCACATAATACAACCATATAGTGTCAAGACAATACTGCCATATGCCGTGCTCGCATATAATATGATAAATTGCTAAGATCATATGTCTCAGTGAAATAATTCTCATTTAAAGAGCCCACATAATGCTTCCATATGGTGCTGAGACAATACTGCAATGGGCAGCACCCACATATCACCATATATTACGGTAAATTGTGCCTCGTGCTTGAATACTTATTGAGCCAATTAAAGGTAATGATTAGTCTGCTCCGGTGGAGGGACCACACTGGTACGATGGCTGCGTGGTTAATAAGACGGCGTGCAGTTGTAATTATAGTGTCCAGTGCACTGTGTGTGTGCGTGCGACCTCCGGAAAGAACCTATCTGAGGAACATAGCAAGAAATGTGTCAGGTCCCTGACCTGCGGGAGACTCGAGAAGGTCACTTGTCACCTGGCCAGCCTTTGTGGCCCACATAGTCTTTGTCCTGTGGAGCTCATTAGTGCCAATACATAGAAGCTAATAACTAGAAGTAAAGAGGTAGTTTCCTATACATACACAATGTAATGATATACTGTAATACATAGCGCACACATAACGCCGTGAGGCTCCTTACAGGACAGTATAGTTCGGGAAAGCGATGCCCAGTGGCAAAAGAATCTATAGTCATATAGTTATGATGGCCACCTTTTGAGAAGAACATCAGGGAGATTCTGAAAAGTGGTGTATGAAGTAGCACATGTACCGATTCTCTAAGGCTGGTTTCACACGGGCTTTGCGGAAAAAGGTGCGGGTGCGTTGCGGGAACATGCGCGATTTTTCCGCGCGAGTGCAAAACATTGTAATGCGTTTTGCACGCGCGTAAGAATAATCGGCATGTTTGGTACCCAAACCCGAACTTCTTCACAGAAGTTCGGGTTTGGGTTAGGTAACATAGTAACATAGTAACATAGTATATAAGGCCGAAAAATGACATCTGTCCATCCAGTTCGGCCTGTTATCCTGCAAGTTGATCCAGAGGAAGGCAAAAAAAAAACTGTGAGGATGAAGCCAATTTTCTCCACTTTAGGCGAAAAAATTCCTTCCCGACTCCAATCAGGCAATCAGAATAACTCCCTGGATCAACGACCCCTCTCTAGTAGCTATAGCCTGTAATATTATTACACTCCAGAAATACATCCAGGCCCCTCTTGAATTCCTTTATTGTACTCACCATCACCACCTCCTCAGGCAGAGAGCTCCATAGTCTCACTGCTCTTACCGTAAAGAATCCTCTTCTATGTTTGTGTACAAACCTTCTTTCCTCCAGACGCAGAGGATGTCCCCTCGTCACAGTCACAGTCCTGGGGATAAATAGATGATGGGATAGATCTCTGTACTGACCCCTGATATATTTATACATAGTAATTAGATCTCCCCGTCTTTTTTCTGAAGTGAATAACCCTAATTTTGATAATCTTTCAGGGTACTATACTTGCCCCATTCCAGGTGTTGTGTCGATTGTATTATTTCCCCTTATAACATGGTTATAAGGGAAAATAATAGCATTCTTAATACAGAATGCATAGTACAATAGGGCTGGAGGGGTTAAAAAAATAAATAAATACATTTAACTCACCTTAATCCACTTGTTCGCGCAGCCCGGATTCTCTTCTGTCTTCTTCTTTGAGGAATAGGACCTTTGATGACGTCACTGCGCTCATCACATGGTCCATCACATGATATTTTACCATGGTGATGGATCATGTGATGGACCATGTGATGACGGCAGTGACATCCCCACAGGTCCTTTTCCTGTGCACAGCAAAGATGAAGACAGAAGAGATGCCAGCTGCGCGAACAAGTGGATTAAGGTGAGTTAAATTTTTTTATTTTTATTTTTAACCCCTCCAGCGCTGTTTTACTATGCATTCTGTATTCAGAATGCTATTATTTTCCCTTATAACCATGTTATAAGGGAAAATAATAATGATCGGGTCTCCATCCCAATCGTCTCCTAGCAACCGTGCGTGAAAATCACACCGCATCCACACTTGCTTGCAGATGCTTGCGATTTTCACGCAGCCCCATTCACTTTTATGGGGCCTCTAAGGCCCCTTTCACACGGGCGAGTTTTCCACGTTGGTGCAATGCGTGAGGTGAACACATTGCACCCGCACTGAATCCCGACCCATTCATTTCTATGGGGCTGTTCACATGAGCGGTGATTTTCATGCATCACTTGTGCGTTGCGTGAAAATCGCAGCATGTTCTATATTGTGCGTTTTCCATGCAACGCAGGCCCCATAGAAGTGAATGGGGCTGCGTGAAAATCGTAAGCATCCGCAAGTGCGGATGCGGTACGATTTTCACACATGGTTGCTAAGATGACAGTCTATTCACTGTATTATTTTCCCTTATAACATGGTTTTAAGGGAAAATAATAGCATTCTTTAATACAGAATGCATCGTAGAAGGTCAATTGAGGGTTAAAAAATAAAAAAATTAACCCACCTCCTCCTCTTGATCGCGTAGTTGCCGATCTCTTCTTACTTCTTTAATCATGAGCTGCCGGCTGAAGGACCTGTGGTGACGTCACATCAGCGTGGTGATGGACCATGTGATTGGACCATGTGATGAGCTCAGTGACGTCACCACAGGTGAAGAAAGAACAGGAGACCGGCAGCTACGCGATCAATTGGAGGAGGTGAGTTAATTATTTTTTTAACCCTCAATTGACCTTGTACTAAGCATTCTGTATTAAAGAATGCTATTATTTTCCCTTATAACCATGTTATAAGGGAAAATAGTACAATCTACACAACCTTGAACCCAAACCTGAACTTCAGTGAAGAAGTTCGGGTCTGGGTACCACATTCAGTTTTTTATCACGCGCGTGCAAAACGCATTGCACCAGCGCGATAAAAACTGAACAATGGAACGCAATCACAGTCAAAACTGACTGAAATTGCATACCTACTCACGCGGGTTTGCCGCAATGCACCCGGGACGCATCCGGACCTAATCCGGACATGCTCGTCTGCAAGGGGCCTAAGGATTGCCTCCAACCTTAGCAGTTTAACTTACTAAAAAGGCATACAACTGCTTCACCACACCCCAAAATGATTACAGACACCAAACCAGACCCTTTAAACAAATTAAAACCCCAAACCAGACCTCTAACATTATGCAGACTTCAGACCAGACCCCTTAAACAAAAACAAACCCCAGACCAAACCCCTCGACAAATACAGACCCCAGACCAGACCCCCTAAACAAATACAGACCTCAGGCCAGACCGCTTAAACAAATACAGACCCAGGCATGGACTGGCCCACAGGGGTACAGGGGAATCCTCTGGTGGGCCCCTGGGCAAGTTGGGCCCCAAGTCTCCCACCCCCTGCACAAGTGGCACATAACACATTAGATTTACTGCACTACATACATATATTCAATGTACAGCACCTCAACCAGCCTATGTTCATATAAAAAACGTGTTAGCTTAGGGCTCTTTCACACCTGCGTTATTGTCTTCCGGCATAGAGTTCCGTCGTCGGGGCTCTATGCCGGAAGAATCCTGATCAGGATTATCCTAATGCATTCTGAATGGAGAGTAATCCGTTCAGGATGCATCAGGATGTCTTCAGTTCCGGTACGGAACGTTTGTTGGCCGGAGAAAATACCGCAGCATGCTGCGCTTTTTGCTCCGGCCAAAAATCCGGAACACTTGCCGCAAGGCCGGATCCGGAATTAATGCCCATTGGAAGGCATTGATCCGGATCCGGCCTTAAGCTAAACGTCGTTTCGGCGCATTGCCGGAGCCGACATTTAGCTTTTTCAGAGTGGTTACCATGGCTGCCGGGACGCTAAAGTCCTGACAGCCATGGTAAGTGTAGCGGGGAGCGGGGGAGCAGTGTACTTACCGTCCGTGCGGCTCCCCGGGCGCTCCAGAGTGACGTCAGGGCGCCCCAAGCGCATGGATCACGTGATCGCATGGATCACGTCATCCATGCGCATGGGGCGCTCTGACGTCATTCTGGAGCGCCCGGGGAGCCGCACGGACTGTAAGTATACCGCTCCCCCGCTCCCCGCTCCTACTATGGCAACCAGGACTTTAATAGCGTCCTGGGTGCCATAGTAACACTGAAAGCATTTGGAAGACGGTTCCGTCTTCAAATGCTTTCAGTACACTTGCGTTTTTCCGGATCCGGAGTGTAATTCCGGCAAGTGGAGTACACGCCGGATCCGGACAACGCAAGTGTGAAAGAGGCCTTAATTATATTTGAATGTATCCGTATAAAGTAAATTTTAATGGTGGGCCCTAGGTACCCCAGTCCAACACTGTACAGACCTCAGACCCCCTAAACAAATACAGACCCCAGACCAGACCCCATAAACAAATACAGACCCCAGACCCTCTAAACAAATACAGACTCCAGACCCCCGGAACACATACTGAAATCAGACCATACCCCCTAAACAAATACAGACCCCAGGCCAGACACGCTAAACAAATACAAACCCCAGACCACCTAAACAAATACAAACCACAGACCAGACACTCTAAACAAATACAGACCCCAGGCCAGACCTCCTAAACAAATACAAACTCCAGACCAAACCCCTAAACAAATACAGACCTCAGGCCAGACCGCTTAAACAACTACAGACCCCAGACCCCCTAAACAAATACAGACCCCAGACGAGACGCCCTAAACAGATAGAGAACCCAGACCCCCGGAACACATACTGAAATCAGACCAGACCCCCTAAACAAAAACAGACCCCAGGCCAGATGCCCTAAACCAGGGGTGCACAACGTTCCCTGGTTGGGGGCCACATTACCAGACTGAACCAATAACATGGGTGGAAACTGAAATTTAAAGAGGTATTAACAACTGAAATACTGTATTTATGGCATATTGAACACAATATATGCCATTAATGTCTATTTAATACATGAAAAATACAAGTGAGCAGCCACAAGACTTAGACATACATGTCTGTTACCAGATGGTTGGGGGCCATACAGAATGGTATCAAGTGCCGCATGTGGCCCCTTGACCACAGGTTGTGCAACTCTGCCCTAAACAAATACAAACCCCAGACCAGACCCTCTAAACTAATACAAACCCCAGACCAGACCCCCTAAAGAAATACAGACCCAAGGCCAGACCCCCTAAAGAAATACAGACCTCAGGCCAGAACGCTTAAACAAATACAGACCCCAGACCCCCTAAACAAATACAGACCCCAGACCAGACCCCTAAACAAATACAGACCCCAGACCAGACCCCCGGAACACATACTGAAATCAGACCAGACCCCCTAAACAAATACAGACCCCAGGCCAGACCCTCTAAACAAATAAAGACCCCAGGCCAGACCACCTAAACAAATACAAACCCTAGACCAGACCCTCTAAAAAAATAACCCAGACCAGACCCCCTAAACTAATACAAACTCCAGATCAGACCCCTAACATTATACAGACTCCAGGCCAGACCCTTAAACAAATACAGACCGCAGACAAGACCCCTTAAACAAATACAAACCCCAAACCAGACCCCTAACATTATACAGACTCCAGACCAGACCCCTTAACAAATACAGACCCCAGACTAGACCCCCTAAACTAATACAGACCCCAGACTAGACACCCTCTAAAGTAGTACAGACCCCAGACCAAACCTCGTAAAGTAAAACAGACCCCAGATCAGACCCCCTAAAGTAATAGACTCCAGACTAAACCCCCTAAAGTAATAAAGTCCCCAGACCAGACCCCCTAAAGCTCTCATACCATATCCCCTAAAGTAAAATGGACTCCAGACCAGACCCCCTAAAATAATAAAGACCCCAGACCAGCCCCCCCCCCCCCCCAAATTAATACAGTGAGAGATTTATCAAAAGTGGTGCGAAGGAAAACTGGCTTAGTTGCCCATAGCAACCTATAAGATTCCACCTTTCATTTTCCAAAGAACCTCTGAAAAACGAAAGGTGGAATCTGATTGGTTGCTATGGGCAACTAAGCCAGTTTTCCTTTTGATAAATCTCCCTCAAAGACTCCAGACTAGAATCCGCAAACACTACTCACTGCAGTCCCCGAATATTTTCAGATCTGGTGAAACCTGTCTGATGTTTCATGGAAGATAAGCGGTGCATGGCAGCCACTTATCTGACCTCGGCTACTTAATGTCGTCCCCTCCTCCACCCCGACTTTACATACTTATAGGTGTTCCTTTCCTACTTGGAAATTTTGTCTCTCCCTAATACCAGCTCCATTGATTATCTGCCGTGCACTCGATGAAACGCGCGGACTAAGGAATTTTTTTTTTTCTGTAAACTCCCAGAACAAGCTTTATAAAGTAGGAAAACGCAGACGCCAGATTTGTTTTGGGACTTTTAATTCACCCTTCTACAGGTGTAGCACAAATTAGCCGATCAAATGATGTGTGTAATCACATTGGGCGCCGGTAATTTTTTGATGAACATAAATATCCGCTGGGACCGTCGCCTGAACACATGGCTGATCATCGGGCGTGATGACGGGTGGAGGAAGCTGAAGCGAAGGGATAGAATGAAACCAGGGGCACATTTTTTGAACCAGAAACTCATTTCCCAAAAATAAGACTCTTGATTTTACTCTTCTTTCATGTCAGCGGTCTTTCTTAAAGGGGTTTTCCAGAATTTTCATATTGATATTCTACCCTCTGGATAGGTCGACCAATATGAGACTGCTGAGTAGGCCGCGGTGCTCACTGGAGCTCTGGTTTCAGTTTACCAAGCAGAGTGCCATCCATTGAATAGTGGGCATGCTTGGTATTGCAGCTCAGCCCTACTCACTTTAATGGGACTGAACTGCGTCTAGACCATTTGACCGATGAACGTGATGTCACACGGCCTAGATAGAGGCCTAAGCGCTCACGGTCTCTTTATAAAGCTGATTGGCGGGGGGGGGGGGGGGGGGGGATAGGCCATCAATATCAAAATCCCGGATAACTCCTTTAAAGGGGGTTGCCCCACAAAAAATATTCTACAATTGTCAGACCAGCCCCTGGATCTGAATACTTTTGTAATTGCATCTAATTAAAAATGTAGTATAGCAACTGATTTATTTACTAAAATTTATCTGTATATATACTGTATACTGTGGGTGCTGTATATTGTGGAATGCTATACTGCTGTACTGTATACTGTGGGGGGCTGTATACTGTGGGGGGCTGTATACTGTATACTGTGGGTGCTGTATATTGTGGAGTGCTAAACTGCTGTACTGTATACTGGGGGGCTGTATACTGTATACTGTGGGTGCTGTATATTGTGGAGTGCTATACTGCTGTACTGTATAGTGTGGGGGGCTGTATACTGTATACTGTGGGTGCTGTATATTGTGGAGTGCTATACTGCTGTACTGTATACTGTGGGGGGCTGTATACTGTGGGTGCTGTATATTGTGGAGTGCTATACTGCTGTACTGTATACTGTGGGGGGCTGTATACTGTGGGGGGCTGTATACTGTATACTGTGGGGTCTATATATTGTGGAGTGCTATACTGCTGTACTGTATACTGTGGGGGGCTGTATACTGTATACTGTGGGTGCTGTATATTGTGGAGTGCTATACTGATGTACTGTATAGAGTGGGGGGCCCAAGTAAATTTTTGCACAGGGTCCAATCAATATTAAAGATGGCCCTGCTCCTAAGCCATATATGATCACAGAGCAGGGACTTTTAAGCCATATATGGAGTCAGAGCAGGGACTCCCAGAACTACTAACTCCATATATGGACAAAGTAGAGACTCCTAAGCGTATATGGAGTCAGAGCAGGGACTCCTAAGCCATATATAGACACAGAGCAGGGACTCCTAAGCAGGGCCGTCTTTAATATTGATTGAACCCTGGGCAAAAATTTACTTGGGTCCCTGGATCCCGCCTTCCCACACCCTAGCATGCAATCACGCCCCCCTACACCACAACACACACACAAAAAGATTCCACACACCTGGTAGAGTACAGTGAATGACTGTAAATACTTCCAGTTCTGAAGACTCCAGCGGCTCAGGATCAGTGCTCTGGGCATCTGGGCTCAGGGCTGGAAGTGGGCACCACTCTGCAGGAAGGAGACCGGGGCTCGGCTCACCCTAGCGTTACAGTGCACCTCAGCACCCCACAGTATGCAGTATAGCACCCTATAGTATACAGCACCCCACAGTATGCAGTATAGCACCCTATAGTATACAGCACCCCACAGTATGCAGTATAGCACCCTATTGTATATAGCACCCCACAGTATACAAGCAGTATAGCACCCTATAGTATACAGCACCTCACAATATACACTATAGAACCCTATAGTATACAGCAACCCACAGCATGCAGTATATAGTATAGCACCCCACACTATACAGTATACAGCACCCCACAGTATATAGTAGAGCAGTATAGCACCCCACAGTATACAGCACCCCACAGTATACAGTAGAGCAGTATAGCACACCGCAGTATACAGCACCCCACAGTATACAGCACCTCACAGTATACAGTAAAGCAGTATAGCACCCCACAATATATAGCACCCCACAATATACAGCACCTCACAGTATACAGCACCCCAAACTATACAGTGTACCGCACCTCACAGTATACAGCACCCGCAGTATACAGTAGAGCAGTATAGCACCGCACACTATACAGCACCCCACACTATACAGCCCCCCACACTATTCAGCACTCCACAATATACAGCACCTCACAGTATACAGCACCCCAAACTATACAGAATACAGCACCCCACAGTATACAGCACCCCATAGTATATAGCACCCCACAGTATACAGTAGAGCATTATAGCACCCCACAGTATGCAGTACCCCACAGTATACAACACCCCACAGTATACAGTAGAGCAGTATAGCACTCCACAGTATAAAGTAGAGCAGTATAGCACCCCACAGTATACAGTAGAGCAGTAGAGCACACCACAGTATACAGCCCCCCACAGTATACAGCACCCCACAGTATACAACACCCCACAGTATACAGTAGAGCAGTATAGCACTCCACAGTATACAGTAGAGCAGTATAGCACACCACAGTATACAGCACCCCACAGTATACAGTAGAGCAGTATAGCACACCACAGTATACAGCACCCCACAGTATACAATAGAGCAGTATAGCACCCCACAGTATACAGCACCCCACAGTATACAGTAGAGCAGTAAAGCACACCACAGTATACAGCACCCCACAGTATACAGCACCCCACAGTATACAGTAGAGCAGTATAGCACACCACAGTATACAGCACCCCACAGTATACAGTAGAGCAGTATAGCACACCACAGTATACAGCCCCCCACAGTATACAGCCCCCTACAGCATACAGCACCCCACAGTATGCAGCACCCCATAGTATACAGTAGAGCAGTATAGCACACCACACTATACAGCCCCCCACAGTATACAGTAGCTTACAGTATATTAGCATAACAGTCTCTGTCACCTTTTCCTGATGTAATCTTCACACAACAAAAACTCCACAGTTAAGGCAAACTTCTCCTGCAGCAACACTCCTGGTAGAAAGAAAGGACCTTTGATTACCTCATAGCCATGTGACCAGTAATATTGCTAGGTTACTGGTCACATGGTGATGATATCATCTAAGGTCCTTTCTCCTAAGAGAATCACAGCTCTCACAGTTTTCTGCCTGGAGTGCTGGCAGGCATGGCATGGCAGCACCCCCCTGTGTAGCTGACAGCCTGACACCCGGGGAAGTGGCCAGCAGGGCTCAAGAGGCAGCTGCCTGGGGCCCCCCAGGAGCAACTGCCCCTTGTTACAGACAGCCCTGCTCCTAAGCCATATATGGACACAGAGCAGGGACTCCTAAGCAGCACAGAGAAAATACGGCAAGTCAATGGACTTTAAAAAAATAAAAAAACAGAACCGGGAATCTGAGCTATGCCAGTGAGTACTGGCTAGTGAGTACTGGCTAGGTGGCAATCCTAGCAGTGCCCCCTTTTTAACTTAATTATCATCTCATAGTGGAGAGCTCAGTCTTAATAAACATGAATTCCTGCACCTCTGTAGCAATCATCCTGATTTTCTGCCTCTTCTAATCAGAAAAAATATGAATATTTTACAATACCATGGCCAGAAAACAATAGAGCAAAAATGAGCCAATGACGTGACCGTCAACATTCGGCCTGGAAGCCTATGTTTTAGGGGTACCTGATGGTACAGATAATAAGCAACAGTTCAGATTCAGCATACAGTTACACAAGATATGAATGTGGATCCTTAAGTGGATGCAACAAAAAGCAGGCAGGTATGAGCACAGATGAAACAAGCTGGCTCAGGTGAGCCGTGTCTGTATAGTTGACATGACTTTGAAATGGCAGCATAGGATATCCGAGTTGACAAAAAGAATAGCAATGGGTAATAAGGATATAGCCAAATGGAATGGCAACCTCTCACATGCAACACATACCGGCTTGACTAGGTTTGCTTTGGGTCCCCATGGTTACTCGTTACGACCCTGTACAACAGCCTTCCACTAATGAGCTGTTAACACTGTTTCTTTATTTTATTTCCATTAAAACTACTGACTGATAGGATAGAATCTAGTGAAGGGTTAAAAACACATTTGCCCCATTTAGTTTTTAGAACTCGGATAGAAGCTAGTGAAGGGTTAAAAATGCTTGTGCCCCATTTAGTTTTTAGAACTCGGATAAAAGCTAGTGAAGGGTTAAAAACACTTGTGCCCCATTTAGTTTTTAGAACTCGGATAGAAGCTAGTAAAGGGTTAAAAACACTTGTGCCCTATTTAATTTTTAGACCTCGGATAGAAGCTAGTAAAGGGTTAAAAACACTTGTGCCTCATTTAGTTTTTAGAACTCAGATAGAAGCTAGTGAAGGGTCAAAAACACTTGTGCCCCATTTCGTTTTTAGAACTCAGACAGAAGTTAGTAAAGGGTTAAAAACACTTGTGTCCCATTTAGTTTTTAGAACTCGGATAGAAGCTAGTGAAGGGTTAAAAACACTTGTGCCCCATTTAATTTTTAGAACTCTGATAGAAGCTAGTAAAGGGTTAAAAACATTTGTTCCCTATTTAGTTTTTAGAACTCGGATAGAAGCTAGTAAAGGGTTAAAAACACCTGTGCCCCATTTAGTTTTTAGAACTCGGATAGAAGCTAGTGAAGGGTTAAAAACACTTGTGCCCCATTTAGTTTTTAGAACTCGGATAGAAGTTAGTAAAGGGTTAAAAACACTTGTGCCCCATTTAGTTTTTAGAACTCGGATAGAAGCTAGTGAAGGGTTGAAAACACTTGTGCCCCATTTAGTTTTTAGAACTCGGATAGAAGTTAGTAAAGGGTTAAAAACATTTGTTCCCCATTTCGTTTTTAGAACTCGGATAGAAGCTAGTGAAGGGTTAAAAACACTTGTGCCCCATTTACTTTTTAGAACTCGGATAGAAGCTAGTGAATGGTTAAAAACACTTGTGCCCCATGTAGTTTTTAGAACTCGATATAAAGGTTTTATAAGTGCGGACACAATTACAATCTGTCAATGTCAGGGTTCCGGATACCATATTTATGACAGAGGCTACATGGAGACACAAGCTGCTAAAAATGCTGAGACCACACTGCTGTCCACCGACATGTCTCACTGTTGTCCTGCTTCCCCTGATGACGCTGCTTTGACAGCGTAACATGTCAGTGGACAGTAGTGTTGCCTCAGCATTTTTAGCAATCTATGTGTAGTACCGTGGAGCAAGGGTACTTTGGAATATGGAGCTGGACGTTTGTAGACACTTGCCCCTATTGAAGGGTTAACATTCACTGTGATTTATCCCTTATACTGTTTTATATTGTCGCACTGCATTTTATATGTAATGTATCCTATTTAACCACCTCAGCCCCCTTAGCTTAAACACCCTGAAAGACCAGGCCACTTTTTACACTTCTGACCTACACTAATTTCATCATTTATTGCTCGGTCATGCAACTTACCACCCAAATGAATTTTACCTCCTTTTCTTCTCACTAATAGAGCTTTCATTTGGTGGTATTTCATTGCTGCTGACATTTTTACTTTTTTTGTTATTAATCGAAATGTAACGATTTTTTTGCAAAAAAATGACATTTTTCACTTTCAGTTGCAAAATTTTGCAAAAAAAACGACATCCATATATAAATTTTTCTCAAAATGTATTGTTCTACATGTCTTTGATAAAAAAAAATGTTTGGGTAAAAAAAAAATGGTTTGGGTAAAAGTTATAGCGTTTACAAACTATGGTACAAAAATGTGAATTTCCGCTTTTTGAAGCAGCTCTGACTTTCTGAGCACCTGTCATGTTTCCTGAGGTTCTACAATGGCCAGACAGTACAAACACCCCACAAATGACCCCATTTCGGAAAGTAGACACCCTAAGGTATACGCTGATGGGCATAGTGAGTTCATAGAACTTTTTATTTTTTGTCACAAGTTAGCGGAAAATGATGATTATTTTATTTTATTTTTCCTTACAAAGTCTCATATTCCACTAACTTGTGACAAAAAATAAAAGATTCTATGAACTCACTATGCCCATCAGCGAATACCTTGGGGTGTCTTCTTTCCAAAATGGGGTCACTTGTGGGGTAGCTATACTGCCCTGGCATTCTAGGGGCCCAAATGTGTGGTAAGTAGTTTGAAATCAAAATCTGTAAAAAATGGCTGGTGAAATCCGAAAGGTGCTCTTTGGAATGTGGGCCCCTTTGCCCACCTAGGCTGCAAAAAAGTGTCACACATGTGGTATCTCCGTACTCAGGAGAAGTTGGGCAATGTGTTTTGGGGTGTCATTTTACATATACCCATGCTGGGTGAGATAAATATCTTGGCAAAAGACAACTTTTCCCATTTTTTTATACAAAGTTGGCATTTGACCAAGATATTTATCTCACCCAGCATGGGTATATGTAAAATGACACCCCAAAACACATTGCCCAACTTCTCCTGAGTACGGAGATACCACATGTGTGACACTTTTTTGCAGCCTAGGTGGGCAAAGGGGCCCACATTCCAAAGAGCACCTTTCGGATTTCACCGGCCATTTTTTACAGATTTTGATTTCAAACTACTTACCACACATTTGGGCCCCTAGAATGCCAGGGCAGTATAACTACCCCACAAGTGACCCCATTTTGGAAAGAAGACACCCCCAGGTATTCGCTGATGGGCATAGTGAGTTCATGGAAGTTTTTATTTTTTGTCACAAGTTAGTGGAATATGAGACTTTGTAAGAAAAAAATAAATAAACAAAAAATCATCATTTTCCGCTAACTTGTGACAAAAAATATAAAATTTTAGGAACTCTCCATGCCCCTCACGGAATACCTTGGGGTGTCTTCTTTCAAAATGGGCTCACTTGTGGGGTAGTTATACTGCCCTGGCATTTTCCAGGGGCCCTAATGTGTGGTAAGTAGGTAAATGACCTGTGAAATCCTAAAGGTGCTCTTTGGAATGTGGGCCCCTTTGCCCACCTAGGCTGCAAAAAAGTGTCACACATGTGGTATCGCCGTATTCAGGAGAAGTTGGGCAATGTGTTTTGGGGTGTCTTTTTACATATACTCATGCTGGGTGAGAGAAATATCTCGGCAAAAGACAACTTTTCCCATTTTTTTATACAAAGTTGGCATTTGACTAAGATATTTATCTCACCCAGCATGGGTATATGTAAAATGACACCCCAAAACACATTGCCCAACTTCTCCTGAGTACGGCGATACCAGATGTGTGACACTTTTTTGCAGCCTAGATGCGCAAAGGGGCCCACATTCCTTTTATGAGGTCATTTTTAGACATTTGGATCCCAGACTTCTTCTCACGCTTTAGGGCCCCTAGAATGCCAGGGCAGTAGAAATACCCCACATGTGACCCCATTTTGGAAAGAAGACACCCCAAGGTATTCAATGAGGGGCATGGCGAGTTCATAGAAATTTTTTTTTTTTGGCACGAGTTAGCGGAAATTTTTTTTTTTTTTTTCTCACAAAGTCTCCCTTTACGCTAACTTGGGACAAAAATTTCAATCTTTCATGGACTCAATATGCCCCTCACGGAATACCTTGGGGTGTCTTCTTTCTGAAATGGGGTCACATGTGGGGTATTTATACTGCCCTGGCATTCTAGGGGCCCTAAAGCGTGAGAAGAAGTCTGGAATATAAATGTCTAAAAATTTTTACGTATTTGGATTCCGTGAGGGGTATGGTGAGTTCATGTGAGATTTTATTTTTTGACACAAGTTAGTGGAATATGAGACTTTGTAAAAAAAAAAAAAAAAAAAATTCTGCTAACTTGGGCCAAAAAAATGTCTGAATGGAGCCTTACAGGGGGGTGATCAATGACAGGGGGGTGATCAATGACATGGGGGTGACCAGGGAGTCTATATGGGGTGATCACCCCCCTGTCATTGATCACCCCCCTATAAGGCTCCATTCAGATGTCTGTATGTGTTTTGCGGATCCGATCCATGTATCCGTGGATCCGTAAAAAACATACGGACATCTGAATGCAGCCTTACAGGGGGCAGATCAATGACAGGGGGGTGATCAATGATCAATGACAGGGGATCGGATCCGCAAAACACATACAGACATCTGAATGGAGCCTTATAGGGGGGTGATCAATGACAGGGGGGTGATCACCCCATATAGACTCCCTGGTCACCCCCATGTCATTGATCACCCCCCTGTCATTGATTCCCCCCCTATAAGGCTCCATTCAGATGTCCGTATGTGTTTTGCGGATCCGATCCATGTATCCGTGGATCCGTAAAAAACATACGGACATCTGAATGCAGCCTTACAGGGGGCTGATCAATTAAAGGGGGGTGATCAATGACAGGGGGGTGATCAGGGAGTCTATATGGGGTGATCACCCACCTGTAAGGCTCCATTCAGACGTCCATATGTGTTTTGCGGATCCGATCCATCTATCAGTGGATCCGTAAAAATCATACGGACGTCTGAATGGAGCCTTACAGGGGAGTGATCAATGACAGGGGGGTGACCAGGGAGTCTATATGGGGTGATCACCTCCGTCATTGATCACTCCCCTGTAATGCTCCATTCAGACGTCCATATGTGTTTTGCGGATCCGATCCATCTATCAGTGGATCCGTAAAAATCATACGGACGTCTGAATGCAGCCTTACAGGGGGTGATCAATGACAGGGGGGTGATCAATGACAGGGGGGTGATCAGGGAGTCTATATGGGGTGATCACCTCCGTCATTGATCACTCCCCTGTAAGGCTCCATTCAGACGTCCGTATGTGTTTTGCGGATCCGATCCATCTATCAGTGGATCCGTAAAAATCATACGGACGTCCTAATGGAGCCTTACAGGGGGGTGATCAATGACAGGGGGGTGATCAATGACAGGGGGGTGATCAGGGAGTCTATATGGGGTGATCACCTCCGTCATTGATCACTCCCCTGTAAGGCTCCATTCAGACGTCTGTATGTGTTTTGCGGATCCGATCCATCTATCAGTGGATCCGTAAAAATCATACGGATGTCTGAATGGAGCCTTACAGGGGAGTGATCAATGACAGGGGGGTGATCAGGGAGTCTATATGGGGTGATCAGGGGTGAATAAGGGGTTAATAAGTGACGGGGGGGTGTAGTGTAGTGTGGTGCTTGGTGCTACATATTACTGAGCTACCTGTGTCCTCTGGTGGTCGATCCAAACAAAGGGGACCACCAGAGGACCAGGTAGCAGGAATATTAGACGCTGTTATCAAAACAGCGTCTAATATACCTGTTAGGGGTTAAAAAAATCACATCTCCAGCCTGCCAGCGAACGATCGCCGCTGGCAGGCTGGAGATCCACTCGCTTACCTTCCGTTCCTGTGAACGCGCGCGCCTGTGTGCGCGCGTTCACAGGAAATCTCGCGTCTCGCGAGAGGACGCGCCGGCGCTTCCAGGAGGAATCAATCAACCACCTCCAGGACGCGTCACTGCGTTCGGCGGTCCGGAGGTGGTTAATTGCACTGCACTGTGGAAAGGGTTAATGTACAGTCAGCTAGGACTGAGTAACTTTGGGACTTTATAGAATGTACACTGAGAGGCTAGTAATTTTCCATTGCTGTCATAAGGGAAGATGAAGAGCTGAGTTTTGAAGGGAAAAAACAGACACATTGACCTTTTAAACATCTGGTTTAGCTTTGTCAGACGGTTGTTTATGTCTGTAAACTGCTTAGGCTACTTTCACACTAGCGTTTTCAATTCCTGTAACGAGGGGTCGGCGACGTGTACTTCCTTCGCAGCATCTGCGCAAGGAGAGGGACAGGGACGTAGCCTGCGTCCTCGTCTACATGACAGCAGGCGAGCTGCAGAAGAGCCGAGTTCCGATAATTATGATCGGTGCTCGGCTGAGTTTGGCTGCTGTGAGTCACGTGACTCACCAGCCAGGACTATTTAACCACCTCCGGACCGCTGTACGCACAGACGCGTCCTGGAGGTGGTTGATTCATTCCGAGTGGACGCATATACGCGTCATCTCGCGAGACGCGAGATTTCCTGTGAACGCGCGCACACAGGCGCGCGCGCTCACAGGAACGGAAGGTAAGAGAGTTGATCTCCAGCCTGCCAGCGGCGATCGTTCGCTGGCAGGCTGGAGATGTGTTTTTTTAAACCCCTAACAGGTATATTAGACGCTGTTTTGATAACAGCGTCTAATATACCTGCTACCTGGTCCTCTGGTGGTCCCCTTTGTTTGGATCGACCACCAGAGGACACAGGTAGCTCAGTAAAGTAGCACCAAGCACCACTACACTACACTACACCCCCCCCCCCCGTCACTTATTAACCCCTTATTAGCCCCTGATCACCCCATATAGACTCCCTGATCACCCCATATAGACTCCCTGATCACCCCCCTGTCATTGATTACCCCCCTGTCATTGATCAACCCCCTGTAAAGCTCCATTCAGATGTCCGCATGATTTTTACGGATCCACTGATAGATGGATCGGATCCGCAAAACGCATCCGGACGTCTGAATGAAGCCTTACAGGGGCATGATCAATGACTGTGGTTATCACCCCATATAGACTCCCTGATCACCCCCCTGTCATTGATCACCCCCCTGTCATTGATTACCCCCCTGTAAAGCTCCATTCAGACGTCCGCATGATTTTTACGGATCCACTGATAGATGGATCGGATCCGCAAAACGCATCCGGACGTCTGAATGAAGCCTTACAGGGGCGTGATCAATGACTGTGGTGATCACCCCATATAGACTCCCTGATCACCCCCTGTAAAGCTCCATTCAGATGTCCGCATGATTTTTACGGATCCACTGATAGATGGATCGGATCCGCAAAACACATCCGGACGTCTGAATGAAGCCTTACAGGGGCATGATCAATGACTGTGGTTATCACCCCATATAGACTCCCTGATCACCCCCCTGTCATTGATCACCCCCCTGTCATTGATTACCCCCCTGTAAAGCTCCATTCAGACGTCCGCATGATTTTTACGGATCCACTGATAGATGGATCGGATCCGCAAAACGCATCCGGACGTCTGAATGAAGCCTTACAGGGGCATGATCAATGACTGTGGTGATCACCCCATATAGACTCCCTGATCACCCCCCTGTCATTGATTACCCCCCTGTCATTGATCACCCCCCTGTAAAGCTCCATTCAGACGTCCGCATGATTTTTACGGATCCACTGATAGATGGATCGGATCCGCAAAACGCATACGGACGTCTGAATGAAGCCTTACACGGGCGTGATCAATGACTGTGGTTATCACCCCATATAGACTCCCTGATCACCCCCCTGTCATTGATCACCCCCCTGTCATTGATCACCACCCCTGTCATTGATCACCCCCCCCTGTCATTGATCACCCCCCCTGTCATTGATCCCCCCTGTCATTGATCACCCCCCTGTCATTGATCAACCCCCCTGTCATTGATCACCCCCCTGTCATTGATCACCCCCCCTGTCATTGATCACCCCCCTGTCATTGATCACCCCCCTGTAAGGCTCCATTCAGACATTTTTTTGGCCCAAGTTAGCGGAATTATTATTTTTTTTTCTTACAAAGTCTCATATTCCACTAACTTGTGACAAAAAATAAAATCTCACATGAACTCACCATACCCCTCACGGAATCCAAATGCGTAAAATTTTTTAGACATTTATATTCCAGACTTCTTCTCACGCTTTAGGGCCCCTAGAATGCCAGGGCAGTATAAATACCCCACATGTGACCCCATTTCGGAAAGAAGACACCCCCAGGTATTCCGTGAGGGGCATATTGAGTCCATGAAAGATTGAAATTTTTGTCCCAAGTTAGCGGAACGGGAGACTTTGTGAGAAAAAAATAAAAAATATCAATTTCCGCTAACTTGTGGCAAAAAAAAAAAATTTCTATGAACTCGCCATGCCCCTCATTGAATACCTTGGGGTGTCTTCTTTCCAAAATGGGGTCACATGTGGGGTATTTATACTGCCCTGGCATTCTAGGGGCCCCAAAGCGTGAGAAGAAGTCTGGTATCCAAATGTCTAAAAATGCCCTCCTAAAAGGAATTTGGGCCCCTTTGCGCATCTAGGCTGCAAAAAAGTGTCACACATCTGGTATCGCCGTACTCAGGAGAAGTTGGGGAATGTGTTTTGGGGTGTCATTTTACATATACCCATGCTGGGTGAGATAAATATCTTGGTCAAATGCCAACTTTGTATAAAAAAAATGGGAAAAGTTGTCTTTTGCCAAGATATTTCTCTCACCCAGCATGGGTATATGTAAAAAGACACCCCAAAACACATTCCCCAACTTCTCCCGAGTACGGAGATACCAGATGTGTGACACTTTTTTGCAGCCTAGGTGGGCAAAGGGGCCCATATTCCAAAGAGCACCTTTCGGATTTCACTGGTCATTTACCTACTTACCACACATTAGGGCCCCTGGAAAATGCCAGGGCAGTATAACTACCCCACAAGTGACCCCATTTTGGAAAGAAGACACCCCAAGGTATTCCGTGAGGGGCATGGCGAGTTCCTAGAATTTTTTATTTTTTGTCACAAGTTAGTGGAAAATGATGATTTTTTTTTTTTTTTTTTTTTTCATACAAAGTCTCATATTCCACTAACTTGTGACAAAAAATAAAAACTTCCATGAAATCACTATGCCCATCAGCGAATACCTTGGGGTCTATTCTTTCCAAATGGGGTCACTTGTGGGGTAGGTATAATGCCCTGGTATTTTAGGGGCCCAAATGTGTGGTAAGGAGTTTGAAATCAAATTCTGTAAAAAATGACGAGTAAAATCCGAAAGGTGCTCTTTGGAATATGGGCCCCTTTGCCCACCTAGGCTGCAAAAAAGTGTCACACATCTGGTATCTCCGTACTCAGGAGAAGGTGGGGAATGTGTTTTGGGGTGTCATTTTACATATACCCATGCTGGGTGAGATAAATATCTTGGTCAAATGCCAACTTTGTATAAAAAAAATTGGAAAAGTTGTCTTTTGCCAAGATATTTCTCTCACCCAGCATGGGTATATGTAAAAAGACACCCCAAAACACATTCCCCAACTTCTCCTGAGTACGGAGATACCACATGTGTGGCACTTTTTTGCAGCCTAGGTGGGCAAAGGGGCCCATATTCCAAAGAGCACCTTTTGGATTTCACTGGTCATTTACCTACTTACCACACATTAGGGCCCCTGGAAAATGCCAGGGCAGTATAACTACCCCACAAGTGACCCCATTTTGGAAAGAAGACACCCCAAGGTATTCCGTGAGGGGCATGGCGAGTTCCTAGAATTTTTTATTTTTTGTCACAAGTTAGTGGAAAATGATGATTTTTTTTTTTTTTTTTTTTCATACAAAGTCTCATATTCCACTAACTTGTGACAAAAAATAAAAACTTCCATGAACTCACTATGCCCATCAGCGAATACCTTGGGGTCTCTTCTTTCCAAAATGGGGTCACTTGTGGGGTAGTTATACTGCCCTGGCATTCTAGGGGCCCAAATGTGTGGTAAGGAGTTTGAAATCAAATTCTGTAAAAAATGACGAGTGAAATCCGAAAGGTGCTCTTTGGAATATGGGCCCCTTTGCCCACCTAGGCTGCAAAAAAGTGTCACACATCTGGTATCTCCGTATTCAGGAGAAGTTGGGGAATGTGTTTTGGGGTGTCTTTTTACATATACCCATGCTGGGTGAGAGAAATATCTTGGCAAAAGACAACTTTTTCCATTTTTTTATACAAAGTTGGCATTTGACCAAGATATTTATCTCACCCAGCATGGGTATATGTAAAATGACACCCCAAAACACATTCCCCAACTTCTACTGAATACGGAGATACCAGATGTGTGACACTTTTTTGCAGCCTAGGTGGGCAAAGGGGCCCACATTCCAAAGAGCACCTTTCGGATTTCACTCGTCATTTTTTACAGAATTTGATTTCAAACTCCTTACCACACATTTGGGCCCCTAGAATGCCAGGGCAGTATAACTACCCCACAAGTGACCCCATTTTGGAAAGAAGAGACCCCAAGGTATTTCGTGATGGGCATAGTGAGTTCATGGAAGTTTTTATTTTTTGTCACAAGTTAGTGGAATATGAGACTTTGTAAGAAAAAAAAAAAATCATCATTTTCCGCTAACTTGTGACAAAAAATAAAAAGTTCTATGAACTCACTATGCCCATCAGCGAATACCTTAGGGTGTGTACTTTCCGAAATGGGGTCATTTGTGGGGTGTTTGTACTGTCTGGGCATTGTAGAACCTCAGGAAACATGACAGGTGCTCAGAAAGTCAGAGCTGCTTCAAAAAGCGGAAATTCACATTTTTGTACCATAGTTTGTAAACGCTATAACTTTTACCCAAACCATTTTTTTTTTACCCAAACATTTTTTTTTTATCAAAGACATGTAGAACAATAAATTTAGAGCAAAATTTATATATGGATGTCGTTTTTTTTTGCAAAATTTTACAACTGAAAGTGAAAAATGTCATTTTTTTGCAAAAAAATCGTTAAATTTCGATTAATAACAAAAAAAGTAAAAATTTCAGCAGCAATGAAATACCACCAAATGAAAGCTCTATTAGTGAGAAGAAAAGGAGGTAAAATTCATTTGGGTGGTAAGTTGCATGACCGAGCAATAAACCGTGAAAGTAGTGTAGGTCAGAAGTGTAAAAAGTGGCCTGGTCATTAAGGGTGTTTAAGCACTGGGGGCTGAGGTGGTTAAACAAGCAGCCTGCTGGCCACAGGTTACCTGTCAATAAGTTCTTTTCATTTACCAATTACTCTGTATTGGTTTGCATTGTACCTTGACCTCGGCCCTGTTTCCCTGACCCCGCTTCTGCTGTTTCCTCTGAATTGACGTGACCTCCTGGCATTCGGACATTGGCTCGTGTTTGTTGTGATTTGGTTATTCCTTTGTACTGAAGTGACCTCCTGGTACTGATCTCTGCTTATTTTGTTCTTTCTTACTCTTTCATTTGTATCTTTCGTCCTGTATTTTGACCGCTGCTTATATTTGCATTGTTTGTGTATTTACCTCTCCGTGCCTGCCTGTCACTTTTTTTATCTTCTCCAGTTTCATTGTTCCCTTTAAGGCCCAGCACGTACTCAGTTTAGGGACCATCGTCCAGTTGTACACCGTCGCCTAGGGCGGACCATGCAAGTAGGCAGGGACAGAGGTGTGGGTTGAGCTCAGGGCTGTGCACGCTCTCCCGTTCTGTGATAGATTCACAGGCCTTACTCCATTATGGACCCGATACTAGTGCTCACTGATCAGGTCCATAACCTCGCAGAAATAGTACAGGAATTGGGGGAAAGATTACAGCAACAGGAGTTAGTTCAGGCCCTACCTGCACCTACTATATCTACACAGCACGTTGAACCCCATGTTAAGTTGCCGGAACGGTTTTCTGGTGACCGCAAATGCTTCCTTGCATTTAAGGAGAGCTGTGCAGTGTCCCACTACCCTTGTGGGTACTGCAAAGTTGTTGTTTTATTTTTTGTATAGCCTGTTTTAAGCTGCAATGCATCTTTATGTATAATCCCTGCTTACAGGTGTATTAGATTGCACTACACTAAGCCTACCACTAGGGGGAGATAATACCTCCCATATACAGTTTATAGCTCAGCTCACGTCTAGCCAGTTAGTTCCAGACCAGTTCTGTCCAGCTCAGTCTGGAGTCTTGATCCCTGAGTTGAAGTGCTCCATTCACTCAGCAGGAGATTAATTCAGAGAATACTAAAGAAGGAGACCCCCAAAGGATTACGGCCATCTCTATTGGCGCCTTAGGACCTTGGGATTTTAAAGAGAAGGATTCACCAGCCTCCGGCAGCCTCACTAACCTGCACTGGGATAACCAGGAACAGCCCAGAAGTTCTCTACCAGTAAGGATACCGATCTATATAATTTAATAGCTAGGGAGACAGACATTACACCTATCAGCAGTGGACCTGTTGCAGCTTTACCTCTGTCCATCTCAAAGAGACTGTTTTCTATATGGATGTAACTGTTACCAGGAGCAACGTTTAGTAAAATGTATAAGTTGAATTACACCATCCTCATCTCAGTCTTCAGTTCCTCTATTAACACTACAGTAAATGGTTGTACCACCACAAAAGGGACTACAAGGGACCTTGCCATAGGCACATTAACATCAGACCATCAAGGGCACCTCGAACCACCATCTGGCCTGTGTCCCTTACACCAGAGTGTGGCCCAGAAAATCCTTGTGCCGTTCTCCTTATCACTTGTGCAGGCCTGCCCAGGGACGACATAACCGTGAGTAACCAGAACTGTATTTACCTCGGCCCACCTATTGCTCACACCCTGTTGGTCTGGCATACCGCATAATTATGATTGGCGTCACAAACAGGATTTCTGATAAATTCTTTTGTGCCTTTAATGAGTGTGAACAGCATTTTCAAAGCCCTGCATCATCATAGACTGCATATTGTGAATGAGCCCCAACTGTTTATTGCTTTTATTGGGCCAAAAGACTGTTCAGATTGCTTAAAGACTGTCTGCATGTATTGCGCTATCCTTCTACTACAAAACCGCATCGTTAAAACTTCAAAATTGTGGATTTTTCAAGAGTCAGTAGCGCTGCTTGATGTATTTGAATGGACTGTTTTACACTTAAAATGGCCGCCTGAAGGACTTGTAATTGTTTGCTGCGCCATCACTGAGCAGCTTGGTGGTAAAAACCAAGTTACACCCTCTTCCAGTGCAGAGAAAGTTAGCGCACCACCCCATATGCAAAGTAATTATTGAAAGTGCCGCCTACCACTCAAGTAGCGGTCCGGGGAGGTCGGGCTGTATGTAAAGTGTAGCACCGCCCCTTCTGGCTGTGGATCGCATTGAAGAGACGCCGTGCACGGGACTTGTGTGTGACGTACTCTCGCGCATCGCGAGATTTGGCGTGCGTGCAAGAGAGAGGAGGATCGTCGCATTGCCAGCCAACCTCCACGGGGATAAAAGCAAGTAAAAGCCCCGATCTTACTCCTCAGCCTGTGAGAGATCATCTATCAGTTATAAGGGGACATTTAATAAGAATTCTCCTCAACAGTAACCTCCGGCCTGTACCGATCGTCTTAAAGGGCCATACACCCGCAACGGTTGTCTATAGCAACCCCATTCAAAAATCGCATTAAGTTAAATTTTCTTGCAGCATTTAAATAAACTGTCATTGCCATGTCTGTTCAGGAGGAAGCTGTGCAGCCTGACCTCAGCTGATCCCCTGCAGCAACCGCAGCTGTCCCCAGTACACCACCAGCCGCTGCAGCAGCCAGCATGATGCCACTAACCATGCCCTACTACTTTGGGACCCCTTGGTTCCCCCGATACTCTGGGAAAGCTCACATCCTAAGAGACTTTAAAGAGAAAATGTGTGCCTTGTTCAGATTGTACCCTGTCTCCACAGAGCAGTAAAGGAAATACTTCTAGCCCAATTAGAGGGAGCCGCACTCTGGGAGGTAAAGTCCTGGCCTAGCTCTGAAAGAAGAACACTAGGACAGATCTTTGAGAGACTCTACACCACCTTTGAACCCAAGACCGTGTCAGAAGTCAAAATGAGGTTCTTCAAGCCGGTGAGTCACTCAGAGACTTTGCATTGTCTTTATAAGAAGCCCTTAGAGCAGTGGTTTAGGTAGACCCCCATGAGGCAGAGAACCAAGACAAAACCTAAAAGGAACAATTCATTGAAGGTGTTAACACTGACAACCTAAAAAGCCAGTTGAGAATGTTAGCTGCACAACACCCAAGTGTCACCTTCCTAGACTTTAAAGAGCTAGCCATTAGAATTCTGGGAAAGAGTCCGCAGCCAGAGCCTGCTAAATTTACTGAAACTCTTGTCCATACGCCTGCTACCCCTTCCAAGTGTTGTCCGGTAGCCAGCCAGGCAGCTCAAACTCCAGTCCCTGATGCCGTAGCAGCCTTGACAGAACAGGTTAACTTTATGACAAAAAGCCTGGAGAAGGTGTGTCAGAAATTAGAACAGTGGGAGAAGCCTTTATGATTGGAGAATGAGAGAACTGTACGAAAATAACTTTTCCCTCCTGACTACAAAGATATATATCCTAGAATTCCTGGCGGGCGCCCAAATGACCACTCCAACGCCCGCAGGCGACCTGTTTGCACCTACATTCATAAGTCGGGACATACAGAAACAATGTTCTGGCGGTTAAAAGAGAGACCATCGAGGCTAAGGACCGCCCCTCGAGAGGTAAACCAGTAGGTCCACAAGATCCCAACTGGATGCCCAGATACGTAGGATCCCGTCCGGAAGTAGCAATCTGAATAAACAGAATTTCCTTTGTCGCCCTACTGGACACCGGATCACAGGTCACTACCATCCTACGGCCTGCATTTGATAAATACTGGGACCCGAGCCAACTTACGTAACCACCAGAATCCTGGTTGGATCTTACAGCCAGCAACGGGAAACCCATGCCAATACATGGTTATTGGGAGCCAACAAGTAGGAGAAACCACCCTACCTCGACAAGGTATTATTGTTGTACAAGACGGAGACAACGGTGGCTCTGCAGTTATCCTAGGAATGAATGTCCTTAGGAATTGTCACAATGAGATGCTCGAGGCATTACGCCAATCTATGCCTTCTGCTTCACCTGCCTCAAAAATGGTCATACAAGAGACCATCCGTGTGTTAAGCGCACAACAGAAATTCGCCAATGAGAAAGGAGAAATCTGCTGTGTCTGCATCCGAGGTAACCAACCTGTGATCCTTAAACCAAATACTGAGACACTCATATGGTGCCATGTAACCCTGGGAATTCAAGGTCAAGACTACCAAGCCATGGTAGAGCCCTTCACGCTAGAAGATTATCCACTAGTCAGAGCTGCAAGGAGCTTAGTGACTGTTTCCCAAGGTAAAGTGCCTGTCCGTCTCATAAACCTGAATGATCACCACGTTACCCTCACTAAACATTATCCTGTTGCCCAGTTATTGCAAATTTCTTTCCAGGATGTCATCAGCGTGCCTGCAATTAAAGTAGAACAATCTGCGCAGGGCTCCAGTACTCCCGAACATGCTCCACCTGCATCATGGTGGGAAGAACTCAACGTGGGAGACAGCTCTTCGCCCAAAAAACAAATTGAAGGAGTTTGGAACATTGTGAAGTAACATCACCAAGCCTTCAGTAAGCACTCCACTGATTATGGGGAAGTCCGTGGAATCAAACACACTATCCCTACCGGCTCTCACCCTCCAATAAAAGAAAGGTACCGGCCTATACCACCAACGATGTACCAATCTGTGAAACAAATGATCCAAGAGATGAAGGATTCCAATATTATCTAAGACAGCCATAGTCCATGGGCTGCACCCCTAGTCCTTGTCCGGAAAAAGGATGGCAATATCAGGTTCTGTGTGGATTACAGTAAAAAAATTAATCAAATCACCCACAAGGATGCCTATCCCTTACCCAGGATTGAAGAATCCCTGACAGCATTGGGGTCATCAGCCTATTTCTCTACTTCTTGAGCTGACCAGTGGATACTGGCAAGTACTGAAGACTGAGAGAAAACAGCTTTTACCACCCCCATGGGCCTATTCGAATTTAATTACATGCCCTTTGGACTTTGTAATGCACCAGGAACGTTTCAACGACTAATGGAACGCTGTTTAGGCCATAGAAATTTCAAGACTGTCCTACTCTATCTGGACGATGTCATTATTTATTCCAAATCCTACGAAGACCACTTGAAACACCTTGCGGAAGTCTTCCAAGTCCTCATTAAACATGGACTCAAGATCAAACCATCTAAGTGCTACCTGTTGAAGCCAGAAGTCAAGTACCTGGGACATGTTGTCAGTGCAGAAGGTGTTAGACCTGATCCGGAAAAGTTAGCTGCAGTCCAGAATTGGCCTACTCCTACCATGGTAAAAGACGTGAGAAGTTTCCTTAGTTTTGCAGGGTACTACAGACGCTTCATCCCTTACTTCGCCCAGATTGCTGAGCCAATTCAGGAACGCCTAAGAGGACATCCAAAGAAGTATCAGAAGACGCAGATACCTGTGGAGTGGAATGAAGACAGAGAAATTGCTTTCCAGCTCCTGAAAAAGAAGATGACCGAACCACCTGTCTTGGGATATCCAGATTACCAACAGCCCTTCCATCTCTACACTGATGCCAGCCAGAAAGGCCTGGGAGCTGTCCTATCTCAAGTGCAAGAAGGTAAAGAGAGAGTAATTGCTTATGCTAGCAGATCCCTGAAGGAGCTGAAAGGAATGACCGGAACTACAGCTCTGTCAAGTTAGAGTTCCTTGCACTTGTGTGGGCTGTCACTGAAAAATTTAAGGACTACCTTGCAGCAACTCCCTTCATAGCTTTCACCGATACAACAACAACCTACTGGCGCATCTCAATACAGCCAAGCTAGGTGCCTTAGAACAAAGATGGACCTCACGCCTTGCTAACTACAACTTCACTGTAAAATACAGAACGGGCAAATCCAACGAGAATGCAGATGCCTTATCTCGCCTGCCTACCAAGGAAGATCCTACTGCACATGTAGATGTCTGGGAGGAAGTGGAGATGCCTAATTTCTACAAAAACTTCGCCCAACAAAGCATCCCTCCATCAAGAACAAAAGAGTCCTAAATCCCCACCTACAGAACAATCCAGAATCTCAAATTGAAAAGGAGAGATGGATCAAACTTCAGTCAGAAAGTAGAGTAATCGGAGAACTACATGACTTCCTCACCAGTGGAAGAACACTTGAGAGAATCTGCAGAAGAAATGCAGACCCAGAACTGTTGAAGCTGTGGAGACACCGGAAACAACTCTTTCTGCAGAAGGGCCTACTATTGAAAAGAAGCCTGGATCCAGTTACCTATGACAGAGTATACCAAATCCTAATACCCCGCCAGGATGCAAGCATCATTCTTGAGATGTATCATGGCAAATCAGGACACTTTGGCGTGCAGAAGACAGATGCTACCGTCCGTAGACGATTCTATTGGATTGGAATGCGAGAAGACATTGAGAAGTGGTGTCGAGAGTGTTCTGCCTGTGCTACTGGACGAGGCGAAAAGCATGACCAAAAAGCACTCTTACATTCTATTGTAAGCCAAAAACCGTTGGAGATTGTTGCAATTGACCATGTGAAGCTGGAACCAAGTCGCTCAGGCTACACATACGCTATGACCATCATTGACCACTACACCAAATTAGTTGTAGCCGTACCTGTTAAGGACTTTACAAAACAACTGAAGATGCCTTCTGGAAACATTTCCTGTTACTATACGGATGTCCAGAGAAAATTCTTACAGATCAAGAATCTGCCTTTCAGTCGCAACTCTTCAAAGAACTGTGTTCACTTCACAATTGCCAGAAAATCAGAACGACAGCTTACCATCCCCAAATTAATGGACTTTGTGAAAAAATGAACCAGACCCTAATAGAAATGCTTAGAGCTGTGCCACCTGCTACCACAAATGATTGGTCTACTCTTCTACCTCAATTGATGTATACCTATAATAATACCATTCACTGTTCCACGGGGTATACACCCTACTATCTCATGTTTGGCCGACAAGGTCAACTACCTGCTGACCATACTTTGGACGTACAAGTGCTTAATGCCATCAATCCATTGCCAAAAACTGATTGGGTGAGCGAACACCAAAGATGTCAAGCTGATGCACAAGAAATTGTTCACCACCGCATGGAACATGCTCACAAAAGGCAGGAAAAAAATTATGACCAATCTGCCAAAGCAGAGCCTCTTGAAATTGGTGATTATGTGTGGCTAAAGAACAATCACCCGGCACCTGGTGCAGGTCATTTCTCTGGCACCCCCCCCCAATACTTAACCACATACCTCTTACATCCAGGGACATCTCCTGTCATGTAGACCTTCTCTTTCCTCTTCTCCTCCGTTAGACCGACATGACAAATTCTTTCAGCCACATCTCGTCTCTACAGAGTTTGTAACACAGGCACGTTAGATTTATAAATTATTCCATCAACCCCCCCATCCTGGTGTCCTCACAGTGTCATCCTGCTGTCACCTCAATACTGTGCCCGTTGTGCTCCCCAATGTCCCAGGTGCTGAAAAAATAGGGACCCTAATAGACATTATTGGGGTCATTTATCAAACTGGTGTAAAGTAGAACTGGATTTCCAAAAGAGCTGTCAAATGTGAAAGGTGGAATCTGATTGGTTGCTATGGGCAACTAAGCTAGTTCTACTTTACACCAGTTTCATAAATTACCCCAAATGTCCCTATAGTGTCCACAGCAGCTATAATGTCCCCTAGAGTGCCCCCAGTAATAATAACACCCTATATTGTGCTCCAGGTAATAATCCCTGTATAGTGTCCCCAGAAATAATAGAATGGCCCCTAAAGTGCCTCCCCAATAGCAACGTCCCCCACGCTGCCCCCCACACAGTAATTTCCCCCACACTGTCCCCCCCACAGTAGTGTTCCCCACACAGTAGTGTCCCTCACACAGTAGTGTCCTCCACACTGCCCCCCGCACAGTAGTGTCCCCCACACAGTAGTGTTCCCCACACTGCCCCCCACACAGTAGTGTCCCCCACACTGCCCCCATAGAGTAGTCCCCCCCACAATGCTCCCACACAGTAGTGTCCCTCACACAGTAGTGTCCCCCACACTGCCCCCATTCAGTAGTGTCCCCCACACTGCCCCCATACAGTAGTGTCCCCCACACTGCCCCCACTCAGTATTTTCCCCTCACATAGTAATCCCTCCCATAATAATTTGCCCCCACACAGTATCCAATTCCCACCATATTCCCCCACCCCACACGTCCTCCTGTGTGCATCCCCCTCATGTCCCCCAACTTGGCACAAAAAATAAAATAAAAAATTTGCCCCCACACAGTATCCCACCATATTTTTCCCCCACACGTCCTCCTGTGTGCACCCCGGCCCCCTCATGTCCCCCAAAGTTAGCACATAAAAGAAAAAAAACAAGAAAAAAAAACCTAAAAGCTAAATACTTATCTGCGCTTGCTCGCAGAGTCCCGGCACAGGCGTGCGGGGTAACATCATCACGCGCGTCTGCGCCGGGATTTCACTACCGCATAGGCTTCAGGCCACTTAAATTGAGGTGCCATAATTCAGTATTGTGTGGACATCCCGGTGTTAATGCCCCCAAGGAAATCATTTCCAGGTCCTACTGGTGGCCCACGTTATTGAGGGATGTCAACTCATATGTGTCTTCATGTGAGGTGTGTGCTAGAGCCAAAACTCCCAGAACTCGCCCGGCTGGTGAGTTGCGACCATTACCCATTCCTAGTAGACCATGGTTGCATATTTCAATGGATTTTATTACTAATTTGCCTCCCTCTGAGGGTAAGTCAGTGGTATGGGTAGTGGTCGATAGATTTAGTAAGATGGTGCATTTAGTCCCATTGACTAAGCTCCCTAATGCTAAGACTCTGGCTTCCCTGTTTGTGGATCATGTGGTACGTATGCACGGGATTCCCGAAAATTTTGTCTCCGATAGAGGCGTTCAGTTTGTTTCTAGGTTTTGGAGAGCCTTTTGTCATAAATGTGATATTGCTTTGTCTTTTTCTTCTGCTTTTCACCCTGAAACTAATGGTCAAGCCAAACGGTTGAATCAGTCGTTGGAACAGTTTTTGAGATGTTATATTGCTGACAACCAACAGTTGTGGGTGCAGCATCTATCCTTGGCTGAGTTTGCTATTAATAACCGGGTGAACCTTTTTCTGTAATCTTGGCTGCCATCAACGATTTAATTCATTGTCGCCGTCCTCTTCACAAGCTCTGGAAGCAGATGAATTGGTTAGAGAACTGTGCACAGTCTGGGCCCAGGTTCAGTCGAACCTGAAGAAAGCCCAGGAGATTCAGAAAATCAAGGCTGATAAAAGATGCTCTCATGGGGTGGATTTGGTGGTGGGTGACAAGGTATGGCTAGCTACCAAAAATCTGTCTCTTAAAGTACCATCTAATAAGTTTGCTCTATGATTTATTGGTCCTTACGAGATTATTAAGGTTATTAACCCTGTATCTTTTAAATTAAAACTACCTGACTCCATTCGCATCCACAATGTGTTTCATAAGTCTTTACTAAAGAAGCATGTGTCACCTGTCGTTCCTTCACAGGAACCCCCGCCTCCAGTGGAGGTTGCCGGACAAATTCAATTCGAGGTCTTAAGGATTATTGATGTTAGAAAGGTCCAGAATTCCTTCCAGTATCTGGTGCATTGGAAGGATTTCGGGCCAGAAGAGAGGTCTTGGGTGCCGATGAGTAAGTTACATGCTGCCAGACTGGTGAAAAGGTTTCATCTGGAGAAACCCAACCCTATAACTTTGGGTCCGGTGGCCCCTCGTAGAAGGAAGGGTACTGTAATGAGGGGCCGGCGACGCGAGCTTCCTTCACAGCACCGCCGGCACCCTGAGCAAGGAGAGGGACAGGGACGTAGCCTGCGTCCTTGTCTCCATGACAGCAGGCGAGCTGCAGGAGAGCCGAGTGCCGATAATTATGATCGGTGTTCAGCTGAGTTTGGCTGCTGTGAGTCACGTGACGCCAGCCACGTCATGTGACTCACCAGCCAGGACTATTTAAACAAGCAGCCTGCTGGCCACAGGTTGCCTGTGAATAAGGTCTTCTCATTTACCAAGTTTTTTGTATTGGTTTGCATTGTACCTTGACCTCGGCCCTGTTTCCTTGACCCCGCTTCTGCTGTTTCCTCTGAATTGACGTGACCTCTTGGCATTTGGACCTCGGCTCGTGTTTGTTGTGATTTGGCTATTCCTTTGTACTGAGTCTACTGACGTGACCTCCTGGTACCTACCGCGGCTTGTTTTGACCTTGCTTACTTTTTATTTGTATCTTTCGTCCTGTATTTTGCCCGCTGCTTATATTTGCATTGTTTGTGTATTTAACCCTCCATGCCTGCCTGTCACTGCCTGTTATTATTTTCTCCAGTTTCATTGTTCCCTTTAAGGCCGAGCACGTACTCAGTTTAGGGACCGTCGTCCAGGGTGGACCGTGCAAGTAGGCAGGGACAGAGGTGTGGGTTGAGCTCAGGGCTGTGCACGCTCTCCCGTTCCATGACAATTCCGCTATTGAGATCCGTTCATTGTCAATGGGGACAAAACTGAACGAAAAGGAATGCACCAGAATGCATTCCTTTCCATTTCGTTGCGTCCCCTTTGTGAACGGAATAACGCTGCAAGCAGTGTTTTTCTGTCCATGATGTGGTGCGGAGCAAGACGGATCCATCCTGATACACAATGTAAGTCAATGGGGACGTTTTCCGTCTCCTACTGACTTTCAATGGAGTTCATGCCGAATCTGTCTTGGCTATATAAGACATAATCCAACCGGGTCTGTTCATGACGGATGCATGCAGTTGTATTATTGTAACGGAAGCGCTTTTGCAGATCCATGACGGATCCGCAAAAAACGCTAGTGTGAAAGTAGCCTTAAGGTACTTTCACACTAGCGTTTTTCTTTTCCGGCATAGAGTTCCGTCACAGAGGCTCTATACCGGAAAATAACTGATCAGGCATATCCCCATGCATTCTGAATGGAGAGTAATTCGTTCAGGATGCATCAGGATGTCTTCAGTTCAGTCGTTTTGACTGATCAGGCAAAAGAGAAAACTGTAGCATGCTACGGTTTTATCTCCGGCAAAAAAAAACGGAAGACTTGCCTAAATACCGGCATTTTTCCCCATGGGAATGTATTAGTGACGGATCCGGCATTCAAAATACCGGAATGCCGGATCCGTCCTTCCGGCCTGCGCATGTGCAGACCGGTAAAAATGTGGAAAAAAATACAAGACGGATCCGTCTGTCCGCATGACAAGCGGAGAGACGGATCCGTTCTTGCAATGTATTTGTGAGACAGATCCGCATCCGGATCCGTCTCACAAATGCTTTCAGTCCCATCCAAATCGGCGGATCCGGTGCCCGCTGGATCACACTGCCGCAAGTGTGAAAGTAGCCTTAGTTGTTCACATTGATTTATACTGAGGCACAAGTCTATGGCAGCTGTGAACTGCAACATTGTTTCTGTAAGGCCTTGTTCACATCAGCGTTCAGCCTTTCCGTTCTCCTGCTCCTTTATAGGAGCAGGAGAACGGAAAGGACGGATTCGGCTCATAACTGAGCCGAACGGAGCCTACAGACCCCATAGACTATAATGGGGTCCGTTAGGTTTCCGCTCAGAAGATGATTTTGGAGCGGAGACAAAAGTCCTGCATGCACAACTTTTGTCTCCGCTCCAAAATCATCTTCTGAGCGGAAACCTAACGGACCCCATTATAGTCTATGGGGGTCTATGGGGTCTGTAGGCTCCGTTCGGCTCAGTTATGTGCCGAATCCATCCTTTCCGTTCTCCTGCTCCTATAACGGAGCAGGAGAACGGAAAGGCTGAACGCTGATGTGAACTAAGCCTCAGGCTGTGCTTCTGCAGCTTCATCTCTCCCAACTAGAAGGTTCTGGATCAATTAGAAACTGTATCTACAGAGATCAGCCAGAGCCCCTAGTTGTCTGCAGATAGGAACCAGTGTTTAGAGAAACTCTGCCTGACTGCACAAGTAACCAGAAGAAGACGCTAAGACAGGGACACTCTACACAGACTCTGGGTCACCAGTCCTTTGACCAGGAAGACGGCTGGACAACTGAGCCACAGACACTGGGCCACCAGCCCTTTAGCCAAGGTACCAGCCTTCTGAGAGAGAGGGACAGTTAGTTCAGACCTTTTCTCAGCACAGAAACTTATTCTTCTAGAGGGAAGACTAAAGAAGTAGGCTCATTGCCTTCCCTTTATTGTTTTGCATTTGAGTTCCTCCAGTAAAAAAGCACACTGGTTAACTGAAGACCCTGACTCTCTGGACTTATTTCTCATTGGGGTGCACCGCACCTTACCATCCCTTCTGGAGAGCAGCAACAGATGGTAACACCTTGACAGTGTCCCGGGGACCCATCGCTACGTTGGGTCCACCTCAAACCTGGCCACTGCACGTAGTTGTACCCTTAATGGAAATGAAATAAAGGAATAGTTTTAGCAGCTCATTACTGGAAGGCTGAGGGACCTTGGAGGTAGGTGTCTCTCTGGGATAATTATTTGGCATACACTGGAATTATTTCCTTCCCTAGGTCTCTGTTAGCCCAATCCCCCCTAGAACACAACTTTTCAATATACTCTTGAGTGGTTGTCTCAAAGAGGTTTCACTGTATATTAAAGGGATTTTCCGGCCTAGGACCTGACAACCCCAATGGTCTTAACTTGGCCAATAAAAAAATAAAAATAAAAATTATAGTCTCATCATTCTCCCTCTTCTTCCCTATTTCTGGCCACTTCTGGTTCTTTTTGGCTTGGAAGTGGCTTGGTTACGTGCCCACCGCAGCCAATGAGTGACCTCAAGTCAATAGGTTTCGGAACCGCGCTGCTGGAAACTATGTATTCCGGTCACAGGTGGATGGTACAAGGGTGTCAGCCCCTCTCCTCGACAACCAAAGGATACGGTCCTCCCAGACCTCCTCCTCTACAAGATTTAAGGAGATAGGCAAGATAGTGAAGCACCCTTGAGAATATTATTCTAAAAGGTTTTATTCTACTTGCAACAGGTCAGTAGACAAAAGGCATAAAAATGCAAGTGATCGTCACGTTCCTGCCCGACCCGGGTTTCGCTACCTCGCTTCTTCAAGGGCGATGACTGAGCATGCTCACAATCGAGCCCTATAAATAGCCCAACTGTCTCATTATTCAAGCGGGTGTGGTTCCGATCCATATAGTATGTTTTCAAAATAACATAAAATTACATTCATTCGTTTTTTTAGTGCAATCACCTTTAAAATATAGACATAAAAATACACACGGGAGTAGATTGTTCCTCCCTATTGCCAGTTCATATAAAAGCCCTTTCGGGTTACCGCTAATATCCATACTCAATATATAAATTCAGCCTCTTTATAGGAATCTATCCCCCACATAGTCTTCTCGTGTCCTAAACATATTCCAACTCAATCTATTATAGTAGTCCTATCATCCTATACATTCCATCCACTCCTAGAATGTTATACCGGTATTCTCCACCTACTCCCGGAGCGTCATTCAGCTGATCTCCGCCCCCTCCTGGAGCGTCACTCCACAAGACGCCGTCCGATCCTGGGGCGTCACTCAGGTGGTCTCCGCCCACTCCTGGAGCGTCACTCAGAAGGACGCCACCCACTTCGGTAGCGTCATTCAGGTATTCTCGACCCCGCCTCCACCTCCGACATTCCTATCACGAGGCGTCATGGTCCAATGGAGCAGGCAGGAAACCTGACGTCACCCAAAGGTCCTTAGGAGGCCAGGTAGAGAACAGCCGAACGGCGTCACCGGTAAGATCGTTTTACAATAAGCATGGTTTTAGGTCAAATTCGATGTTGAGCCCTCTGGGTTGTAGGGTTCCTAGCTGGTAAATCCACTCCACCTCTTTTCTATTGATTTGTGCCAGCGAGTCCCCTCCACGCCAGTGTGGCTTAACAATTTCAACTCCAGCGAATTTCAACCCTTGCGGATTTTTTCCATGCAATAATTTAAAGTGTGCTGATACACTATGGGTCATTAGGCCTTTTTTGATGTTCCGTAGGTGTTCTTGTATCCTAACCTTCAGCTTCCTAATTGTCCGTCCCACGTACTGGAGCCCACAAGGGCATTCCAGTACGTAGATTATGCCCTCATTTTCGCACGAACAGTTGTTCTTTATACAAAATTCGACCCCATTCTTTTTAGACACTATATGTTTAATATTTATTTGACGATCTTTGGAGTTCCGATTTCTACAACCTGCACAAAATCCACACCAGGTAAATTTTCCTTCTTTTTTCACCTTTACATTAACTGGGGGTATGGCACTACGTACGAGTTTCTCTCTAATATTAGTCGCTTTTTTAAAAATAAAAGAGGGATTCGCGGGTATTATTTTTCCTATTGTTGGATCATTTTTTAAAACTCCCCAGTTCTTTTTCACCATTTTCTTGATGTTATCTGACATGGAGCAGAATTTGGTCACAAATGAAAATCTGTAGTCCCTATTTTCCTTTTCCACTATTCCTTTTGTATGTTCCTTTCTTCCCCTTGTTTCCATCTCTACGTTCTGTATACATACATCTAGATTAGCCTCATCATATCCTCTCTCCACAAATCTATTTTTTAACACCCCACATTGTGTTCTATATTCACTCAATTCTGTACAGTTACGGGCCATCCTCTTGAACTGTCCTTTCGGAATGTTCCTGAGCCATGGGCCGTAATGACAGCTCTTCATATCAATATAGGAGTTCACGTCTGTTTCTTTAAAATAGGAGCTCGTGAGAAAACGCCCATTTTCCATCTGGATACATAAATCAAGAAAATTAACGCTTGTATTGCTGATTTCCCCCACAAATCGTAGATTCCAACTATTATGGTTCAATTGAGAGATGAACGACTCGAGTCCCTCCCTCCCTCCCACACTAGGAGACAGTCATCAATATATCTTCTCCAGAAGGTCAATTTGCCCCCTGGAGTGTCTGCTCCTAGTGTGGGAAGGATGAAGTTCTCCTCCCAAGCCCCCATAAAAATATTAGCAAAGCTGGGGGCGAATTTCGCCCCCATCGCAGTGCCAATGCACTGTAGATAATGTGAGTCTTTGAACCAAAAATAGTTGTAATCGAGGCAATAACTGAGGCATTCCAAAATAAAGTTACCCTGCTGGGGACTCGCTGGCACAAATCAATAGAAAAGAGGTGGAGTGGATTTACCAGCTAGGAACCCTACAACCCAGAGGGCTCAACATCGAATTTGACCTAAAACCATGCTTATTGTAAAACGATCTTACCGGTGATGCCGTTCGGCTGTTCTCTACCTGGCCTCCTAAGGACCTTTGGGTGACGTCAGGTTTCCTGGCTGCTCCATTGGACCATGACGCCTCGTGATAGGAATGTCAGAGGTGGAGGCGGGGTCGAGAATACCTGAATGACGCTACCGAAGTGGGTGGCGTCCCTCTGAGTGACGCTCCAGGAGTGGGCGGAGACCACCTGAGTGACGCCCCAGGATCGGACGGCGTCTTGTGGAGTGACGCTCCAGGAGGGGGCGGAGATCAGCTGAATGACGCTCCTGGAGTAGGTGGAGAATACCGGGATAACATTCTAGGAGTGGATGGAATGTATAGGATGATAGGACTACTATAATAGATTGAGTTGGAATATGTTTAGGACACGAGAAGACTATGTGGGGGATAGATTCCTATAAAGAGGCTGAATTTATATATTGAGTATGGATATTAGCGGTAACCCGAAAGGGCTTTTATATGAACTGGCAATAGGGAGGAACAATCTGCTCCCGTGTGTATTTTTATGTCTATATTTTAAAGGTGATTGCACTAAAAAAACTAATGAATGTAATTTTATGTTATATGTTGTAAAACTGTTATTTTGAAAACATACTATACGGATCGGAACCACACCCGCTTGAATAATGAGACAGTTGGGCTATTTATAGGGCTCGATTGTGAGCATGCTCAGTCATCACCCTTGAAGAAGAAAGGTAGCGAAACCCGGGTCGGGCAGGAACGTGACGATCACTTGTATTTTTATGCCTTTTGTCTACTGACCTGTTGTAAGTAGAATAAAACCTTTTAGAATAATATTCTCAAGGGTGCTTCACTATCTTGCCTATCTCCTTAAATCTTGTAGAGGAGGAGGTCTGGGAGGACCGTATCCTTTGGTTGTCGAGGAGAGGGGCTGACACCCTTGTACCATCCACCTGTGACCGGAATACATAGTTTCCAGCAGAGCGGTTCCAAAACCTATTGACTTGATTTTGCCAGTGTGAAACCTACCACACTCTCCCGGGACCAGCAGCAGCGCAAGTACCTGTCCGTGTTGGGACACAGGACTGACTTTCTGTTTTAATGAGTGACCTCAGCTGGTGATGTGTCATTTTAGCACATGTGACTGCTGAGGCCAGTAATTGGCTGCAGCAGTCACGGGACCAAGCCGATTTTCACAAGATCAGGATGTCTGGTTCAATAAGGTTGATCCTGCTGATGGGTGCTCTTTAAGGTTTCAAGGAGCGAATTCATTACAGGAATTCAGGCGAGCGCCCTACTGTCTACCTTTCCGTCAGGAGGAATACCGCTATACACATCATACAATACTTCACTGGTGCATCAATCTTCCTAGTGGAGATGAACTTGACTACAATAAGATATGCATTGAATATTGATTGACAGACTTGTGTGCCTTCCTTCAGCTTCTTGGAGGAGCGCCTAGGAACCAGCGTAGCTGAGAGCGCAGCACGCAACGTATGGAGCGGCTTCATGCACTTCACTAGATAACACCATTAGCTAGCAGGGCCAGGTGAGACATATGTTTTTCCGCTTGTTCTGCTCCATAAGCCTGTTTATTCCAGTGCAGAGGTTTTACATTTTTTTATTGCTTTATGCATTAAATGCAGATTTATGTATCTGGAATACACAGAGTGCGGCAGAGCCGGGGAGACCGCTGTTCAATCATGGACGCTGTCAGGGACCTCCACCGTGATTGTCATACACAGCCAGAGAGGAGACACGGGATGAGAGGGATTGTGCTGGAAGAAGAAACAGAGTTAGACACATGCCGTCTAAAATACTCGCGTCGTCCTAAGGCTGCCTGTACACGGGAGCAGGTTCACAAACAGAAAAACTGATTTCCGTGTGTTTCTACACCAAAAACCACTGCCCCAGCAATAATAATGTCCTCATAGTGGCTCCCAGCTGGAATAATGTCCCCCGTAGTTGCCCCTGGCTGTAAAAATGTTGCCCATAGTGGCCCATAATGTCCCCTGTAGTGACCACCAGCTGTAATAATGTCCCCTATAGTGGTGCCAGCTGTAATAATGTCCCCCATAGTGGCCCCCAGTGTCCTCCATAGTGGCCCCCAGCTGTAATAATGTCCCCCATAGTGGCTCCCCAGTGTCCTTCATAGTGGCCCCCAGCTGTAATAATGTCCCCAGAGTGGCCCCCTGCTGTAATAATGTCCCCCAGAGTGGCCCCCAGCTGTAATAATGTCCCCCAGAGTGGCCCCCAGCTGTAATAATGTCCACCATAGTAGTCCCCAGTGTCCTCCATAGTGGCCCCCAGATTTAATAATGTCCACTATAGTGGTGCCATCAGTAATAAGGTCCCCTATAGTGGCCCCCCAGCTGTAATATTGTCCCCCATAGTGGCCCCCAGTGTCCTCCATAGTGGCCCCCAGTGTCCTCTATAGTGGCCCCCAGCTGTATTGTTTGTTTTTAGCAAAAGATTACTCACCTCATCCCCTCATTGCAGAGGCAGTCGCTCCTCTCTTGAAGCTCCTAACATGATCGCGTTGTGACTTCATCACTCTTGCGCGCAGAGCCTTCGCAATCAAGAGAGGAGCGACTGCCTCTCCGCATGCAAGTGGGTGAATATATATATTTTTTTTACCCCTAAAAGGCCATATTGAACTAGTGTACCCGTTTTTAACGCCCGTTAAGCGGGTGCACTCCTGTCTAAGCGGACATTTTTCACTGGCGTGTGCATGTAGCCTTGCTTGCGGTTTTTGTTGCAGGTTTGATGCCGTTTTGCCGCAGATCTCACCTTTGCATTGAAAAGGGTCAAATCTGCCAAAAAGAACTGCAAGAATTGACATACTGCAGATTTCAAAATCTGCACGGCAGGTGAATTTCTGCATGGAAGGAAAAAGTGCACATCGGATTTATGTAAACTCATTCACTTTGCCGGTTCTGTATCACACTGTGTTTTTTCCGCACGAGAATTTGCCCAGAAAAACACGAGCCTAAACCGCAATGTCTGAAGGAAGTGTGGGTTTCCCTATAGACTTCAATGAAGTTGTTAACATAAACAGACAGAATGATAATCCGCAATAAAAACCACACAAAAGAGACTGTTATGCCTAAACCCACCTTTAACCCAAAACTAAAAGGGCAGTGCTACTTTTAATAGTACCTGAGCCCACCCAGACCTTTGGCTTGGGATGCCATGTTACAAGCTTTTCCCCTCCCCCATCTTTTAGGTAACTCTATAGCAATTGTAGTCTGATTCTTAAAGGGGCTGTCCATTTTGTGCAATAGGGCTGCATGGACTCTCCAGAACTTGGGGTTTAGTTGCTTCCTCTGAACCCTGTTTATCAGGGTATCCTCTGTAGGCAATGCTATTATAATTGCAGCCTGACTCTTAAAGGGGCTGTCCACTTTGTGCAATGCTTTCCTGTTCTCTTATGTAGCATTAGGGCTCCATGGACTTCTCAGAATTTGGGGTTCAGTAGCTTCCTCTGCACCCCTTTATCAGGGCATCCTCTCTATTGAATTCACAATGTAGAAATAGATTAGAGCCTGGACCCAGATAAGTTGTGTCTGGACCCACATTTACAGCACCTGTCTCGCTAACACCTTAAAGGGGTTTGTCCTATTTCAGGAGATAATTGGATGGCAGATGCAATCCGCCTGCACTAAAGAGTACATAGTTACATACCCAACAGATCCTGCACTGTAACTTCGGTTCTCCTGGCTGGACTCTATTTACCTGGATGCAGCAGTGACATCATGTCGACAACATGTGGCCACTGCAGCCAATCACTGGCCTTTTTGATGCACTGCTGAGGGAGGGATTGGTTGCAGCGGTCACATGTTGTCATCATTGACGCAATGTCACCTCTGCAGCTGAGTAACGGAGCCCTGACAGGAGAACTGTAAGAACTGTCAGGTAACTAACATTCTATTCTTTATTGTGGGTGGACCCCTTTAAGTGAAACCACACAACTCCATTCCACCCATTCTGTAGACAATCCTGATGCAACTTGTGTAATCCTTAAAGGGTACATCTCCTAAGGATCAACCCCATTAAGCCAGATCCACTGCCTTGTAGGGTTGATCCAGCTGATTAAAATGATACCTGTCTTGTGAAACTCAGTAGCAGTGTTCCCGAAAAAAATATATTTATTCTTTACTCAGTTGAGAGATTTAGTGACTTGAGGGGCGTGACCAGCCCTGGAAAGCTAGGCTCCTCCCCTCTGCACACACCCTCTTTTGTATACACAATATATGCCTTATTTCTCAGGGATGCCATGACCGATTTTCACAAGTCAGGTATCATTTTAATCAGCAGGATTAACCCTACCCGCCAGTACTCCTTGGCGACATTACCACCGATCAGCTCTTTGAAAGGGATGAGTGCTGTGGCCTCCTCACAGCTTACCAAGCACAGCGCCATACCTGGTATAGTGGCTGTGCTTGGTATTGCAGCTCATGCACATTCACTTGAATGGGACTAGGCTGCACCTAGGTCATGTGACTGATGAACGTGACATCACTGTTCTGCTTGTGGTGGGCTTGTGTTTATGCACAGCATATCTGCAGTTTCTGCCATCCGATCATGTAGGAACCTCTGGCCACCGCAGACTCCAACAGATAATGCAGCTAAATTGGAGCTAATGTAGTAGAGGCTGAGAGCAGCCAAAATGTGCATTTGAATATTTCAGTCTGTCTATGTATCTGCACTTCTATGAACACTCAGGTTTTAATGATCCTCTCCATGAAATGGTTCCGACGTGAAGACGAGGAGGCCGCTCCGTTCCCCAACCCTTTGTTTGTAGCGCCCAGTTTGGGATAAATAGGCGCACATTTGATATCTCACTCAGCAGTATTTCTCTCCCGTAACACCCCGCGCCCTCCTTTGCAAATGGCGCCCCTTTGAAATCTCTCTGCTGTTTTATTTTTCTTTCAGGATTTTAATTGCTTAATTTGCTCAGATCCTCTGTCATACTTCAGTGCCTTTTAACTGCACAGGGAGATGAGCAGTTTTTCATGTTTAAGGGGAGTTGGATTGTATAATTAAAGCTCGAAAGGAATAAATCAATAAGGCAGAAAGGCAGATGCCTACGGTTAACCTCTCCAGCGCCAGCCAGCATCTCGGTGGAGGCATAGCAATAACAGCCGGCGACCGAGTCGCGGGTGGCACCTCAGGGGTTAAGGCTCTGGCCTTTTCGGAAACGCGTCGCAGGCCATGTATCAACTTTGATTTTGCAGTAACGCGGTTAATAAAGATTATGGAATATATGTCTGGGAGTGATAATGTATCAAACCATATTCCCCTATCAGTCGGGTAACAGGCTCTGGTCCTGTAGAGATGGGAGTCATTATTCTCAATCACTAACCTCTGCGGGGAGGGTGGATTAAGGTTGGGGGGCCCTGTAAAAAATTCATCGTATCCTACCCATCCACTCCCAGTGGCACCCACATTTTAGGAAAGGTAGTTCATACACATTTGAAGAAAGTCAGCTGAAACCATAGATGTTGGCAAGACCAGTTAACTATCTAATGTGTATGGGTGTCTTGATTGGAGAAAGAAGGATCAGGAATGTCCAATCCTTTGTTCTCGTGGTCCTTTGTTCCTCTCTTTCTGCACAGTTGGTCGAGTGTTCATACGTATTGCAGAGTCAGGAGGAATAGCTGTTGGGTTGTACAAATTGGTTGGATGATGGCTATCTAAGGTACTTGGCCAACTTTAGACTTCGAGCCACACGCCATCTATTCTCAGCTGGATAGGATGACCAAACATTAAGGTATCCCCATTTTCTTAAGAGGTGGGGGTTCCAGAGGTGAACGGTGACTATAAATGTAACACCCCAGAGTGGTGATACCACTTCTGCACCCTGATACTGTCTTTTAGGGGCTAATATGACTGTCATCTGTGTATTTTACTCCAGGTCCTCCACAATGTGCATTTGTATTAATGTTATGTAACTGTTCATGTAATGTGCCTGGTTTACCAGCAGGTGGCAGCAAACACAGCAGAGCTGTACTTAGAATAGAATGGAAAGCTCCATTCTATCTAACCTCCCTCTGGAGAGAGGTAGGCGAGTCCCACTTCCTGCAGGAAGGGTGGGGACCAGTTTCTAGTTAGTCTAGTTGACCCCCCAGCTAGGGGAAGGGTCTGCTGGATGTGCCCATGCCAGCCAGAGCACCTTAAGCTCTGCTGGCCATGGAGACCAAAGCTTGAAGCCTCAGGAGCCAAAAGGAAAGTTCCCTGGCATAACCTAGAGTCAGACTACAGAAAGAAAGTGCAGCATCAATAAGAAAGCAAAGATACTATTTAAGCTTGTCAGTACAGCAGAGTTAGAGAAACAGATATAGCAGAGTTGAGTTTGCCTGCCAGTTTAATGCTAAAGCCTGCTGGAAACAAGACAAAGCCTGTAAACAGTTTGAAGAAACTCTTATTCAAGTAAAGCTGCCATTTAACTTCACCTCAAGGTCTGGACTCAAGTTATTCTTCAATTCCTCACTTATTCCCCCTATTTATTGCATCGGAGCCAAAGCCTGGGGTCCAGCAGTATCTATGTAGGAGCACCGTGACACACATCAAGAAACATTTAGGCCGCACTACACCACTCGGCATTTCCTATGCCTGGGATACCATATAGAGGGCCCTGGGGGGAGGCGCCCGTTGCATAAACTACCCATATAGTGACTGTCTGGGGCATGACTGGACAAAGTTTGCAGGACAGATTAGCCTGGGAAGGGAAGGTAGTGGACGTTTCTTATATCCTCAAGGTGATGGAGGAGCTGGGGCATTTACCTCTTATGCCCTCCCTAAAATAGAAAGAGCTGGAAGGAGAAACTGGAAAAAACAGTCATCAGTACTGGTTGAGAAGGTTGTTTGGAGCCCACATGCTCTGATGCAATGGAGCATTACATGAAGCTCAAAATGCAACTCATAAAACGTAAAAGTAATGGTCAATGAAGTATCCATGGGGCTGATGGGGAGGGTAACTTATTTCAGGTTGGTTCAGTTTTTTCAAGTTTGAGCATGACTTCTGCATGGGCTTTCCAGTAGGATAGTTAACTCAGGAACGAGGTCAATAACAAGCAGTCTTGGGCGAAGGCCAGCTTCCACTGGGCTTGGAGGACCTGTGGCATTCTGGGTAAACATGTTTATTGTTTGAAAGGCTAATGGCTTGGGTAGATAAGCCATATGGCCTACATATGCCTAAAGCCAGTCATTCACAATTTAAAGTTCTTTATCTAACCATGGTTGGACCAATATGGCAGTGATTTGGACACTCTGGCCATGATGGGCGCAATATGGCAATGACTGGGATACTCTAACTACAGTATGATGGGGGCAATATGGCAATGACTGGAATACTCAGACCATGATGCGATAATACGGCAATGATTTGGATACTCTGACCATGATGGGGGCTGTATGGCAGTGGACACGCTGATCATGATGGGGGCAATATGGCAGTCATTGTGACACTGACCATGATGAGGTCATATGGCAATGATTGGGATACTCTGACCATGATGGGTTAATATGGCAGTGTTGGGACACTCTGACCATGATGGGGGCAATATGATGGTGACTGGGACATTTGACCATGATTGGGGCAATATGGCAGTTATAGGGGTGTGCTTGTATGGTGTCTATGCCACAAATCGCTCCAGAAGCCCTGTGTATATACTAATAAACCTGAGGCTGCACAGTGGAACTAAACCTAGAAATTATACTATAGATTTGGGTATACTTCACTTATGTGACAGTGATGGCCGAGAGCATATAGCAGTTTACATCAGTTCTGCATCGTAATCGCTGTCAAAGCAGACAATGAAGCTTCATCATGGAGAGAATGGATTCCAGTGACTGCCTGCTTGTATATAGGTGACAGAGGTAGATGCATTGCACGGATTACAGGACAGTTTATTGTTTATTTAAAGGGAACCAATATACCTTTAATCTGACATTAACATGACAGGAGCCAGATTATCAAATATCTTGTTCATAGTCATGCAAAAAACAGCTAATAAAATCAGTTTTAATTAAAAGGAATTTCAATGGATATATATATATAATATATGCAACTATACAGCATATTCTAGAGGATCCAGAAGGCACAGTGTTCAGACTTCCACTGATTGGCCACAAATGGTTTTGATGAGACAATCCCTTTAAGGATCCCCAATTTCAATGGTGAGCTCCAAATTCTGGCACAACCCATGGACAGGAGTAGTGCTGCTTTGGGGGGGGGGGGAAGGGGGGGGGGGAAACAAAAAACCTAATGGTCAACAATGATCAAATGCATATGGCCAGCTTAAGGAAATACACAGTCTAGTCCCATTATTAAGGGCTATTTATCAGAGTTGTAAACATGAATAATCTTTGGCTTTCGGGCCCCGGGCGGCAGTATTTATAACACAGCGCAATTTGTGAGCTGTGGAGCTACAGTAAAGCAGCTCACCGCCAAAATGAACCAGGGGCTACCAGATGTGTGTCTAATACAACAGTTCAGTGAACCCTACTGCGTACGGGGCTCAGGAGTAGTGATGATGAGCGTCAGGGGCAATATTCAAATTCACGATATATCGTGAATATTTGGGTGAATATTCGTAATAAATTTGCAAATTTGAGAATTCGCGATTATTTTCTTGATTGCGAAAATTGGCAATGTAATATTCGCGTAATGCGGGCGCAATACAGGCGTGGGTCACTTTTGCTAAATTTTTCAAGCTGCTAGAAGTTTCCTGAGACTGGAGAAAATGGTTGGAACGGCAGAACATTACAATAGCTTTATATGCAGATAGAGTGCTCGCGATTGCGCAAATCGTCAATTAATGATGCGCATATTTTTGCACAATACGTGGAACTTCACATTTTATCAGGTCTGAGTAGATATTACTGATTAGTATTGTGAACTTGTGACATCACAACACTATGTCTGTAGCATGTATGTATGGACAGCAGAGAAACAGTAATCCCTATCACACTACCTAACACCCTGCACTGGAATCAGCTACACTATATCACTATCTAACCTACACTGACTATCTCCAACTAACTATATGTGTTATATATATATATAAGCTAACTACAGTAACTAACTATCTAATGTAATGAATTTGACACACCAAAGCACAGAGCACAGCAATGACACTGCTCTCTCTCTCTCTCTCTCTCTCTCTCTCTCTCTCTCATAAATGCATAAAAAATGCAGAAAATGGCTGCTGGGGAGGTTCTTATATAGTAAGGGGTAGGCAACTTTCCTATTGGTTGCTAGGGATGTTGCTAAGCTCAGACAAAGACATTGCAGCCTTCTCATTGGCCCACAAGCAAGAAGCAGGGAGGGATCATGTGTTCAAGTAAAAGAAAATCTAGAATATTCGAGATTACGAATATATAGCACTATATACAAAATATTCGCGAATTCTCAAAGTGGCGATATTTGCAATGAAAATTCGCGATTCGAATATTCGCTCCCAACACTACTCAGGAGCAGAAGGATGGTCACTGCACCTCTGCTAACCAAGTTGCATCAGCAGAAAAGGCATCAGTTTTCACAGCAGTATTGGAATTGGACCTCCACTGATTGGCAATGAGTTGCCTTATCCAGTGAGTCACATTTTCTTCTTCATTGAATAGATGGACCTTGGCGTGTCAGGAGAGAAAAAACACCGTGCAATCATTGCTGGAAGAACACAAGGTGGTGGTGGAAGCGTAATGGTCTGGGGAAGGCTTTCGTGGCATTCTCTGGGCCCACTGATCCATGTGGAAGGCACTCTCAACTGACTACTACTCTGGCCCCTCACCACACTTGAACCCAATTGAGCATCTGTGAGACCATCTCGATCGTCATGTTCTCTCTATAGATCCTCCCCCACGCCCCCCAGCAGCTGTGTGATGTACTGCAGTCAGCATGGCTCCAGTTATCTGTGACAACCTACCAGGACCTTATTGAGTCACTCCGAGCCTGTCTAGCTAGTGTCCGTGCTTCAAGCGGCGGTTACTCTAGATGTTAGCTTGACAACCAGGATCTCAAGCAAGAATATGTTTTGGGGTCCATAGAAGGAGTCTTAATCAGGGATGGTCTATCTTTGGTTTCCATAGACAGTGTAAACCTATGTAGAAATGTTCTCTGCGTGGTCAGCTTACCCTTATGGTCTTGAATGTTACATATAAAAGCATAATTGAGCAAAGGAGATTTCCTTATTTTGACATTTGCTATGTGGCCATCTCCAGTCTTTATCATGATTTGGTTCTCTAATGACTTGCAGAGTAGCAATAATGAGATCACCGACCCTTTTGATAAATTTCCCCTTATCTGTATATAGACTATTTATTCCATACCTCACATAAACTTCACATATCTCAGTTTTTGGTATTGTCAATCAAATCTTATTTATTCTTGAAGGTTCCCGATACATTTGACCTTAGCTTTGTCAACTTTACTTCATTTCTGGTCTCCAAACGTGAATGCATCTTGTCTGACTTTATCTTTTGCCCGAATCATCATAGATTTCAAATGTCATAAACCTGATGGGCTTGTGTTTGCTTTGGTGACCTTATCGTAATCCATTAAAAAAATCAGCCATTGTAGAATGAAATGACACATCTACGAGCAATGACTGGAAGCAACTGGGCCATCAAGGATTTAAACCACTTTGCTTGACCAACAGGAGTTGTAACTATCCCTTCTGGACCACCAGTATAAGACACCTCAAATTGACTGCCAGGGATTATAAACATCCTTACTAAAGCTCCAGTGATTGCAACCAGTCTTTAATTTACCACCAAGTATTGTAAGTTACCACACTTGAGCAACAGGCAATGTAAACCCCCAAAACTCCTCTCCAGAATCACCAGGCATTATAAACCCCCTATCTTGATTGTCACAGATCTACCAGTGATTGCAAGTCCCCTGAAATTGATTACCAGGGATTGTACATGACCCTACTTATGCAATATAGATTATAAACCCCAATACAAGGGATTCAAAATGCTCCTACCGATTCACTAGAAAATATAGGCCAAATACTTGACTGGTACTGGTTGTAAACCCCCAACTGGTTCAGTAGTGACTGCAATGCTTTCTACTGGACTGACAGTCATTGTGAACCACCATGGTTGTCAAGTGACCTTACTTGTGCAATAGAAAATGTAAACCACTTTTCTAGGAATGTAAACACCCCTTCTGAGCTGAGAGGAAGAGTAAACCAGTTACTTGACTGCTACTGCTACTGGTTTTAAACCCCTCTCCTGGCACTTGATTGGGGGGCTATTACTGGCACTTGAATGGGGGGGCTATTACTGGCACTTGATTGGGGGGGCTATTACTGGCACTTGATTGGGGGGGCTATTACTGGCACTTGATTGGGGGGGCTATTACTGGCACTTGATTGGGGGGGCTATTACTGGCACTTGATTGGGGGGGCTATTACTGGCACTTGATTGGGGGGGCTATTACTGGCACATGATTGGGGGGGCTATTACTGGCACATGATTGGGGGGGCTATTACTGGCACATGATTGAGGGGGGCTATTACTGGCACATGATTGGGGGGGCTGTTATTACTGGCACATGATTGGGGGGCTGTTATTACTGGCACATGATTGGGGGGGGCGGTTATTACTGGCACATGATTGGGGGGGGCTGTTATTACTGGCACATGATTGGGGGATTGTTATTACTGGCACATGATTGGGGGGGCTGTTATTACTGGCACATGATTGAGGGGGGGCTGTTATTACTGGCACATGATTGGGGGGGCTGTTATTACTGGCACATGATTGGGGGGGCTGTTATTACTGGCACATAATTGGTGGGGGCTGTTATTACTGGCTGATGAGAGGCACTGGGGGGCTGATGAGAGGCACCCGGGTGCTGATGAGAGGCACTGGGGCTCTTATCTGAGGTCTGATTGGGGGTCATTCATATTGGGGTCTGAGCTGAGGTGTGATCTGAGTTTCTTATTAACATTGGGGATCTTATTGGGGCTGTTAGCTGAGGTCTGATTAATATTGGGGGTCTGATTGGTGGTCTGACCTGAGGTGTAATGAAACATATTTTTTTCTTTTTGTGCCCACTTCCAGCCCGGAGCCCAGCTGCCCAGAGCACTGATCCGGAGCAGCTTGGAGAAAAAGGCCTCACAGTCTCCCACACTCCTTCTGCCCGGCCAAGCCAGCCAGCACCCCTGAGTCTTCAGAACTGTAAGTGTGCGTGGGGGGGGGGGGAGAGGTTCACACACACACACTTAAAATTTAACAATATAAACAACTTGCAGTTTACTGAATAAGAATATACCCGGCGAGCAAAAATGCTGTCCCCCCCAGATTTTTGGGGGTTCCTACACCCATGACCACCAGTGACTGTATGCCATTTCTAGTTGACCACCAGGGATTGCAGCTAACCCTATTTGAGCAATAGAAATTGTAAACCCACTTTCTAAGAAACATGAAAGAAACGCTACTGAACAGAGAGAAAGTGTAGACCAACTATTCGACTGAGATGGGTTTTAGACATCCCCCAACTGGCTCACCAATTCCTGTAAACCATTTACTTGACCACCAGGGATTTTAACTGCCCATATTGGACCACCATAAGTTACCTCTAGCTGAACACTAGGAATTGCAATTGACTGTACCTAAGAAATAGGAATTTCAAGGGGTTCTAAGGATTGAAAGTACCCCAACTGAACTGAGATGATGTGTAAAACAAGTGTAAACCAAACCTGACCCTACCAACTATTTCACCAGGGTTTTTAAACCCTTCTACTTTTAACCACGAGTGATTCTGAACTGTCTCTCAGGGACAAAGCTAAAAGAGAATGGAGGTTGGAATTAGATGCAGGCCTTTATGGATGATGGAACCTAAAAGCTCCATGGCCACATACGAAGACACCAGTATCCCATATGCCAAATGGTAGGTGGGGGCCCTGTTATAGATGTTTCAATGGGGCCCAAGAAGGGGCAGATTAGCCATAGACCTTACAGGGAAATTTCCTGGTGGGCCAATGCCCAGAGGGCCACCTGGGCATTCCTTACTGCCGGCCAATAGAAGTTTCTGGGGATGTATTTTGTGCTGCTGGCAGTATTTTGTGATGGACTGTGGTATTTGGCTCTGTTGGGGTGGCATAATGTGCCACAATATGGTATTGCTGGCCCTTCCTTCCATCAGTTTGGACCCGACTACAAAACGGGGCCACTTTTAGTATTTTTTCCAGGGCCACTTTAAGTTCCCAGTCCGCCCCTGGGCCCAGGAGCTTCAAAACACACCTCTGCCCTCTCTAATTGACCACCATTTTAACAGTCTATTTAGGTAAGCATTAGGGATTGTAAACCCCCTTAGGGTACTTTCACACTTGCGGCAGAAGGATTCCGGCAGGCAGTTTCGGCAATCCGGCAATCTGGACGCAAACGGATGCATTTGTGAGACGGATCCGGATGCGGATCTGTCTCACAAATGCATTGCAATACCGGATCCGTCTTTCCGGTTGTCATCCGAAAAAACTAATCCGGTATTTATTTTTTTCACAGATTTAATGGTCTGTGCATGCGCGGACGGAAAGAACGGATCCGTTTTGCCGGAACACTTGGCATTAATGCATTTCAATGGAAATGAATGCCGGATCCGGCATTCCGGCAGGTGTTCAGGATTTTTGGCCGGAGAGAAAACTGCAGCATGCTGCAATATTTTCTCCGGTCAAAAAACGTAAGAGGGACTGAACTGATGCATCCTGAACGGATTGCTCTCCATTCAGAATGCATTAGGATAAAACTGATCAGTTATTTTCCGGTATTGAGCCCCTGGGATGGAACTCAATACCGGAAAACAAAAACGCTAGTGTGAAAGTACCCTTACTTGACTGCCAGGGACTGAAAACACCCCTAGCGAACTGCCTTGGGAAGTTTTTAAAAGGTAAATGCATGACGTTGGCTGTCGAATGTGAAATAAATCAGCTGTGAGAAAACATTTTCTACTGCTTTTTTGAGGACAGATTCTTGCTCAGTTTCTTAGTGTCTCCGGCAGTGTGGGAAATTGATGAAGTGTGTTATGGAGCTCAGAAGCAGATAAGCTTTTTAATGTCCTAGGCATATGGCCATATACTGATTATGACACAGTAATTGTATTAATTACTATTTACTTGGAGAGGTTAAAATCATGAGCTAGGCTGAGCCAAAGCAGATGCTGGGAATATGGACAATTCCAGAATATGGAACCAAACCACTTCAGACATTAACTCTTCAATGAGCAGGTGAAGTCACAAAGATAATCATTATAATCAGTGAGTTGTCCAGACAATGAGGAACCTAATGCTCAGTCTATTACGGTAAATACATATACATCAAATGTCCTTGGTATGGAAAAGAATGGTCTGCAAAGCAGAGCCAAGTGTGACTGTGGGCCTGTAATTGTGGATCCCGTTGGCTTTCCTACCACAACTAGCGTAGGATCTCAGTTGTGACTGGCCACATTAGATCCAACAGCAGACCAACCAACATAAGAAACTGACATGGGATGGGCTACTTTTAGCATCAAACTTAGTCACTGCCTCACTGTTATCATAGTAATACCAGAAATGACATCACTTGAAGCCTTGATGACATCACTAATCCCAGCCAACTGATTCCAGGCTTTAGGAATTAGGGCCTCATTGGACCACAAGGGATTCTAAAACACCCCACTGAGTAACTCTGTATTGTAAACATCTCTCCTGGACCACCAGGGATTGTAAAGGTAAAAGGTCAATAAATTCCTCAGTGAACAGTAATTATAAGCCCATTCTGGTTGACCATCAGAGATTGTAAGTGCTCCCTTTTGACCACCGAAGGTTGTATAACTCTCTTCTTACCCACAAGGATTTCTAAACCTACCTATTGGACAAGAAGAATTATAAAGGTCCCTACTGGCCCATTAAGGATCATATTTAACAACACTCTAGTGTTTCACAAATGATTGTGAACTCCTTTTACCATTGGTTGTAAGCCCCATCTACTTGACAACTAGAAGGGAATGTAGGAGCTCCTATCTGAGCATCATGGATTACTAACTCCCCACTGGACAACCATTGATTGTAGGCTCCCTCTAGTTGACCACTGCGCTTGTTAGGTGCCCCTAGTTGACCACTTCTTATTGTATTTTTCACAGTTCTGATAGATATAGACATCAGATGTCAGGTAGTCACTAGTGTAACTTAATTATAATGTAATCACAGAATACCTTCACCAGTGTAAAACGTAACCTTTACTGATGATCATTAAAAACCACCCAATTTGTGCCCTTAAAAAGCAATTAACAATGAGGCTGGGCAGGACAAGGAAAGGAAAATTGACTAACCTTCACACTTGCCCTATCAAACTATAGGCCCTGCCTAGCAAAATGGAATGGCCGCCCCGATAGTGGCGATTCCATGTCAGGAACCTCCTGATAGGCCCTATATGTCCCTGACAAGGGATAGATACCGCTCCCCGAGAAGAGATCTAGTATGACTACAGTCCAATAGTAATGTCCTAAGTCAATGCATGTATCAGAAAATAATAAAGTTACAACAAAAATAATCGCACATAATACATACATGCTCCCAAGTAAGGCTACTTTCACACGAGCATTTTTTGTGCATCCATCATGGATCAGCAAAAACGCTTCCGTCACGATAATACAACCGTCTGCATCCGTCATGAACAGATCCGATTGTATTATGTCTTATATAGCCAAGACGGATCCGTCATGAACACCATTGAAAGTCAATAGGGGACGGATCTGTTTTCTATTGTTTCAGAGAAAATTGATCCGTCCCCATTGACTTACATTGTGTGTCAGGATCTGTCTTGCTCCACACCACATAGCGGACAGAAAAAAGCTGCTTGCAGCGTTATTCTGTCCGCAATGGGGACGCAACCAAACGGAACGGAATGCATTTTGGTGCATTCCGTTTCGTTCAGTTCAGTTTTGTCCCCATTGACGATGAATGGGGACAAAACTGAAGCGTTTTCTTCTGCTATTGAGATCCTATGGCGGATCTCAATAGCGGAATTGAAAACGCAGATGTGAAAGTAGCCTAAGCAGTGGCGTCTAGGTTTTGATCACCAGTGGAAAAAATAAATAAAAAAAGGAGCACATACCATATGTCCCAGGAATGCAAACTTTGTCCCGACGCGTTTCTCTGAACCGTTCTCTGGGGTCAGTTCATCAGGGGACCACATATAACAAAAAGACTCCAAAAAACAAACAATACAGAAATGCAGGCAATAATATGTGTGCGAATGATAAAGGTAAATCTCATGGCCATAAAAAAAGACAATTCCCACATATTTGGGACCAAATATAATGCATCTGCATCACATACCAAATGTCCGCAGTGCTGCTGCTACTACTGAGACCCTTTTAAAATTCTACCACACACCATTTAAATATTGATAATCAAAGTATGGCTTTCAATAAAATCGAAATTGCAGCAGGATAGGCCAATAAACATAACAATCACTATGACAGAAAGGGGAGGATATGATTACACTTCCCCAATTCCTAGATGAGATGCTAGATGAGATACGATAAGGAATCAGTCTGGGTCAGCACAGGAGCATTGGTGGTGCAGTGGTGACCATCTTGATCTGGTCTCTGTTCACTTCTTATTGTAAAACCCTTCCTTGACTAATATTGAGTGTAAACCCCCTCTACAATTGACACCTTGGGGGTTGTAGGAGTTCGGAGGGAATTTTAAACCCTTAATTGACCAACCATTGATTTTAAGTCCTCTGTAGTTGACCACCAAGGATTGTAAACCTCACGACTTGACCACAAGGGATTGTAAATCCCATAAACATATTCCTAGTTGACAAATAGAGATTCTACAAGGCACTGCTTGACCACTAGGGATTGTAGAAAAGACTTCCCAGCAGGTTGCTCTTCCAAATTATTGGTATTGCCAAACTATTGGGATTAAAGTCACTTTACCGATTTTATTAATTTTTTAATTTACTTTATGCACTTATACTGTATATCGCTTATATATTCCGCAGCGCTTTACAGACATTGGTCTCATGCTGTGCCCAGAGGGGCTCACTATCTAAGTTCCCTACCAGTATGTCTTTGGAGTGTGGGATGAAACAAGAGAACCCGGAGGAAACCCACAAAAACACGGGGATGACATACAAACTCCATGCAGATGTTGTCTTTAGTTAGATTAGAACCTAGCACCCCAGCCCTGGAAGGTACCAGTGCTAACCACTGAGCCACCGTGCTGCCCATGAGCCACCTTGCGGGGTTACCCCATGATTATTGTAAACAGTGAAAATCATACATCACATAGTACATGAAAAATGTCTTTCTAGCTAAGCTAGAACCAGCTGTGTACCTCACATGGATCCAGAGCACCCTCCATTCACTTCTCGGCTACATTTCCTCTAGACTGACACCATGTCCTTTCTCAGGGTGTGTGTCCTTTCTGGTGCAGCTCTCACCCCATAACTGTCACAGCTGAAACGGCTGGTAAAGGATAGAACTGAGCATGTGCAACCACATTAGCAATGTTACTGAGGTGGACTGAGAAGTAAGGAAAACAAAAGGTGGCGCTGTACAGATAGACTTTATTGAATAACCGTGTGGCTATCCTAAATTTTTAATTACTGTACATGCAGTTACAAAAATATTTCAGATAGAGACGGTGATATGAATGTTTTTCATGGGACAACCCCTTTAACTGTATCTTTAAAGTAGACCTTTTTTTTTCGCATTTCGACACCTAATAAATGAAAAAAGTGTAAATTGCCGCCTCCATCTAAAACGTATGTTTATGTTTATTTAATGGAACACAACATCTGGCGAGCTCACATTTTAAGAAACGCTTAACGCTCCTGGTTTGCAAATTTATGTACATGGAAATCTTGAAAGACGGTGACAGATTTCGCTCTCTTATGAGGTGACAATAATAACCTCCTGTACGGTCTTGGAAGGAGATGGCAGTTTTTATTTCTGTACATACAGTATTTGGCATTAAGAAGACATCCTTGCAATACCCTTACAACGCATGCAAAACCTGGCATTTACCTTTCTGCCATTAATAATGTCGGATATTTCGCAGTCACCCCTCCCCCGCCCATCCTCTTCAATGATATTATAAGCTTATATTAACCCTGCCCCGACAAGTCGAAAGTAGTTCTGGCCAGACAAAAAAACAAAAGTTAACCGTCTATTGGGGATTGCGTTTGTCTGCGCCCCCCTCCTTGTATTTTAGACTGTGAAAATAAATGAGAGTGTGAAAGGCGAGATAAGGCTCTCGTGTTATTCTATTAACCAGAAGTGTTTCTCGGCCCCTTTGATGTTGTTAGTCTATTATTTAGAAGAAATGCATTTTTTTAATGAAATCACAACTTTAATCATTAAAAGTACATACATTTTTTTTTTTACATTTTCAAAAAATAAAATAAAAATTCATCATTTCCAATTGCAGCTAAATTAGAGGCCCGGAGGAGGTGTCCACTTTGAACTTGGTTATGTTTAACAAGAGACATTCATTATAAAATACATGCAGATAATTTACATACGAAACAGGTAGCTCTAAAGCAGCAACGTCGCCTGTCCAAAAATAATGGATATATTACAGCAGAATATATTTATTTCCTGCTCTTCTTCTTTGCCCTCGTCCAGGGCTCAAGGTCAAGGCATGGACGAATTACTTTAAAGGGGTATTCCAGAATTTTATTATTGATGCCTAACCTCAGGATATCTGATTATCGGGGATCCGACCAGGGGTGCACCTCGCCTTTCAGCAGCCTAAGGCGAAAATTTATTCGGCGCCCCCCTCCAGCCCTACTGTTAAAAGCATACTGTGATACAGTTAATTATAGAGAGATGAGCACTTCCACAATGGAAGCACTCATTTCCCATGGCCCCTCCCTTGTCTCCAGGTTTTGCCGCCTGAGGCAGTCGCCTCACCTGGTCTCATTGGAGGTGCACCCCTGGTTCCGACGCACCGCAAGGTTCTGTCCATTGTATAGTGGACTGAGCTGGTTACTGCAGAGCTGCTCCTATTCACTTCAATGGGAGCAGCCCTGCAGTTACCAGCTCTGTCCACTACACAGTGGATGGAGCTGTGTAGTTCTGACACCAGGGCTACACTGAAATAGCTGATTGGTGGAGGTGAGGTGTGTCAGACCCCCTCACCAATCAAATAGGGATTGCCTATCCTAAGGATCGGCCATCAATATTACCATCCTGGAAGACCTCTTTAAGTTTCTGGATCCTGCAAAAAATAGAATTGTTAGCCAAAAAATAGCTTCCAGATAAAAGGGGGTGCAGTCTTGTAGGTCTCACTTGACAGAAAGACATTTTATTATCTATGGTAGTGAAAAGGTTAATACCAATATCACTTGTGGTTTGGGATAGCTAAAGGGCCAATGGCAACATCCTTGGAGGTCTAGGGTATTAAAGAGGTCAGTGCCAAAATACCTGGTGGTTAGAGAAGTAAGGGATAAAAGTCAGTATCCCTCATGATCTAGGGCAGTGAAAGGGTCAATTTTAACATTCCAAGTGGAAGGCAGTTAAAGGGCCAATGACAAAATCCTTGGTAGTCTAGTGTACTTACGAGATCAGTGCTAATGCACCTTATGGCCAGAGCAGTATGAGGTCAATATCTGTAACCCTGGTGGTCTAGGGCAGTGTAATGGTTAGTATAATGATTACTAATGGACGGTAGTTAATGGATCAATCTGTGATGGTCTACTATATATGAGATCATTGCCCCAATACCTTGTGGTCAGGAAAATATGGAGCTAATATCTCTATCCCTGATGGTCTAGGGCAATAAATAGTTAATGTCAGCCTCTCTGGTGTAGAGTAGTTAAGGGATCAATGTCAACATCTTTCATGGTCTAGTGTATTAAAAAGGTCAATGACACAATATATGATGATCAGACCAAGGTTAATGTCTGTATTCCTGGGGGTTTAGGAAAATAAAGGGGTTAATATAAGTCCCAACTGAACTTGGGGTTGACCCTGTAGGAGTCCCAACGAACTGGTCCTACTGTGAGGCCATGGATCATTACTGGAGCAAGAATTCTTGTCCTGTCCCTCCTCCCTCATGGACTCTCTAAATATATAGTATGGGCCGTAGAAGGTGGATAAACGTACTGCTGACTCCCTCAGATGCACCCAGTAGGGTTTAAGATGGAGGTCGATGGACAAAATAGGAAGACCATTTGGGTCTCAGATTATTCAGATGGAGAGCTTACTCGTCAAAAACAATTGCTGATCTCTACTCCTATATAGACTTCCCGCATCTGCACCTATGGACCTATGGACAAAATAGGAAGACCATTTGGGTCTCAGATTATTCAGATGGAGGGCTTACTCGTCAAAAACCATTGCTGATCTTACTCTTATATAGACTTCCCGCATCTGCACCTATGGACCTATGGACAAAATAGGAAGACCATTTGGGTCTCAGATTATTCAGATGGAGGGCTTACTCATCAAAAACAATTGCTGATCTCTACTCCTATATAGACTTCCCGCATCTGCACCTATGGACCTATGGACAAAATAGGAAGACCATTTGGGTCTCAGATTATTCAGATGGAGGGCTTACTCGTCAAAAACCATTGCTGATCTCTACTCCTATATAGACCTCCCGCATCTGCACCTATGGACCTATGGACAAAATAGGAAGACCATTTGGGTCTTAGATTATTCAGATGGAGGGCTTACTCGTCAAAAACAATTGCTGATCTCTACTCCTATATAGACTTCCCGCATCTGCACCTATGGAACTATTGCCCCCCGTTTCCTATGGATGCACTTTATGCTTGATGTCTGTGGTGTGCAATATTGCCGTTGCTTAGGGAGAATCAGCCGCCACTACTTAAGGGCGCACTAGAGGGCCACCTGTGACGATTGATATTAATTGACTCACGCCATTATTAAATTATGGAGCGTTTATATGGTCACTATATGTTGGTAAGACGTAAAGAGGACCTTTCATCTGACAAAAAATTGTGAACTAAGTGTCATGATCTGTAGAGCGGCGCCCAGGGATCTCACTGCACTTACTATTATCCCAGGGCGCCGCTCCGTTCTCCCGATATGCCCTCCGGTATGTTCGGTCACCTGGTTATAGTAGGTGGAGACTTAGGGGACTTGGTTATAGTAGGAGGAGTCTGCCCTTGTTCTCCTGGGCGTCTCCTTCTCCCAGGCTGTAGCGCTGGCCAATCGCAGCACAGAGATCACAGCCTGGGAGAAAAAAAACCTCCCAGTACTGTATGGTGGTATTAACACGTCTCTAGGCATTGTGTGGTACGGTTACTTAGACACTAAATAAATAGTACGGTATATTCATTTTTGTCGTGTATGGTGGCGCCTGCACACTGCCGCAGTAGGCAACTTTTCTTTGGCCAACGTATGGCGCTTTTAATTAGGCACTGTTTGCTATGGATATTTGTATCTTGTGTGCCAAAACTCTGAAAACAGAGGACACCGCGCGGGGCACAATCCAAGGTAAGTCCAGCCATATTTATATGAATATCTCTCCTTCGAGCTTTCTGGCAGTGAAGGAGTCAGCCGAGTCTTCCGTGTTCTGCCACATTTTGAAGTGCCAAGCAGCAAGCGCCACTCCATGCGGAAACACATTTGGACTGATTAACTCTGGGTTAATTCAATTAACAACATGTCATGTTAATTAAATAAATGCATTTTTGCACTTTGGTGGGGAAAGCGCATCAGTGCTGGGCGGATTTTTACATAATCCATGGTGTATAACCTGACGTGTAATGATAAAATAATGGGGGGGGCAACTTTTTTTTCCCCCCTGCTTTAGTTCGAGGTGTATCATGTTTATGGATCGGACATTCCGCCTTTGGATGAAACGTTTCCGTGTCTAATGTTCCTTTACCGGAAAGCCGTTTTGATGCCACCATTAATCAAGTGTAAACATTAATGGTTCATATGGCGTAGGAGCAATTTGCTGAGCTGTACAACAGCTGGTACGCCATTGCGGCGGCAGACATTTTTAGGCCACTTTTTTTTTTAAATAGCTTTTAAGCTGAAAAATAACAAAATAATGTAAAATTAAAATGACTGCATATTGGTAGCATAAAAAAAGGGCAGCGTACACAAATGTAACGACATATTGGGGAATAGGCAACGGTGAAATGGGTGGAAATCTGTGCCAAACAATTCATAGCCGTTTGCTTTTTTGCGTTTGCTACATTGAAGCCAATTATATATATAAATATATATATATATATAAATGTTTTTGAATGTGCCAGCAGGGGTGCACCTAGCCTTCTGCTGCCTGATGCGAAAACTGAAACGGCGCCCCCCCATGCCAATTTCTTAACCCCTTTGCCAAAATGAAAGCGCTCATTGACCATGGCCCTTCCGTTACCCCCCTCTTACCCCTACCTGGTGCTGCCTAAGGCGACTGCCTCACCTGGCCTCATTGGTGGTGCAACCCTGTGTGCCAGGGTTGATTGGCTGGTGAGGACGGTGTAAAAACACCTGTTATATAGTCGCATGTGCATTAAAAAAGTCGCAAAACTGCGCCTTGTGACTTTTTCTACACCAAAATCTGTCTTAGAGCTGTAAGTAAATGACCCCCAATTTGTAGCAAATGTTAACTTTACTTTTTCAGTAACTTTTTTCTGCCCAATAAAACGTTGCCACTTCTACTCGTTCACACGGTGCCTGTGCAGTATTTTTACTGCATTTTATAAAAAATAATAAAAATTGGAAAACATTCATTTTTTAAATGCCGTAAAACCTCAAAGTACAATCAAACCATTGAAGCTACGCCTCCAATGCCCCGTGTAAGCCCACTCCCCAAAACAACCCTTTTTAACCTCAAAAACTTTTTTTTTTTTAAGTGGCAATCCTACTCCAACTTGCAGCCTATTCGGTGTAAAAAAAAAAAAATTGGTGTAAAAAAAAAAAAGTCTCAAGCCCCTTTTTTGTGACTTTTTTTGCCCGTGCAACAATATTTTGTCTCATGGGTTTTTATACAGTCCTCGCCACTGTGGAGAGCCAAGGGCGTGTCGGACCTAGAGCAATCAGCCCCGGCAAATTCATAAATGTTGGTGAAAAACTACTCCAGTCAGGGGCTGCAGTAGTTTTGGACGGCCTGCACCTCGTCATAAATTAACACAACCTCCAGCAGCGCAGGGGGTATCAAAGCCCAGCATAAAAAGCTTGCCTTTGATATGTGACCCACATAGGGCCCAAATAATACACCTATTCAATAATAACAGTGCTGTACTATAGCAAAATATTACCGCCAAACTGTGCTGAAACAGTGCAGTTGAATGCTAAAATGATATCGTCATGCAGTGCCAAAATAGGATGAAAAAGTTTTACCGCCAGAGGGTGCTATAACGTTTCCATGTAGAGCTCATATAATAAGATGCAAAGATGTAACACCCCCGAGTGGCATTACCACTCCCACGCCCTGCTTCTAGCTGTGTATGCCAATATCATTTCATCTATGCATTTATTCCAAGTCCTCCACATTGTGCATTTCCTATTTCTATGCAACTGTATATGTTCATGTAATGTACCTGGTTCACCAGTAGGTGGCAGCAAGCATGGCAGAGCTACAGTTAGAGAGAATGGAACCCTTCTTTCCATTCTAACCCTCTCTCTAAGGAAGGGTGGAGACTAGTTAGTTAGAGGTCAGTCCTAGCTTACCCCAAGCTAGGTGAAGGTGTTCAGGGCCACGTCTCTTCGGGATGTACCCAAGCCAGCCAGAGCACCCTAAGCTCAGCTGGACATGGAGGCAGAAGTTTGAAGCCTCAGAAGCCAGGAAGAAAGTTCCTGGGTATAACTAAAGAGACAGACTACAGAAGGAAAGTGCAGCATACAGCAAAAGCTGAGTTTATATAGCCAGCCTCTCAGTACACCAGAGCCAGAAAGCAACAGATGTAGCAGAGACGAGTTTGCCAGCCAGTTTTAATGCTAAAACCTGCTGGGAACCAAGACAAAGTCTGTAAATCGTTTGGAGAAATGCTTATTGAAAGTAAAGCTGCTTTTCAACTTCATCACTAGGTCTGGACTCAATTTATTCTTCATCCCACAATTCAACTACCCCTTTTGTCTGCTTCAGATCCAACGCCTGGGATTCCAGCGTATCCAGGAAGGAGCACCGTGACACGTGCACAAAACATTAAGGAACATTATAGGCCACCCTATACCACTCGGCCATTACTACACCTGGGTACCAACACCATTTCTTAAAGGGACTCCGTCCCGTTGTTGCTTCATTGCAACTGATGTCACAAAACACTTATCCTATCTTAAAGGGACCCCTTGCGGAACGGGCCTCTGTTGCAAAGACACTATATATGGTAGATACCCTGTACATAATACTATGTGCTACATCCTATATCTCCATTAACATTTTTGGGGCTGGACAATTTATAGTCCTATGATTTTCATGTCTGATACAATATGCGCCATTTACCAGCAGCAAAGTGACAAGTAACAAATAACGGAGAGATGTTTTTGAGGGAATTTTTTGCTGGGCTTTGAGGGTGATTTGTGAGACACGACAATCGATGTGAGTATTAGGAGCTCATTTTCTCCTCGTCAGAGGTTGTTTGAGCAGCTCTCAGCTGATTCTCCTCCACGCTCTGCAGATATAAAGTAACCCAGGTGTCTCCATAATTCTCACACTTGTCCGGCGGCCCTGAGGAATCTCCGCTGATGGATTTTCGTACCCGCGGCGCGTGAGGTTGCCTCGTGCCAACAAGCTGTACCTTCTGCAAATCAATAGGTCCTTGCCCTGTTACTGAGTGCAAATGGCTGCAGTAAAGCTTCTGCGGCGGGTACCCACGCAGTTTAAGCCTGTGCTGGAAGCCATATGTGATGGAACAATAATAGATGGAATATGTTGTGTGGGGGAGGGGAATTTGAAAAACATGGCTAGTTTGTTAAAGAAACAGCCCCACGCCATTCACAGGTGACGTGTGGTATTGCAGCTCAGCCTCATTTACTGAGCTGTCATACCAGATACAACCCATCAAAAGTACATGTAGTAAGAAGATCACCTCTATTATGAAGTCGCAGACGTGGACACATATGCTCAGTTTCATCCTTCAACCACCTCCTGAGCTGTGATATGGAGAAAACTTCAGCAGAAAGGACACCTCCCCCCGAGATGCAGCAGAAAGGACTCACCCCATTAGCTACAGCAGAAAGGCCAAGTCCCCTGGGCTACCAGCTTGAAATGGTTCTAGCTGTGTTAGAACAGAGACTGTCATGCACTATATGATGTCTGATTTTCATATTTACATTTTTTTTTTACATTTTTGACAGGAATATTCCTTCCTTTTAGATCAGCTCAAATTTGGAACAGAAGAACAGACGGTTATGCTAAAGTAAGAAGCGCATACTGTATTTATATCCTTATCAATTAAACCTTTTTTAGGGCCCCTGAATGGCATCCAGTGGAGTTCTGCTTGACCTCCTGTATCATCCTGTGCACTTATTGACAGCACTCTCTAACAGTTTTTGGAAAATTTGAGTGCAGGTATATTGTCAAATCCACCAAATCTTTGGGGATGACATTATAGGTTGGACAAAGTTTGTATTTTATTATTTTATTAACCAGATAACTGTTTTGCCCAAGCTCAGCTCCGGCTCTGGGAAAAGCACTTTATGGTTTTGCCAGAGTCTATCTCGGGCAGAAGGAGAAGGAGATGGGGGGCTGCTTTAGTTGCTTATATCTCCGTATTCTTAACAGCTGGAGACATGCTCTTGGTCTTGTTTGAAAACTGATATTCCAGATTACTTTGATAAATAACCAAAATTTTACAGCATTAGCCCAAGATAAGCAGGAGATATCACTGTTAGAAATCGAGTCGGGAATAAACGCGGTAAAACCTGCTTTTACATTCACTTTCAACTGCATTTACTGCATCCCGATTTCTAACATTGATATCTTCCCTTGTACTGAAGATACTGCTGCAATTTTGGTATTGTTTGAAAGCTTGGGATGCCCACATGTCTAGCTGCTACCAGTCCAGAGATATGAGCAGCTAAAGCAGCTGCCTCTTCTCCCGCAGGAGGAAAGAAGAAGAAATAGTAACAAATATCTAGAAATGTGGATTATCATCAGCGTACTGACCCACATAATAAAATTATGTTAGTTATACCACACAGTGAACCCCGTACATAAATTCCACAAAATAATGTAAATTGTAATAGATTTTTTTTCATCTTTCCCCCTAAAATTAAATAATAAAAGTTATTTAATACACTATATATACACCCCACAATAGTTTCTAAAAACCTTACAACTCATCCCGCAAAATAAAAATATTTAGAAGGAAAAATAGAAAATGTATAACTGCTGGAACACAAAGGGGAACATGTTACTGTTCCTTATGACAAAAATGAATGATGACACTAAGGGGTTAACAATGCAATTATTTCCCCTCTTGTGCGCCCATAAGATTTACTTCAGACACATAAAAAATCTACAATAAAAAAAAGAAGTGATCATAATTACCATCAAAATACAGACAGCTCTATTTTTTTTCATGGACAGAGGAAAAAAAGTCGCTTATTTTTACACTGTCCAGAAATTTCTGGACAGTTCGCAACCCTGCCTTTATATGTAATTTATTAGACAGTAGGATGCTGTATGCATCATAGCATACTGGACTAAAGCTGCACAAATTGCCCATATGGAGTGTCGTGTTTGTAGGGCAGTGATACCCTCATTACTGTGTCCGACTAACGCTCCAGGGATCATATAGAGGAAAAGCCCCATAACAAAGATTAAACGCTATCAGTCTGAGGCATCCATTAACGTGTACTTTTTTTTTTCACAATGTAACTCTATGGTGAACGGTATGGCGTCAGTCTGAGGCATCCGTCAACGTTTACATTTTTTTTGTACGTTAAATGGATGGCAAAAACATGATGTGAACCAAGCATTAGTCTGGCAACCACCAACCGACAGACTGTACAATACCAAGTACCAAAATACAGTGCACTATTCATTCCCTCATACCGCCCAATTAATGCCGCCATTCAGTGTTTAATTAAGGCCATATGATGCCATTCATTTAATGCTACCATTTACAGTACAATTAAAGGGGTTTTCCAGGATTTTGATACTGATGACCTATCTGATTGGTGGGGATCTGACATCCGTGACTCATCAGCTGTTTGAGAAGGCAGCGGAGCTCCTGTGAGTGCTGCGGCCTTCTCCATGCTCACCAAGCATAGCATAATCATACAATGTATAGCAGCTCTGGTTGGTATCGCACTCAGCACCATAGAAGTGAAGAAATCTTCCACAGTTACTATAAGGAACTATGCAAAGTGTTTCTTGGGGTGGGGGGTTCTTTACAGTCACAATCTCTTTTTGTCATCCCCACAGACTTGTATCGAAACTCCATACAAGTCTATGGCAGTCTGAAAGTGCAACATTTTTTCTGTTAAGGCTGTGCTTCTCCACTCCACCCCTCCCACTAGAAGGTTCTAGTTCAGTTAGAAACTATATATAAAGAGAGCAGCTAGAGCCCCTAGTTGTCTGCAGATAGGGAACAGTGTTTAGTAGAAGAGACTCTGCCAGACTGCATGAGTGACCAGAAGAAGACTCTGAGACAAGGATACTCTGCCACAGACCCTGGGTCACCAGCCTTTTGACCAGAAGGCCAGCCAAACAACTGAGCTACAGACCCTGGGCCAACAACCTTTTGCCCAGGGTACCAGCCTTCTGAGAGGGAGAGGGACAGCTAGCTCAGGCCTTCCCTTAGGACAGAACCACTTTATGCCATGGAGGAGAATGGAGAAGCCAGCTTTATGCCTTGCCTGTATTGTTTTGCACTTTAGTTCCTCCAGTAAAGAAGCACACTAGTTTACTGCAAACCCTGACTCTTTGGACCTATTTCCCCATTGGTGTGCACAACGCCTTACCATCCCTTCCAGAGAGCAGCAACCCGTGGTGACACTTCGACAGTTTCCGGGGGACCCAGCGTAGCATTGGAATTACTCCAAAACTGGCCATAGCACTCACACAATACAATTACTGCAGCAGCACAGGCTCAGTATAGTCAATGGTGTCCTTGACTTCAGTGCAAGTAATGTGGCCTGCCATGCCTCATACGACTAATGCCGCCAACCACACCAGTAAAATAATGCTGCTGCATAAAGGTCAGTTAATGCCACCAGCTACACAAAGTATAATAATGTCTTTACTTTTACCAAACAGTGCCCTCAAGGTACATCTACCGTAGGTTGAGAACCACTTCCATGGACTCTGCACCTCAGGTTAGCCTTCCTCAAACCATTCATGTTTGAGGGTCTGCTACATGAACCATACAGTAGCTGTACAAACGACTTCATAGCTTAGCATCCACTGTACCTACAACCTCTGGCACCATATTGCACCTTTGCCACGCACAGTACTTATAATGTGTCTTGTCTGCTTCTGTTTCATGGCTGCTATTTCTCTTTAGGATCTCCTTGTTTCTATGGCTGGTTGGATAACCCCATGAAAACTGAAAAGCAGATCATTATTCGATGATGTTCTGAAGGCTGGATGGGCTTACATCTGGGACTGTTGTCTGATTAGCTTTGGCTTCGCTCACTGCCTGTGTCTTCCATGATGCATGAAGTCACTTGCATCTTTTAAATATTTACTATCCATGCGTCACAACATGTGGTCATCATGGCCTAAAGACACGGACACCCTCCCGGTTCCTTTATTTTTTTTCTGTCTTGATCTTTCTTATAATGAGCGTACTTCCAGAGATGCTATGAATAGTTTATGCGCACAAGCCTTCTAATCTGCATCACTTCCCATGTGTTATTGCTTATTTATCATGGACCTATATAACATGGGCATAACTTAGTGAAGCAGGTAGTAAGTAGGTCCCGTCATAAAATGTGTCACCGTGCGTTAGATACTAGAAGAAGTACCTGGCAAAGTGTCCTTTTCTATCGGGAGGGATAAAGGATTTTTGTTTTTCCCGGGTAACCCTGCTTTTTGCAGGAAATGTAAAGTTTATGGGCATACTATGGGGGGATGCAGAGAGACACCGTTAAGGTGTTCAAATTGCAATCAAGAAGGTCATCATCACAAAGGGTCTCAGAAGGCTTTACTTCAACAAGAACTTAACAATTTTTGCTACTTATACTTCTGAACTGTTTTTTGGGGGCCCACAATGCATAACCCGCACCACCAGTAAGATGGAGGAGACATTTGACTTTCTACTGAGACTCTTGTTTTTGCTTGCATTCTTTCACCTTTGGAATCAGACGTGGTGGTCTGGCAATGATCTGTGGTCATATGTGCAAATGCAAAAGTGTTGGACTGCATGGGCTCCTTAATGAGGTAAAGCTGAAGCATAAAGGAATAGTTTTGGCTTACCTTGTGGTCTTGTGTAGTGAGACCGTAACTACCACGCTGTTTGCTAGTAACCGTGAGCCAAGTGTCTATTAGAGATTGTAACCTGATAGCTGTGTTCCCATTGGAAAATACAACTGCCAAGTGTTGTGCCTCTTAGAGATTATAACAATTAGAGACAATGAGAGGTCACAAAGACTTGCTCTTGTCCTGTAGGACCTAGAACATCTTGGAATAACATAGACAGCATGCTTTATTTTCAAGACAATGGGGAAGTGAAGAAGCCACAGAGTGTGTGCCACCCACCAACCCTGCACAACCGTCTCATCGGCTTAACTACCAGAGACCTTTCGAACTAAAAAGGATTGTCCAAACTAGACAAACCTTTTAATGAACCATGTTCCCATCATGTGTTAGGAGGACAATGCTTTGATGTTGGCAAATCCTACTGCACTGTCCCATATTCCTGACAAAAGGACTGTCCCTCCAAAAAGTCAGGGGAGGAACTCTTGAATTGGGTCAAGCAGAGAGAGCATATGGCTTACATAGTGTGCGGAAAAAACACAGAATGTCTTCCCAGGGAACTTTTCCTTTCCTGCGGCAGCTGCCGAGCAGCGCCTTAACCCAGTCACGTTCCACTTTCCCTCCTTTGCTTCAAAAAGCTGCTAATTAGTCTTATATCCAAGAGCTTTGTCCTAAGCACATAATTCTGTCCCACGTATTAGTCACGATACCCATTCTTTGCAAAGACTGGTGGAACAGCAAATTACAGTGCACAGAGCACTGACATATGTCCTTGTATCGATAAGTATGTAGTTCATAGGTAAGAAGCCTTTAATTATAACCAGCAATTTCACTTTATAAATCCATTTAGTAAATTCTAGAAATGAGATCCATGGGTTGTCCAGGTGTAAGAGGGGGAAACAGCTTTCTTTGTTTGAACACTGTTTGTGTGGATTAAATTAAATGTTCTGGACTGACATTATGCTGTTTGGCCACAAGATGCCACTGTTTCCTAAACATAGCTACAGACTGCATATATATCTCCATATTCATGAGAGAGGTGGGGTTTTACACAGAGTCTGGAGAGGACAGAAGGAGACAGCAGCCATCTTAGAGGGAGGTGAAACTAAGAAACTGTGTGAGCAGAGAATCTGACGGCATCCAGGTGTGACAGCATCCCTCAGTGACTAGAGCTGCAGCTAAGAACCTGATCCTGTGCAGAGGAAGAAGGATTGCTGCCAGGAGTGCTGATGAGAGCAGAGGAACAAAGCAACATACACTGCGGTACCGCATGCTTGTTGGAGAGACTTTTGTTCTGTTTAGAGTCACCAGCGGATGCAAAGCAGACCCCGGTAGGTAAGATCGTGCACACACCTCATTACAGTGTTGGTGCCTAGACACTGAGACCAGGCCTGTAGTTAGTTAGTTAGGGTTTCTGTTTGTGTCAGGCCACAAGTGTTACTACTGTTCATTGCAAGGACTCTATAACTTAAAGTGACATTTCACATCGGAGAGCTGATATAATTCTCACAAACTCAAGCCAGGCTGGCGTTTTTTGCTCAGGAGGAATACTCAGGCACGTGCTACAGGACCAGTTATGGGAGGGGGAATACTGTAGAGCTTGGTAAGATTGTAAACTGTTGTGCTGCACCGCAGGTTAGCCCCTACCACACACCCATACAGTGGCTCTTGTTTTTAGGGTAATAACAGGTAAGGTGTGTCAGTTTAGTTGTGCCCGCCAGTAAGTAAATTACTGCACTTTCTCCCTGCATCTATCAGAGGGCGCCGTGCTGTGCAGCACAAGGGCCTCAGCCTTTGGGCTGGGTGTATGTAAATTTATTGTATGTTCCCAGCATGTGTGTTGTGTTTATTGCCACATTTAAGTAAAATTCTGTTTTGGCAGAAGCTGGTGTTGGGGTTGCTTTCCTCGTTGGTGACTTCACTGTATCCTGGGGAGTCCACCCCGGTACATGGCCTACACAGGGTCAGAAAAACATGGCTGCATTCTTCCAAAAACAGCTCCGTTCTTGTCCAAAGGCTATATCTGGTATTGCAGCTCAGCTTTGTTCCCTTCAATGGAGTTGAACTGCAATACCTGGCACAATGAATAGACAAAGGTGGCCCTTCTCCTGGGAGAAAGTAGCTAAGTTTTTGTAGTTCTGGACAACCCCTTTAAGAACACTTTTCCTCCTAATCTTGTCTTACTTTCTTTAATTTTCCTTCATCCATAGTGACCACTAACTATACCTCCCCTCTATGTGGGAATGGACCCTCTAGGCTGCTGGGTCACACAGGCCTCCTACCCCGCTGGTTATGCTACAGCCAACTAAACAGGACTAACCCTGTAATATTCAGGAAATTAAATGAACCCTTCAGGAATAGACCATTTTGTGGCCTTTAGGACTACGTGCAATTTTTTTTATTTTTCTTCAGGGCATTTCAAAACGAAAAACTTTTTAAAATTTGTTTTTCAACACTTGTTTTTTTGCAAGATTTCTACGCTTTCCATTTTCAGGGTAGATACTATATTTTTTTTACTATAAGACGCACCTCATTATAAGACAACAGAAAGTTAGAAAAAAAATATTTTCTATTTATTTCAACCTTGCATCTATATACACACAGCATGCTGCCTGCTGACAAACACAGCTCTGCTACACAGTTAATTAGAGCTTTTATCTCCTTTTATTTACTGCATCTGGGAGACCTTCAGGATGGAGAGGACGGTGTTCCTCATGGTCCTCTCCATGCTTACTCACCCCCCTCTCCTGCCTGCACTGATCACACAGATCGGGGTGTCGGGCAGGGAGAGAGAGGTGTGCAAATGCACAGCTCTCTCACTGATCCAGCAAAGCGCTGTATGAGCACTCTGCCTGATTTTTAAGAAAGGAATGAGGAAGGTCTGGCAATGACTTCGGACTATAAGACGTAGTCACTTACTTATTAGCAAGATTATGTCTTATAGTGCAAAAAATACGATGTTAGTGATTAATTAAAGGGTGAGTTTATTTTGTAAAAGAGGGCAAAAATATGTTTAAAAAAACCTTACTCACTGCTCTGATCCCTTGATGCTACTGTTCCAACACTGCTATGATCCTGTCTGCTTTCCACTTCCTGCTCCTGGATTATCACACAGGAAATGCCTGTGTAGCCAATCACTGACTGAGGTGAGTTGCTGCCACCATACCAAATATGTGGAGGATATACAGTGTTATTGTATATGTTATAATTACAATACTTTATACATTTTTATGTATATTTTCTAATTTATATTTTATATATATTTTAATATATATTTCCTTTCCTACCATATATATACAGTATATATATATATATATATATATATATATATAGGGCACACCGAGCGGGATCTGAGATGCTGGATTTTGGATCATGTTGTGCTTCCTAGAAGAGGCGGAGACCGTTTAGCAATTCTGAAAAAAAGAGAATTGCGGTGGATATATGATTTGGATAGCTTGCACCCCAGAGGCTTAAATGTAGAGTTCAGGTAGATGTCTGGTGATGTGTTGCTCACCCTCGTTTTTCATGGATGGATGTGATTCACCCTCCCCATATATGTAATAGTGCAGGAGAATTGTGAAAAAAATTATATGTAATTACAACTACAATAGAGTATGCATTTTGAAACTAATTTATCTATATTTCTTCTTGCCTTTTAGAGTTTTTAATCTTCACAATGTTGGATTTGGATCCCCGGACTGTTACCTGTTGGAAGCGATGCAGCCCAGTACTAACTACAGCGTCCTATCCTCTAACGCGCTACTCCAGATATATTATTGAGCTTTAGTGCGCTGCTGTCTCTACAATGGTGAGGGATAACCCCTCTATAACCGCATTTTTTCAGCAAGTGGGTTACGGCTGTCGGCGGGGTTCATGGAGATGTCCCCCTCCGGCATACACAGCCCCACGGTCCGGTGTACCTTCCGAGAGGTTGGGATCCCGGTCCTGATGCTGGTTTCCGTAGGAGATCCCTACTGCGGTCTGCTATACACTCTCTATGTATTCCGTTCTACAGTCACTATTTTGAGTAAATACTCGGTCCAGTTATTATCTATGTGATGAATGTGAACGGAGATATGGGGCAACTCTCCCTAAAGAAAGATGGCGCTGTTAGTTGTTACTTTACAGAGCGCATGCGCACTATTCTTATATTGTAATTCACACGATGTTGTCATCCTGGTCATGCGCACTGAGGAGATCAAGACGCCCAGGGAACGTGATGGTATATGTGGGCTCCATGGCTTTCCTGGTTTCACTTCTGGGATCCTCATTCAGTATGTTGTCACTATTATATTATTCTAATTGGAACAAAAGTTTTGTATATGTTTCGTTCTGTTTAATAAGGATTGTATCCTGGTAATATAGAACGTATGACACCAGTCACTTTGATAAATATGCACTTTATATTTGTATCATATGTTTGCAATTCAAGTTGATTGTAACCACACCCCTATGGGTGTGACACTTTTTGTAACGCTTTATATGTGTTCACTTTCACTATCTCTATGCTTGAGAAAGGCTCGCATGAGCTGAAACGTCGCAAGGAATGCCATTATATGGGTGAATAAAACTGCTTTGATTTTTACCACAATCTGGAGTGCAGTCCTGCTTTCTCTACTATAATATTGGGGATTGCCGTTGTCCCCCCCTTGGATTTTGCACCCATCTTCCAGGCTGGTGCTCCCGCTGGATTTTCTTTTTCTATATATATATATATATATATATATATATATATACAGTACAGTCCAAAAGTTTGGACACACCTTCTCATCAGTTTTCTTTATTTTCATGACTATGAAGGCATCAAAACTATGAATTAACACATGTGGAATTATATACATAACAAACAAGTGTGAAACAACTGAAAATATGTCATATTCTAGGTTCTTCAAAGTAGCCACCTTTTGCATTGATTACTGCTTTGCACACTCTTGGCATTCTCTTGATGAGCTTCAAGAGGTAGTCCCCTGAAATGGTCTTCCAACAGTCTTGAAGGAGTTCCCAGAGATGCTTAGCACTTGTTGGCCCTTTTGCCTTCACTCTGCGGTCCAGCTCACACCAAACCATCTCGATTGGGTTCAGGTCCGGTGACTGTGGAGGCCAGGTCATCTGGCGCAGCACCCCATCACTCTCCTTCATGGTCAAATAGCCCTTACTTTCAAAGTTTTCCCAATTTTTCGGCTGACTGACTGACCTTCATTTCTTAAAGTAATGATGGCCACTCGTTTTTCTTTACATAGCTGCTTTTTTCTTGCCATAATACAAATTCTAACAGTCTATTCAGTAGGACTATCAGCTGTGTATCCACCTGACTTCTCCTCAACGCAACTGATGGTCCCAACCCCATTTATAAGGCAAGAAATCCCACGTATTAAACCTGACAGGGCACACCTGTGAAGTGAAAACCATTTCAGGGGACTACCTCTTGAAGCTCATCAAGAGAATACCAAGAGTGTGCAAAGCAGTAATCAATGCAAAAGGTGGCTACTTTGAAGAACCTAGAATATGACATATTTTCAGTTGTTTCACACTTGTTTGTTATGTATATAATTCCACATGTGTTAATTCATAGTTTTGATGCCTTCAGTGTGAATCTACAATTTTCATAGTCATGAAAATAAAGAAAACTCTTTGAATGAGAAGGTGTGTCCAAACTTTTGGTCTGTACTGTATGTATGTATATATATATATATATATATTTTTTTTTTATATATATAGATTTTATACTTTTTATTTTATATATATTTTATGTTGATTTTATGCTTTTTTTTATATTTTAATCTTTATTTGTAAAAAAAAAGATATAAACAAACCATTATATTTTGGATTCTAATTTACTATATGGAATTATTATTATTTTCAATTACCTATAATCACCCATTTCCCAACCCACCCTACCCTTGCAAAACGTCTCAAAGACCCTCCTTGATCCCACTGAAACAGAAATAGTAGAAACATACAATTGGGGACGAGAAGGATTTTAAGGCTTCCAAGCCTCCCATATCTTGGTCCACTTCTTTGCCTATATAGGACATTCTCATAATTTTTAACCCTAATAGCCAGATTTATCCAAGTATTCAAATTTGGAACATCTCGTGAGAACCAAACGCGACTAATCAGAAGTCTAGCTAAGAACAATATTCTGTTCAAAAGAATCTTCCTATACTTATGGCAATTTACCATAGAGAGATCACTCTCAACCATAAATGGAATCGGGAGTCTCAATTTCTGATTAACAAAGTTATTAATCCCCAGCCAGTATTCTTTTAATTCTGGACAGGACCAGAACATGTGTAGGTGGTCAGCCCCAAAAAGGCCACACCGTGGACACTTAAAACTATCTCTTAACCCACATTTATTAAGCCATAAAGGCGTGACATATAATCTATGTAAAATATTACATTGTATCACTACGTGATTAAAGTTATGTGATATTAGACTCAAATTCACTAATATTTTTCCCCATCCCTCTAATTGAATCCTTGGGCAATCAACTCCCCAGGCCCTTTGTCCTGGTGATTGAGTTTTATTAAATAGTGCCTTAACCGCCTCACGTCCGCCCATAGGATATAAACGTCCTATGGGTGGACGTCTATTTCTGACAGCACGTTTTAAAACGTCCTGTCAGAAATAGCAGCTGCACGCTAATCGTGCAGCTGCTGATCGGGTTGCCCGCTGTCAGTGACAGCAGGGCAACCCTAAGACAAGGCAGGGACAGTGCCCAGGTGTCCCTGCCTTCTAGATCGCTGCAGACACAGCGCTCACCGAGCGCTGTGTCTGCAGAGAAGGAAGCGCCGTGCGCTTCCTGTTCCGGCCCGGCGGTCATGTGACCGCCGTGACCGGAGAGTGCAGGAGCTGTGTGAGGTCTCTCCGAGACCTCGATCAGCCCTGCTGTGAGGCTGTACAGCGCAGGATTGCTGCTGTACAGCCTCTATAGGGGTGCATTTGTCCTGTAACTGGGGCTACTATGTCAGCCCCAGTTACAGGAGAAATCAACAGTGAAAAAAAAAAAGAAAAAGTGAAGCAAATGTCCCCCAGAGGTCTTGTATGACCTTATGGGGGACGAAAAGTGTAAAAAAAAATAAAAAAAATAAAGGGTTGAAAAAATAAAATAAAATAAAGTTTCACATGTAAAAAAAAAAAAGTTCCCAAGTTAGGAATAAAAAAAAAAAAATTAAAATAGAAAAAATAAAGTAAAATAGACATATTTAGTATTGCCGCGTCCGTAAAAACCAGCTCTATAAAAATATCACATGACCTAACCCCTCAGATGAACACCGTAAAAAATAAATAAAAAAAACTGTGTCAAAACAAGCAATTTTTGGCACCTTGCATCACAAAAGGTGCAACACCAAGTGATCAAAAACGCGTATGTCCCACAAAATGGTACCAATAAAACCGTCACCTCATCCCGCAAAAAATGAGCCCCTACATAAGAAAATCTCTCAAAAAATAAAAAAACTATAGCTCTTAGAACATGGAGACACTAAAACATAATTTTTTTGGTTTCAAAAATGCTATTATTGTGTTAAAGTGAAACAAATAAAAAAAAGTATACATATTAGGTATTGCCGCGTCCGTAAAAACCAGCTCTATAAAAATATCACATGACCTAACCCCTCGGGTGAACACCGTAAAAAAAAAAAAAAAAAAACTGTGTCAAAACAAGCAATTTTTGTCACCTTGCATCACAAAAGGTGCAACACCAAGTGATCAAAAACGCGTATGTCCCACAAAATGGTACCAATAAAACCGTCACCTCATCCCGCAAAAAATCAGCCCCTACATAAGAAAATCTCTCAAAAAATAAAAAAACTATAGCTCTCAGAACATGGACACATTAAAACATAATTTTGTGGTTTCAAAAATGCTATTATTGTGTAAAACTTTAATAAATGAGAAAAAGTATACATATTAGGTATCGCCACGTCCGTAACAATCTGCTCTAAAAAAATGTCACTTGACTGAACCCCTAAGGTGAACGCTGTAAAAATAAATAAATAGAAACTGTGCTAAAACAACCAATTTTTTGGTCACCTTGCCCCATAAAGTGTTATATTGAATGATCAAAAAATCATATGTACCCAAAAAAAATACTAATAAAACTGGCACCTTATCCCCTAGTTTCTAAAATGGGGTCACTTCTTGGGAGTTTCTACTGTAAGGGTGCATCAGGGGGCTTCAAATGGGACATGGCATCTAAAAACCATGTGGAGTTCCTTTCCTTCTGCGCCCTGCCGTGTGCCCATACAGCAGTTTACGACCACATGTGGGGTGTTTCTGTAAACCGCAGAATCTGGGTAATAAATATTGAGTTTTGTTTGGCTGTTAACCATCGATGTGTTAGAGAAAAAAATTGATTAAAATGGAAAATCGGCCAAAAAAGTGAAATTTAAAAATTTGATCTCCATTTTCCTTTAATTCTTGTGGAACGCCTAAAGGGTTAACAAAGTTTGTAAAATCGGTTTTGAATACCTTGAGGGGTGTAGTTTCTACAATGGGGTCATTTATGGGGGTATCCACTATGTAGGCCCCACAAAGTGACTTCAGACCTGAACTGGTCCTTATAAAGTGGGTTTTGGCAATTTTCTTAAAAATTTGAAGAATTGCTTCTAAACTTCTAAGCCTTCTAACGTCCTAAAAAAATAAAATGACATTTCCAAAATGATGCCAACATAAAGTAGACATATGGGGAATGTTAAATAATAAATATTTTATGAGGTATCACTTTCTGTTTTAAAAGCAGAGAAATTGAAATTTAGAAAATTGCGATTTTTTTAAAATTTTTGGGTAAATTTGGGATTTTTTCATAAATAAAGGTGAAATATTTTGACTCAAATTTATGACTATCATGAAGTACAATGTGTCACGAGAAAACAATCTCTGAATGACTTGGATAAATAAAGGCGTTCCAAAGTTATTACCACATAAAGTGAGATATGTCAGTTTTGCTAAATTTGGCCTGGTCAGGAAGGGGGCAAAGGGCCCAGATGGGAAGTGGTTAAATAAAAATGTATACAATTGTGCAATCTTAACCCTGTGATCTAAATTCTCTAAAAAATCATTTAAAGGGGTAGAAATATCTATCTCCAACAGTGATTTATTTTTAACACTAGAGGGTGCCGAACGTAGTTGAAAATATCGAAACCAGGACAAACCACCCATAGTCTCAGTTTGGGCTAACACAGAGAACGGAAGAATCTCTCCATTCTTCTTCACTTGTGCTACACATAAGATGTTATTTTTTTGCCATTACTGGTCCCCGGATTCTCACATGACCAGATGACTACGGTCATTTACTGATATCAGCATGGACAACCAGAAAATCAAAATACTAATTCACAAGAGTTGGCGACCCACTTAAAACTTAACATTTAATAACCAATATATTAAAAAAATAGACCCATAAACAAAAATTACACAATGTCTAAAATGACTTCACAAGAGTTGTACTAATCACGTGCAACCATTAGCTTGCACGCCAGTGTCATCAGGCATCCAAGAATAGAGGACTAGAGAATAGAGAATATTCAAAAAAAACGAATGTAGAGCAATTTAGCTAATATAGTGCTATAATCTTTTTTTTTAATAGTCAAAATTTTTTTCCAATCTGAACTTCAGATGAGAAAAAAATTACAACTATTAGACAAAGAAGATTATAACACTATATTAGCTAAATTGCTCTATATTAGTTTTTTTTAGAATATTTGCTATATTGCTATATATTCTTGTTTTAGAATATTACGAATATTCGAAAAAACAAATATATTCGATAGTGCTATATATTTGTTTTTTAGAATATTCATCATATTTCCCATCTAAAGTCATGATTCCTCCCTGCTTCTTGCTTGTGGGCCAATGAGTCATTGGCCCACAAGTAAGAAGCAGGGAGGAATCATGTTTTTACTCGGCAATTGAAAAATTTGCGATAAAAATTTGCATTACGAAAATTCGCAATCAGCACTACTCCTAAAAGTCAAAGATACTCCAGCCTTCTCATTGACCCACAAGCAAGAAGCAGGAAGGAATCATGTTTTTACTCGGCAATTGAAAAATTTGCGATAAAAATTCTCATTCCGAAAATTCGCAATCAACACTACTCCTAAAAGTCAAAGATACTCCAGCCTTCTCATTGGCCCACAAGCTAGAAGCAGGGAAGGGATTATGTGTACTGATTTAAAAAAAATCTCGAATATTCGAAATTACAAATATATATCACTATATTCTAAATATTGGCGAATTTTCGAAGTACCTATATCTGCGATAAAAATTCGCAATTCGATTATTTGTAATCAACACTATAGAGGAGGAGACAGGGGTGATAATTTATTAAAAGGTAGATGCAACAGTGTTGGATTTTTTGGAGACTCTGATCCCATTCATTTCTATGGGATCACCACTACTATGCAATCGGGTCAAGCGACCAGTATAGCCATGTAACCCTAGCCTCAAGGGCACCTGATGTTAAAACTGTTGAACTGTGCTCTAAAAAGAATATTTACAATGGAATTGTGTTTCTAGAGACTGTTCAGAATCAGAAGTTACAAAGACATTGTAGTTGTGTGCCGGGTGCATCTGTAGGCCTGCAGATGGAATCATATTATCAATATGTATTATTTTTTTTATATTTTTTTACCATTATGGTGCTTTTTGCTTTTTTATGTTTTTCCTTAATTTATTTCATGCCAAAGTGGTCAAAATTGTAGCATAGTTCTAGAAGCTCTCATTATTAGCGCTGGTTAAGTAGCCCTGAGAGAGCTTTCATCTTCCCGGTGTAGGCAGAGTTCTTATGTCTATATTTTTCCCATTTCCTCAAATTTTCATTTGTTATGTGCGACCTTCTGACTGCAGCCGCTTATGCAAACGGAGAGTGACAGCTAATAAAGCGATCCTCTATGAATCCTCAGCACCATTACATAAACAAATAGGCTCCCTATGGTCAGGATCCGACTGGAAATACACGTGCAGGAAGCGAACAATGCCAGTGTCGTCAATTAATTGCACCCCTTTATAATAACGCTGAAAAACCATAAATGAAAAAGTTCCTTTAAAGTAGACCTCCAGGTATTAATAGGGAGCATTACAGTCTGAATATTCACAGATCATCGAATTCAATGTAAAAGTGGGGAAGAGATAATAGGGGCTACGCAGTGCAAGGAAGTCTGGGTGACTATAACAGCTAATGGCTGCTGGAATACACTTTCTGAACCCAAACCAAAGAATGTTGTTGGGATGACGTTCAAAGTTGCCTTCAGAGGTTTTATAATTTAAAGTCAATTTAAAGAGGTGGTCATAAATCAGCAGAGGGACAGTGCTATAATAACGGCCCATTCACACTTCCGTATGGTCGCCGTGCCCATGTTGCAAACCCATTGACTTGAATGGGTCCACAATCCGCAACATACGGCAAAAGATAGGACTTCTGAGTGCTTCCATGGGCTTCCGATCCATGCCTCTGTGAGATGGGGAAACAGCTCTCATGGAGACCCCCTGACCGTATAGGGAGGGGGATGAGAGACTGATGGTTTCCCCCACCCCCCCTTTTGTTCCCCTCCCTTTTCACTTATGGGGTAGTTTAGGGCCCCCTCCCCTTTTTTCTGGGTTTCCGTGTTACAGGAAGGGTTAATGTGGCAGCAGGTAGATAGTGGGGGCGGAAGGGTTAATAGTGCAGGCAATGGAGACAGAAGAGAGGCAGCGGAGGGAGGGCCGAGGGACAGTAAGGGGAGGGGGAAGGAGTGGATATAACCCCCTTCCTTCCCTCAGTACTTCCTCTTGACGGCGTGGGAAGTGCTGGTCCCGCCCGCCCTCCCTTTGTATAACGGAATTGTGGTTGTTGGACTTTGTTGTTCATGTTCTCTTTCTTTTATAGAGGTTCGAGGACTTTGGGCGGTTTTGAAGTCACAGCTGGCGGAAAGGTTATAACAAAACGGATCGGAACAAGTGATATTGGGCGTACGTGCACTCTGGGAGCAGAGGTTGGCACACCGCAATGGAGAAATGATTGGTGGGGGAGGATGGTATGACGATTATTGCCGTGTAATCTGTAGCTGTGGCCGATCATCACCCAGTAAAGAGTTGATTAATTTAAAGATGGTGTCCGTGTGGTTATTTGACGAGTTGATGAGCAGGGGGCCTGAGGGTCTGGTTCTCCCCCCTTTCCCTCCCCAGTCCTGGGTTTCCCCCGGGTACCAGCAGTCTTGTCTGAACACTGTTTGTGTAAATTAAGTTAAATGATCTGGACTGACATTCTGATGTTTGGCCACAAGATGCCACTGTTTCCTAAACACAGCTAGAGACTGCATATTTTCCATATTCATGAGAGGTGGAGTTGCAAAGTCTGAAGAAGAAAGGGAGCAGCCATCTTAGAGGAAGATGGGACTGAGTAACTGTGTGAGCATCCAGGTGTGGGAGCACACCTCCGTGACCAGAGCAGCAGCTAAGTGAAGCTGATAGTTTCCAAGACCCTTATGAGGTGACGGTTTTATTGGTACTATTTTGTGGGACATACGCGTTTTTGATCACTTGGTGTTGCACCTTTTGTAATGCAAGGTGACAAAAATTGCTTGTTTTGACACAGTTTTTTTTTTTTTTTTTTTTACGGTGTTCACCCGAGGGGTTAGGTCATGTGATATTTTTATAGAGCTGTTTTTTACGGACGCGGCAATACCTAATATGTATACTTTTTTTATTTTTTCTATTTTTAACTTTTTTTTTTCATTCCTTACTTGGGGACTTTTTTTTTTTACATGTGAAACTTTTTTTTATTTTTTTATTTTCAACCTTTTATTTTTATTTTTTTTATTTTACACTTTTCGTCCCCCATAAGGTCATACAAGACCTCTGGGGGACATTTACTTCACTTTTTTTTTTTTCACTGTTGATTTCTCCTGTAACTGGGGCTGACATAGTAGCCCCAGTTACAGGACAAATACACCCCTATAGAGGCTGTACAGCAGCAATCCAGCGCTGTACAGCCTCAGAGCAGGGCTGATCGAGGTCTCTGAGAGACCTCACACAGCCCCTGCACTCTCCGGTCCCGGCGGTCACATGACCGCCGGGCCGGAACAGGAAGCGCTGTGTCTGCAGCGATCCGGAAGGCAGGGACACCTGGGCACTGTCCCTGCCTTGTCTTAGGGTTGCCCTGCTGTCACTGACAGCGGGCAACCCGATCAGCAGCTGCACGATTAGCGTGCAGCTGCTATTTCTGAAAGGACGTTTTAAAACGTGCTTTCAGAAATAGAGGTCCACCCATAGGACGTTTATATCCTATGGGCGGACGTAAAGCGGTTAAGGTAATAACAGGTAAAGCATGACTGTTTAAAGGGATTCTGTCATCAACATTTTCGATATGGAGCTGTTCATATCATCCTCTCAGTCTCCATTGTCTAAGGCTACTTTCACACTAGCGTTGTTTTAATCCGGCGTTCAAATCCGACACCGGAACTGCCCGCCGGATCCGGAAAAACGTGTGAAAACGGATTACATATGAATCCTGATCAGGATTTTGATCACAATGAAAAAATGCATTGGAAAAAACGGATCCGCCATTTATGGACTTTAACTTTTTTTTCACATTTTTCGGGTTTAACATGCAAAAGCCGGATCCGTTTTGACTGAACACACAGTGCCAGATCCGGCGTTAATGCAAGTCAATGGGAAAAAGGCCTGATCCGGCGTTCAGTCAAAGTGTTCAGGCTTTTTGGCCGGAGGTAAAAATACTGCATGCTACGTTTTTCTGAAAAGCCTGATCAGTCAAAAAGACTGAACTGAAGACATCCTGATGCATCCTGAAGGACTGACTCTCCATTCAGAATGCATGGGGATAAAACTGATCAGTTCTTTTCCGGATTTGAGCCCCTAGGACGGAACTCAGCGCCGGAAAAGAAAAACGCTAGTGTGAAAGTACCCTAATTAAAAATATACTAGTTTTACCCCCACCTGTCCTTTCATTTTGGATAAAAATCGGTTTTATTAATATGCTAATTACCTTACTAACATGCCCAAGGGGCTGTCCCTCCGGCCGTTTGTGCCCAGCCGCGCCCCTTATCTTGTAGCCCAGCGCTGCCCCCACTGCTAATTATGCACTCCTCTCATCGCTGATGGTGCGCCGTAATCTCGCGCATGCGCCCTAAATCCACTGGTCAGCATGCGCGAGATTACGTCGTACCATCGGCGATGAGAGGAGTGCATAATTAGCAGTGGGGCAGCTCCATATCGAAAATGTTGACGACAGAATCCCTTTAATTGTACCCGCCAGTAGGTAAATTACTACACTCTTCTCTTGCATCCATCGCAGGACGCCGCGCTGTGCAGCACAAGGGTCTCATCCTTCGGGCTGGGTGTATGTAAATTGATTGTATGTTCCCAGAATATGTGGTGTGTTCATTGCCATGTTTAAGTAAAATACTGTTTTGGCAAAAGCTGGTGTTGGAGTTGCTTTCCTCATTCGTGACTTCACTGTATCCTGTGGAGCCCACCTTGGTACACGGTTTACAACTCCATAGTGCAAAAGATAGGACATGTCCTATTTTTTGATCCATGTTGCAGATTGTGGACACATTCAAGTCAATGCACTGCAGCACGAAGTTCACACGGCCTGTGCCCATGTACTGCGAACCTGCTGCTTGCGTTCCCCAACACGGGCACGAAGGCCATACGTTTGTCTGAATGGAGCCTTATAATCATAATAAATATTCTTACCGTTGCTCCTCTCCTCCTGACCATTGCAGCTGTGATATAATAATTGGCTGCAGTAATGACGTGCCGAATACTACACATGACTTTCCCTGGAAGCAGCTGTACATAGCACAAGACTGATGGGGCCAGTGTTTGCCTCAAGCAGTCACATGCTGTAGTCAGGCACAAAAAATATAACTGCTATAGTATTGTATAATACTTAGTAAAAGAATATAATTGGTATAATACTGCCTTTTATGTGCTAGAAAAAAAAAACTACTATAATACTACCTCCTAGGTGGAAGAATATAACTACTATAATATTGCTCCTATGTACAAGAATATAACTACTATAATACTGCCTCCTATATACAAGAATATAACTACTATAATACTGCTCTTATGTACAAGAATATAACTACTATAATACTGCCTCCTATGTACAAGAATATAACTACTATAATACTGCTTCCTATGTACAAGAATATATCTACTATAATACTGCTCCTATGTACAAGAATATAACTACTATAATACTACTCCTATGTACAAGAATATAACTACTATAATACTGCCTCCTATGTACAAGAATATATCTACTATAATACTGTTCCTATGTACAAGGATATAACTACTATAATACTGCTCCTATGTACAAGAATATCACTGCTATAATGCTGCTCTTATGTACAAGAATATAACTACGATAATACTGCTCCTATGTACACAAATATAACTACTATAATACTGCTCCTGTGTACAAGAATATAACTACTATAATACTGCCTTCTCTGTACAATAATATAACTAGTATAATACTGCTCCTTTGTACAAGAATATAACTACTATAATACTGCCTCCTATGTACAAGAATATAACTACTATAATACTGCTCATATGTACAAGAATATAACTACTATAATACTGCTCCTATGTACAAAAATATAACTACTATAATACTGCTCTTATGTACAAGAATATAACTACTATAATACTGCCTCCTATGTACAAGAATATAACTACTATAATACTGCTTCCTATGTACAAGAATATATCTACTATAATACTGCTCCTATGTACAAGAATATAACTACTATAATACTGCTCCTATGTACAAGAATATAACTACTATAATACTGCTCCTATGTACAAGAATATAACTGCTATAATACTGCTCCTATGTACAAGAATATAACTACTATAATACTGCCTCCTATGTAAGAGAATATATCTACTATAATACTGCTCCTATGTACAAGAATATAACTACTATAATACTACTCCTATGTACAATAATATAACTACTATAATACTGCCCCTATGTACAAGAATATAACTACTATAATACTGCTCCTATGTACAAGAATATAACTACGATAATACTGCTCCTATGTACACGAATATAACTACTATAATACTGCTCCTGTGTACAAGGATATAACTATGATAATACTGCCTTCTCTGTACAATAATATAACTAGTATAATACTGCTCCTTTGTACAAGAATATAACTACTATAATACTGCCTCCTATGTACAAGAATATAACTACTATAATACTGCTCATATGTACAAGAATATAACTACTATAATACTGCTCCTATGTACAAGAATATAACTACTATAATACTGCTCTTATGTACAAAAATATAACTACTATAATACTGCTCTTATGTACAAGAATATAACTACTATAATACTGCTCCTATGTACAAGAATATAACTACTATAATACTGCTCCTATGTACAAGAATATAACTACTATAATACTGCTCCTATGTACAAGAATATAACTACTATAATACTACTTCTATGTACAAGAATATAACTACTATAATACTGCTCCTATGTACAAGAATATAACTACTATAATTCTGCTCCTATGTACAAGAATATAACTACTATAATACTGCTCCTATGTACAAGAATATAACTACTATAATACTGCTCCTATGTACAAAAATATAACTACTATAATACTGCTCTTATGTACAAGAATATAACTACTATAATACTGCTCCTATGTACAAGAATATAACTACTATAATACTGCTCATATGTACAAGAATATAACTACTATAATACTGCTCCTATGTACAAGAATATAACTACTATAATACTACTTCTATGTACAAGAATATACCTACTATAATACTGCTCCTATGTACAAGAATATAACTACTATAATTCTGCTCCTATGTACAAGAATATAACTACTATAATACTGCTCCTATGTACAAGAATATAACTACTATAATACTGCTCCTATGTACAAGAATATAACTACTATAATACTGCTCCTATGTACAAGAATATAACTACTATAATACTGCTCCTATGTACAAGAATATAACTACTATAATACTGCTCCTATGTACAAGAATATAACTACTATAATACTGCCTCCTATATACATGAATATAACTACTATAATACTGCTCCTATGTACAATAATAAAATGAGTATAATGGTGTCTCTCGCTTTTCAGTCCTGTACGTTGTAATAAGACGGCTCAGTCTAGTCCGTCTACGGTTTTATTGCTCCGCTCGCCCATTTTTTCTCTGCATGTACAGTAATTAATCATTAAGTGGTAGCGGTTCTGTCTGTCAGGATGAAGGGCCGACTCTCTATCAGGCTTCTTCTCGCCATTTGTCCTACCTCAGTCTATTTCTTATTCTGTATCCCTAGAGCACTTAGACATTACCGCCATCAGTCTGCCGTGCTATTGTGTGTTAATCCCATTCATTTCCCATTCTCTCTGTGGCTCTCATTACCATCTCTTCACTGTCCCCATATATCCTTCCTCCTAATCACTTAAGCTACTTGACAGTATAGTGAGGTGACCCGGCTTTCTTCCCGTGTATTCCAGAGTCCTGTACCCGCATCCTTCCTCTTAGCATTTATTATCTGCTCCGGCCGCAGTGCCTCCATTATAAAATAGGAGCTTGCAGCAGACATAAGCGCCACTGCCAGGAATTACTTACGGCCGCCCGATCTAAGTAGCTCCTGATCGCTTCTCAGGAGGATGAAATCTACAGCTTCCCCCTTCCTCAGGAGCGATGGACAGGACCAGACCTGTTAGGTGGAGGAGAGAGATATATCATTAGAGGACTTTAGGCCGTGATGTGGCGGATTTGTGGAAGCGGCTGGCAGCAGACTTGGCAAAGCAATTGAGAACAGGGAATTAGCGCTCAATAGGGAAATAAGGAAACGTAGGCTGTGAAGGATTGCCTGAACAATCGGGTTCAGCGTGATGCTTGAGTAATGAAGGTGTATTAATTGTATAATGTGTATTGTGGCAAATTACACAGATGCACCTACATACATGCATGTACATACATACACCCACAGATACAGCTACATACATGCATGTACATACATACACATACAGATACAGCTACATACATACACACAGATAGAGCGACATACAAACTGAAATACACATGCACCTCTCCCCAAGGAGAGATAGTAACCCCCCCAAATCCTGACCTAGGCCTCTCAGCCAGTTAAGACTGTATTCTCTGCTCTACACTAATGCAAACAGGGGTGCTGGCTTATTTAATATCATGTCTCAAGGCCTGTTTAAAGGGTTGAACACTGACTTATAGGATAGCTGCCTTACATCTGGTGGCATCAGAGGCAGAGCTTATTAAGAGCTCATTTCCATCCCTTTCATCCCAGAATTCTAGAGGAGCATGTATGGCCAACTAAGGCGCTCGCTCCCCAAGGAGAGATAGTACCCCCCCAAATACATACACACAGACACAGCTAAATAAATACACAGATACAGAAATCCACAAACTAAGATACGCCTACATACAAACTCAAATATGCATACACACACAGTTACACAGGCTTACATACAGGCATACACACATACTGTACATACATACAAAGACATACATACAGTATATACACAGACATGCAGTACATACATACACACATAGATACATCTAAACATGTACAGTACATACGCATGGATACTTACAGAAACATAGACGCAACCTTTTATACTTACAGTTAGTGTTGAGCGAATCAAAGCCAAAGGAACTGACTTTGATCCAAAATTCAGGAAAAATTCGATTTGACGTGAAGCAAAATTTCCTCGCGCTTTATATGAATGAATCTATTTTTCCTGAAATGGCGGCAAAAAAACCCCAAAAACATGCTCACCCCATCCATTTGCTCATGGAGAGGCCATCGCGGCCATCTTGATTGAAGATACCGTGCAAAATCTCTCTTGGGGAGACGTGTGACATCACCACGTCACCTCGCTGGCCGGACGCTGTGACGTCACCGCAGCCATTCAGCATGATGACCTTATCACGTCACCACGAGACATCTCTTGTCTTCAATCAAGTTGGCCGCGATGGCCTCTTCATGAGCAAATGGATAAGGTGAGTATGTTTTTTTTTAACCGGACCGGAAAGACCTTAATTTTTATCTCAGATGCCGCGATCAGTAATTAACGCGGCATCTGAGGGGTTCAATGATGGGGGCCGGCGCAATAGTGGTTCGGTGAAGCAGCTGAATCGAGTTTTTCAACTTCGCTCATCACTACTTACAGTACATGCACAGATAAAGGGACACATGCACATACACAAAAATATATACACACAGACAGACATACATGTATACCTCCATATACAGAGATTCATGCATACACAGCTATACATTCATATTAATACACCTACATACATACATACACACAGATGTACATACACACATACCCAAGATATACATACAGTACAGACCAAAAGTTTGGACACACCTTCTCATTCAAAGAGTTTTCTTTATTTTCATGACTATGAAGGCATCAAAACTATGAATTAACACATGTGGAATTATATACATAGCAAACAAGTGTGAAACAACTGAAAATATGTCATATTCTAGGTTCTTCAAAGTAGCCACCTTTTGCTTTGATTACTGCTTTGCACACTCTTGGCATTCTCTTGATGAGCTTCAAGAGGTATTCACCTGAAAATTACTAACGACCCGTTACCGGGAAAAAGTCGCAGATTGTGGCGTAAATAACCTTTGCGCCGCAATATGCGACAGATATACACCAGAAAACTGGCATATATCAGTTAGTAAATGAGCCCCGTAGTGTCCTCATTTGAAGCGCCAGTCCTCACTTATAACCGGCATTCCACTTTGACCCTCCTGCAGAAGGTCCTCTGGCTCTTCTGAGTGTCCTCGGTCTCCCTATAATACACTGATCTGACATGGCTGCTCTCCGTTATTGACTTGCATTGTATGAGGACTATGGTTTTCCTGTGATTGTAGGCCTCTAGAGCGGAGCATTGTTGACAGCGCACAGAATGACAGCGGTATTTATTTAAGGCACCGTAACGTTTAAGTGTTCCCATGATTACAGCATCCTTTGGTTGTCGAAGAGGTGACCCACTTATTCCTCCTGTCGGCCAACCAGCTCCGTAAATCATTTTTGTCTTGATTAAGTGGATGAGCACAGGTTGAGTTGAACTTGATCATAGACACTTGAAGGAAAAAACTTAAAAGAAAAACCTGGTGTGTGATGACAGAAGATTTGATTTTCTTCTTCTTTGTAACACAACGTTTAATGAGTCATTCCTTCCAGTTCTAATTGAATTTTTTGTATCGTGGAAGAGCGAGCAGACCTAACTTTTACAAATGGGCACATCACTTCTAAGCTGATTTGTGGAATTGTTCCTTAAGTCTTTCTTAATGCAGGCAATTTACTTGAAATTCTATTTACTGCAAACAAAAACGCCCTGTCCTTAAAGGTAAACACAACCTTACTGAAGACCTAGACCCTCCCAATGTTAGCAGTTCTGCTTAAAGGGCTTTTTGGGATCCAGCAGGTTCTGCAAACCCGCCTTAATTACCCATAACTTACCTGTAGAAGAAAATTTGTAATATACCCATATTTTTTGCTCTAGAAGATGCACCTAGCTTTTAGAGGAATCTCAGATCAGACCCCAAATCTTCATCAGAACCCAAATCCAGACCCTCAATCTTCATTAGGCCCCCAATCTTCATCAAATACCCAAACCAGACCCCAATCTTCATCAGTCCTCAGTTCATACCCCCCAATCTTCATCAGACCCCCAAATCACACCCTTAATCTTCATCAGATACCCAAATCAGACCACAATCTTCAACAGACCCCCAAATCAGAACACCAATCTTCATCAGACCCCCAAATCAGGCAACCAATCTTTATCAGACCCCCAAATCAGACCTCTAATCCATATCAGACCTGAGATCAGACCCCCCAAATTTTCAACAGACCCTCAATCTTCATCATACCTCCAAATCAGGCCACCAATCTTCATCAGATCTCCAAATCAGACATCCAATCTTCCCCAGACCTCAGATCAAACAAAAAATAAATAAAACACCTTACATCATATAGTACAGCTCTTTCTCACAAATCTAGAACCTACCTCACATGGATCCAAAACTCTCCAGATTCATTGCTCTAATTGCTCTGCTAGACTTATTTCAACCTGCCAGAACAGGGTGGGTGTCTTTCCTGGGGGTATCCTTTCTGCTTCAGCTTTCTCCCAATAACTGTCGCAACTTCTAACAGAAGATGAAGCTGGTGGCAGTTGAAGGATGGAACTGAGGATGTGCGACCACCTCAGCAAGGTGGACAAAAAAATAGGGAAAAGCGCAAACAGCAGGTGGGCTTATACAGATACAGTTTATTCAATAAGTATGTGTCTACATATATAAATTCCCAACACTTTTAATGGGACAGCCATTTTTGAGATACAGGGGTTAAAAATCTGTCTGTTTGCAGAGTATCACTTGTCAGTCTTGTCAGCTGACAGCTCATGTGAAGCCTTATCTCTGGTCTCCTGACCTAAAAACACCCCACTCATTATAGCTAAATTCTTATCATGAGGTCTGTTCAATGTATTGTACTTTGGTAGCCTACAGGTGTGTTTGGTTGTTTGCAGTATATAGTATTTACCTTTTTTTGTTTGTATATGTTTTGTTCTTGCAAAATAACAGATTTGGTAAAAAAATAAAAATAATATGAGGTCAGGAGTTCAGAGATAAGGCGTCATATGAGCTGTCAGAAGTGATACTCTTCAAACAGACTGATTTATAACCCCTGTATCTCAAAAACAGCTGAACAGTTTTAATAAAAAACAATTGAAAAAATAATTTTTAGCTCAAAAGGAGTAGAATGCAATCATAAAAAAAAAAGATTGCCCCGAAGGTGTCCATAGCCTGTAAAACATATATAATGTCTATGATTACAAATGAGGATCCCTTTTATTGTCTGTGGACAGTGTCTGGTATTAGCTCCATTAGGTTATCACATAGGGATTGATGGACATGATAGGAAGTCCAGAGGAACCCTCACTCTTTGCCCACATAGGGCCCAGATATTTTTTTATGTCTTTAAGCTACCGTCTGATATTTTGGGCTTCAGTTTCCAAACTCCTCTCCTGGAGCTGAGCGTGGTAGAACTAGTTTGTTCTCTTGCAGACGGTAAATGAGATCCATTCTCTTAGAAATGATTGAATATAGCAGAACTCAGCGAATGTAAATGGTGTGGCAGGAGCCTCGTCCATTTAGGATCATGCTTCATTTAACATTAGCTGAAGTCTCCACGTCCATCCCATGGCTCAATTTCAGACCAGGCCATCCATGTGTAAAATTACATCATTCTCTACTTACAAGGGGAGTATTTTGGCAGAGGGAAAACATGTATTCACCACCTTCCCCGGGGAACGTCAGTGCTCGTGGGAACGCTGCAAAGTTAAAATGACCTGTATCCCTGTTATTTCTCATTTCCAATATCGAATAAAAGCCGGCGGCTCGCCGGAGTCACCCTGTAAACCTCATTAAAGGCTGTGTTCCTATAGAACCAATTATTGTACTCTCATAATGAAATCCAGTATACAAGCCGTAATATGACAAGAATAGCACATGCGTGTGCACTGACGGGCTTATTAAATAAACCAATTTGCATAAAAATGAACAACATCATTGAAGGGAAGAATATTTTTCTGTGGAGGACGAATTAAAGACACAGAAAATTATAATAATGCACGAGGGGCTGATGGTGACAAATGAAAACTGTAAGTGACATAATGAAGGATCAGTGTTGGTGGGAGGAAGAAGTCGGCTGACACGTGGCTAGAAATCTCCCAGTATCGTGGGGCAAAATCTGTGTTACTCACCTGGCCCGGATCCATGTTGCAGCCCAGCGCACACTGATGACCCAGCCCTGGCAGTAGGACGCTGCCTGATTTTACAGGTTAATTGAGTCCCTGCTACATCAGTCCTCCAGCCTTCCAATTCTGGTCCTCCAGCTCTGCTACATTAGTCCTCCAGATCGCTACATTGGTTCTCCACCACTGCTACATCAGGCCTCCAGCTCTGTTACATGAACTTTCCAGCCCTGCTACATCAGTCCTTCAGTTTAGCTATTCCAGTCCTCCATGCCTGCTACATTGGCTATCCAGATCTGCTACAGTACATCTGGCCTCTAGCTCCTCTACATTGGCCTCCAGCACTGCTACATCAGGCTTCATCTCTGCTACATTGGGACTACAGCATTGCTACATTGGGACTCCAGTTTTGCTACATAGGACTAGCCCTGCAACTTTGCTACACTGGCTCTCCAACACTGCTACACTGCCCAGCTACATAGGTCCTTCAGTTCTTCTACACCGGCCATCTACACCAACCATTCAGTTCTTCCACACTGGTCCTCCAAGTCAGGCCTCTAGCTCTGTGTAACGAGCCCCTCCTCGCTCTATTCTGCTCTCACGGCACTCCCTGATGTGACCACAATATCTGCTGGCTCTGCCGTTGATGATCCGGCCTCAAACGACCGCTCGTTTCATTTTAATTCTCACAGAACTAACACCAGTCAGGCTGTATGTGAGTTCAAACTGACCAATTCTTTATTGAATGCATCACATATATTTATAATGACAGTTGGAACACCTCTTTCAATTGGTAAATTGTAAAACCCCCTCTGATTGGCTATGCAAATGAGGTAAGCAGAGATTAGTTCAAGAGCTTGGCTGGGAGGCAGATGGGTGTGGCCATTGTCACAGAGAGAGTCAAACCATGACATTACCACCCCTCCCGGGAAACAGTCTAACAGCCACAGTGGGACCCTCCCCGGGTCAACTCGAGGATGTTGGAAAAGTAGTCTTAAGATTCCAGGTCCGTTTGCCGTGACAATCCATCCGCATTCCCGTTTTGAGGCCCTGGCCGATATTGTATGATGAAATTGTAGGGTTGCAAAGCCAGGCTCCACCTTAGTAATCGGCCATTCTCTCCCGCCACCCGGTTTAGCCATATCAAGGGATTGTGGTCCGTCATGACGGTAAAAGAGCGTCCATAGACGTAGGGCTGCAATTTCTTTAAAGCCCAGACTAAAGCCAAACATTCTTTTTCCACGGCAGCATATCCAACTTCACGGGGTAACAACTTGCGGCTGAGATACGCCACCGGGTGCTCCTTCCCATCGTCGCCAACTTGACTTAGTACGGCTCCCAGTCCGAACATGGAGGCGTCTGTATGTACGACAAAGCGTTTGTTAGGATCGGGTGCCGTCAGTATGGGAGCTTGTGTTAGGGTGGTTTTCAACTGTTGAAATGCTGTTTCGCACTCCGGGGACCACAGGACCTGTCTAGGGAGATTCTTTTTGGTCAGGTCCGTCAGTGGTTTGGCTATGTCACTACACTGCGTGCAGAATTATTAGGCAAATGAGTATTTTGACCACATCATCCTCTTTATGCATGTTGTCTTACTCCAAGCTGTATAGGCTCGAAAGCCTACTACCAATTAAGCATATTAGGTGATGTGCATCTCTGTAATGAGAAGGGGTGTGGTCTAATGACATCAACACCCTATATTAGGTGTGCATAATTATTAGGCAATTATTAGGCAATGTATGTGAACAGTAGGTGGGGAAGATATTTTTCCCAATCCTTCCTACTCTCCACGAAGGCCCGAAGTAGCTGTTTTAGGGTCCCGTTAAATCTCTCGCACAGCCCGTTCGTTTGGGGGTGGTAGGGTGCACTCTGGAGGGTTTTAATACCACAGAGGCGCCAGAGCTGCTGGGTCAGCTCAGCGGTGAACTGATTTCCTTGATCAGACAATATCTCCTGGGGAAATCCTACCCTAGTAAACACCCGCAGAAAGGCATCAGCTACCGTGTCAGCCTGGATATTGGATAGGGGAATAGCTTCCGGGTAGCGGGTGGCGTGATCCACCACTGTAAGAATATACTTCTTCCCAGTAGCACTGGGGCGGGCCAGTGGGCCAATAATGTCTACTGCTATCCGGCTAAAGGGTTCCCTAATTATCGGCATGGGGTGCAGAGAGGCTTTTGGATGATCCCCCGCCTTTCCTACTCTCTGGCAAGTCTCACAGGTCCGGCAGTATTCTCGTACCTCTGCATGTAACCTAGGCCAGAAGAAAGCACGAGACTCCGGGTCTTAGCTATCCCTAAATGTCCGGCCAAGGGGATGTCGTGAGCCAGCCTCAATAGCTCCTGTCTGTACTTCTGGGGTACGACTAGCTGTTTGTGGGGGCCCTCACGTTTCCCGTTGCCCACCCCTTCAGTGTAACGATAAAGAAGCCCTCCCTCCCACTCTATTCTGTCTTCCCCTAACCCCCCTTAATCCTTGCCCGCCCTGTCCCAATAGCACGCTAAAGTAGGGTCTTTCCGGGTTTCTTGCCTAACGTCGGAAGGAGAATCCCAGGACATGGGGTTGTCAAGTCGGGGTAACGTGGGAGGATTTGGTCTTACCTGGGTCCCCATAGGAGTGGAGTTGCCTTGTAGGTGGCTTTGTTGTCGGGTGGTCACGGCCATGGCGGTCTCTGGTGCAAATGAAGAAGTCAAATGCCCCAAGTCGTTCCCCAAAAGTACTTCTGCGGGTAACTCACGGAGTATCCCTACTCTTACTTGTCGCTTCCCTGAGCCCCAATCCAGGTGAACTCTGACGGTGGATAAACGCAGTACCTTGCCCCCTGCTACCCTGACTGCCACAGTCTGGCCGGTTCGGGCCGACTGAGGAACCATGTGAGGCTGAATAAGGGTAATCGTAGCCCCGGAATCACGAAGTCCCTGGGCCGGCTGCCCATTAACCCATACTGCCTGACGATGGTGCTGCCGATTATCTTCAGCTGCGGCCTGGACGGGATCCGCCTCGAACAGCTCACCAAACTCTTCCTGAACATCTAGCGGGTTGGCCTCGTTCTGGAGGCAATAATTCGCCGACCTGGATAACTGGGCAGTCTTTGTACCTCGGGGATCGGTTAGGGCAATAACGCTGCAGATGACCCGTTTGATTACATGTATAGCACTTAGGCCCGGTAGAAGATTTTGATTGGGCTAAGGGTCTAGAGGCAGCCCACTGAGATACTGGAGTTAGGCTCGAGGTCAGTACACTGGGCCGCGGTAGTGGATAGCGCTGGCCTCCAATGGATCTCCGAGAGTCCAGATATTCATCGGCCAAAGTAGCTGCTTGCTGTACCGTCTGTGGCAGCTTATCTCGCACCCAATCCCGTACTATCGGAGGGGTGTGGTCAAAGAACTGCTCTAAGAGAACTAGCTGGGTGATGTCCTCTATGGTATGAGCATTGCTTCCCTGGAACCAGCCCATGAGGTTCCGCTGCAGACGATGTGCCCACTCCACGTAGGTTAGGTTGCCTTGTTTCCGGGATTCTCGAAACTTAATCCGGCTGGTTTCAGGGGTAATGGCAAATCGGGCTAGCAGGGCTTCTTTTACCCGGTCATAATCCATGGCGTCCTCATCCTCCATGGCCCGATACGCATCCGCAGCTTTGCCAGTTAGGTTACTCGCCAGTAAGGCGACCCGATCTTGGGACGGCACTTTATGTATCCGGCACAGTCTCTCAAAGTCCTGGAGGAACTCTTCTATTTCCTCCTCTCCTTCCTTAAATGATTTGAATGCGCGAAAGGACAACTTACGGACAGGTGCTGTATCTCTAGGTGCTGTCTCTGATCGCCGTATTTCCGCCATTCTCCACTCATGTTGTCGCTCCAATTCTCTCTCTTGTCGCTCTAGTTCTTTCTCTTGCCGCTCATCCTGCAGCTGGATGTCTCTGATGGCATTCTGTATGGCGGTCTCAGATGGGTTGGCACCATATAATGCCAACCGTTCTCTAACTCGTTGCTGAAACAAGGCTTCCACGGACCGAGGTCCAGCATCACTATCCCTCTGATCCATCTCAGCTACCTCACTGATCAAGGTGGCCTTGTTCTTTGTCCCAGCGATCCCTCCTTGGCTCTCAAGTAAATCTTTCAGCGTGTCTCTCCTGCAGGCTGCGTAGCTGGTCATTCCTAGTTGTGATTTGGAGTGTCCCAGTAACTGGAGAGCCAATCCCACCGCTGCCACCAATGTAACGAGCCCCTCCTCGCTCTTTTCTGCTCTCACGCCCCTCCATGATGTGACCACAATATCGGCTGGCTCTGCCGTTGATGATCCGGCCTCAAACGACCGCTCGTGTCATTTTAATTCTCACAGAACTAACACCAGTCAGGCTGTATGTGAGTTCAAACTGACCAATTCTTTATTGAATGCCTCACATATATTTATAATGACAGTTGGAACACCTCTTTCAATTGGTAAATTGTAAAACCCCCTCTGATTGGCTATGCAAATGAGGTAAGCAGAGATTAGTTCAAGAGCTTGGCTGGGAGGCAGATGGGTGTGGCCATTGTCACAGAGAGAGTCAAACCATGACACTCTGCTACATCAGGCCTCCAACTCTGCTATTCCAGTCCTCCAACTCTGATACATTAACTCTTCATCTGCTACATCAGGCCTCCATCTTAGGTACACTGGGGCCTACAGCACTGCTATATTAGCTTGTGTCTTCAGTTTTGCTACACCAGTCCTCCCACCCTGCTACATTGGCAGACCAGTTCAGCTACATCAGCCATCCAGCTCTGCTACACTGGTCCTTCAGATCTTCTACACCAGTCAGCTACATCTGTGAGTTATGCAGTGCTATCTATGTATATATGTTATATGAACCATTTAAAGTGGACATGTGAGCTGACACTTCCAGGTGATAACTATGGGTGACGTATCAGGTACCGGCCAGCACTCTTTCATCCACAAGCCTCATCTGTGCACCAAAGCCCAACCAATCTACTCCATGTCTGACCGTCTCTTAAAGGGCCAGTGCTTTTCTGAGAGCTGTTTTGGAGAAGCACCTGAGATCTTACCGGATGTCTCTCATGGTGATTGCAGAGTTTTCCCGCTATGATACCATTTGAATCATGCTGGGCTGCGCCGATGGATAAGTCTGAAGATGATGAGAGATTTTGGGAGCTGATTTTCCCAGATCACAGGTTAATTATGAAGGCTGAAAAATGCAGAGCGGTCGGTAAAAGCCACTTCTCTCGGTTCAATCACATTTTTTTCTTAAAGAGGAGACTAAAATTACCATAGAAGATGGGGAAGTTGTTAACCTCTCCTGGCACGATACAGCACGGCTGGCATCCCTTCTTGTCAAAAGAAATCTATTCACTTCTTGATTTATCACTCATTTGTCAATTATCGTCACATTGTACCTACTGACCTTCAGCGTGCCTTATGGAATCTACAGTCTCCTAGCATGCCCTAACCTGATGTTAATGATGATAAATAGATTATGCTGTCTGAAGCATGAGTCACCAGTACTTAAAGGTTATGGACATCTTCGGGGGCATATTTTTTATGATTGCATTTTCCTCATTGTGGGCTAAAAATATTTTTTTCAATTGATCTCTATTAAAAATTTTCAGTTGTTTCTGAGTTGCAAGAGTTAAAAAAAAAATCAGTCTGTTTGCAGGCTGTGACTTTGTTTTCTTTTAATCTTGTCAGCTGACGGTTCACATGTAGCTCTCATGTCATCTCCCGTCTGCATGGCCAGGATTATAGCTCAGTTCTTATCAAACTGATAAGAATATGGTTTAAATAAGAGTTTATGAGGTCAGGAGTTCAGAGATAAGAGCTACACAAAGGTGACTTTTGTTTTTGTTAACCTGGTTGTGTGAATAAACACTGAACTTGTGTTAAAGATGTAACGGGGAGCAGGCAGTGCGTTCTCTCCCTGCAGCGCCGCTGGCATCCCATTCGTGAGTAGGAGCGAGGACGCGGCCTCTTCAGCGTGGCCGGCGTCCTTCATCCTCTAGACAACGAGCAGGGGGGGAACTGAGGGCCAATGTCAATGAGTCGGCACTCAGGTGTATTGATGTGCTGGACATGGGTCACGTGACCCATCAATTAGACCTATTTAAACAAGTAACCTGCTGGCCAAAGGTTGCCTGTGATTGGTCTTGTTACCTCACTAGCGTTCTTTGCATGTGTGACTACTTTTGTTTGACCTCGGCTTGTATTTGACTTCGATTTTGTGTTACCCTTGTACTGATGCAACCTCTTGGCTCCTGATCTCGGCTTCTATTGACTTCGATCTTGAATTACCCCTTTGTGCCCTTGTTACCTCCTGGGTCTTGACCTTGTCTTCCATTGGTTTAAGTTGTGGTTTTACCCAGCCTGGGAAGCTTGTTGCTTCGGGGGCATATTTTTTATGATTGTACTTTCCTCATTGTGGGCTAAAAATATTTTTTTCAATTGATCTCTATTAAAAATTTTCAGCTGTTTCTGAGTTGCAAGAGTTAAAAAAAAAATCAGTCTGTTTGCAGGCTGTGACTTTGTTTTCTTTTAATCTTGTCAGCTGACGGTTCACGTGTAGCTCTCATGTCATCTCCCGTCTGCATGGCCAGGATTATAGCTCAGTTCTTATCAAACTGATAAGAATATGGTTTAAATAAGAGTTTATGAGGTCAGGAGTTCAGAGATAAGAGCTACACAAAGGTGACTTTTGTTTTTGTTAACCTGGTTGTGTGAATAAACACTGAACTTGTGTTAAAGATGTAACGGGGAGCAGGCAGTGCGTTCTCTCCCTGCAGCGCCGCTGGCATCCCATTCGTGAGTAGGAGCGAGGACGCGGCCTCTTCAGCGTGGCCGGCGTCCTTCATCCTCTAGACAACGAGCAGGGGGGGAACTGAGGGCCAATGTCATTGAGTCGGCACTCAGGTGTATTGATGTGCTGGACATGGGTCACGTGACCCATCAATTAGACCTATTTAAACAAGTAACCTGCTGGCCAAAGGTTGCCTGTGATTGGTCTTGTTACCTCACTAGCGTTCTTTGCATGTGTGACTACTTTTGTTTGACCTCGGCTTGTATTTGACTTCGATCTTGTGTTACCCTTGTACTGATGCAACCTCTTGGCTCCTGATCTCGGCTTCTATTGACTTCGATCTTGAATTACCCCTTTGTGCCCTTGTTACCTCCTGGGTCTTGACCTTGTCTTCCATTGGTTTAAGTTGTGGTTTTACCCAGCCTGGGAAGCTTGTTGCTTCTGTGTTTTCTGTCCTTGTCTTTTGTTTTCTCCCCTTGTCGTTTCCTCCCTTTTGAGCCCCTGTAAGCTAGGGACTGCCACCCAGTTGTATCCCGTCTGTTAGGACGGACCATGAAAGTAGGTAGGGATAGGGGAGTGGGTGGAGTTTATGGCTGCACTTATCCCTATCTTTTCGTGACATAAGAACTCTTTTATGGCTCTGTACTGCGTCCGCTTACACTGCCTACCACAGCGAATCCCCACAATTGGTGTCTTGGAGCAGGCATACGCAGCAAGGCCAATGCAAAACCAGAATTTTTGTTTTCAATTTTTTTTCCGGGCACTGTTGTATGTCCTGGATTAGACCAGCTAAATTGCAACCAGTGTCACGGTACAAGATAGAGACTGTAGTGAAAGCCATCATGGAGGCTAACCAGCAACAGCAGGAGACTAACTGGAAACTGCTAGAGGCTAATCAGCGACAGCAAGAAATGAACCAGTGGCTGCTGCAACACATTATGGCCTTATGGAAGACAGGAGGATCGCAGGGGTTCCACGATGTCCGGAAAGCTGTCCGTACAGCAATCCCCAAGATGGCTCCAACTAATGATGTCGAGACCTACCTGGCGGTGTTCGAGAAGGTGGCCAAGAGGGAGGGTCTATCCAGAGACTAGCGGTCTGAATTTATTGCTCCGTTCCTGTCATCCGTACCCCAACAGGGCTACTTTGATTTGTTGGCTGACCGAGTGGCGGACTACAACAAAGTCAAGAGTGAGATCCTGGCGTGACTGGGGGTGAATGTGTTGGTTCGGGCCCAGTGTGTGCATCAGTGGGAGTTTAACCTGGCGAAGCCAGCGAGGTTACAATATTATGACTTGGTGCACCTGTTGCAAAAATGCCTACAGCCTGATGTACTGAGTCCTACTACCATGCTGGACCGTATTGTGGTTGACAAGTTCTGGAGGGCTTTGCCACCCCCCCTCCAGTGTTGGGTCAGCCAGGTGTCTCCTGCTAGTGCCCTTGAGATGGTGGACCTGGTAGAGCAGTATGAGGCTACCAAGAACCTACAGGGGAGCTCTCTGGGGAGGGGGTCAATAAAACTCAGAACCCGGCGGCCAGACCCGAGAAAGACCACTTGGGATGTACCCACTGGAGATCCAGCCCCGATAATCTGTTGTCAGTGTCATGAACCTGGCCATGTAAGAGCCGACTGTACCCACCTTGCTGAGCCCATGGACGCAAACTTTGGATACCGACAGTTGCTGTATGCCAGAAAGGTGCGTGCGACCTTTCTAGCATACAGAGACTCTCGATAACAAACATTTGTGTGAGGTGGAAGTAGGAGTCACTCCTGCAGTGGCTCTGCTGGACTCGGGGAGTTTGGTGACCCTTGTGAGGGCTATTCTTGTGCGACCCACTGAGTTTACTGTCCGGAAAGTAAGTGTGTTATGTATCTTGCCCCATCTGCCAGATAATTAGCCCCCAGCCACACTTCCGTAGTCCCCTAGTACCTCTCCCGATTATCAAGGTACCCTTTGAGAGAATCGCCCTGGACCTCTTAGGACCAGTACCTAAGTCCGCTAGGGGTCACCAACACATCTTAGTCATCCTTGACTACGCCACCTGGTACTCAGAGGCAGTGCCACTGCATCATACATCTGCCAAACTGATAGCTAAGGAGTTAATGGAGATGTTTTCCCGAGTAGGAACACCTAAAGAGGTTCTGACCGACCAGGGGACACCTTTCATGTCTAAGGTCATGATGGAACTGTGTAAATTGCTGCGCATAAAACAGTTATGGACCTCCGTTAACCATCTGCAAATGGACGGTCTGGTGGAGAGATTTAACAAAACGATAAAAAAATATGCTCAAAAGAGTAGTGTCCAAAGATGGGAGGGACTGGGACCTCCTTCTGCCCTATCTAATGTTCACAGTGCAAGAGGTGCCTCTAATGGGTTCTCGCCCTTCGTACTGCTATATGGCAGACATCCCTGGGGGTTGTTGGACGTAGCCAAGGAGGCGTGGGAACAACAGCCCACTCCACCTAAGACTGTCATTGAATATGTCAAAATGTAAGAACTGATAGAGACAGTGTTGTCACTGGTTAGGGAGCATATGGAGGAAGCTCAGAGAGCCCAGAGTCGGGTCTATAATCGAGCGGCTCGGTTCCAGAACTTTAACCCGGGAGATTGGGTCTTGGTTCTTGTACCGACCGTAGATAGTAAGTTCCTCACTATTTGGCAGGGGCCCTACGAGATACTAGAGAAAGTAGGCAACGCAAATTACAAGGTACGCCAGCCAGGTCGACGGAAGCCAGAGCCGGAAACCATTTCAACTTACTGAAGCCTTGGAAGGATAGGGAGACCTGTACTGAGACCACCCGGAGCCTGTGTATCTTGGGGAAGAGATTCCGGCCCCTCTGTCTGTTGCAGGTGAAGTGGCTGCCACAGCACGTATTGCTGACAGCCTTTCCTCTAAGCAGGCTCAGGAGGCCAGGGAGTTTGTTAATTGGAACATGGATGTGTTCTCTGACCTCCCTGCACGTACTTCCATAATCCACCATGATATTGTCACAGAGCCCCAGGCGAAAGTCCGGTTAAAGCCGTACCGGGTGCCCGTGGCTCGGCGACAAGCCATTTTGGAGGAAGTACAGCTGATGTAATTGAGGAGTCCACGAGTGAATGGGCCAGCCCAATAGTCGGATGGGACATTACGGTTCTGTAACGATTTCCGTAAACTGAACGAGGTCTCTAAATTTGATGCATATCCCATGCCTGGGTGGATGAGTTAATCAAGTGAGTAGGGCATGAGTGGTATTTTTCTGTCTTGGACCTCACAAAAGGGTACTGGCAAGGGCCCTTAACGGAAGCTGCCAAGGAGAAAACTGTCTTTATCACGCCCGAGGGGCTATATCAGTATAAGGAGTTACCCTTTGGCCTGCATGGCGCTCCCACCACGTTCCAATGGTTAATGGACATTGTACTTCGTCCGCATAGTTGGTATGCCTTAGCATACCTTGACAATATTGTTGTTTTTAGTACTGACTAGGAGAGTCACCTGGCAAAAGTACAGGCCGTAGTGGTTGGATGAGGCACGATATCTAGGGTATGTCATTGGACATGGAGTCATCAAACCCCAGATGAGCAAGATAGAGGCAATACGGAGTTGGCCACGACCTGTCACCACCAGGCAAATAAAGTCGTTCCTGGGGAAGGTGGGGTATTACATGAGGTTTGTTCCCCACTTTGCCAACTTAGCGCCTCCATTGACAGGGTTCTTGAAGGGACGGAAGTTCGTGATGGTTCACTGGAATGACCAGGCGGAAAAGTCTTTTGCAGGTCACTGGTTTTGGTGACGCCCGACTTCAAGAGGGAGTTTGTGGTACAGACTGATGTCTCTGAAGTAGGCCTCGGAGCTGTACTGTATCAGGAAAGTCAAAGGGGAGGAGCATCCCATTGTTTTCCTGAGCCGCAAGCTCACCCCAGCTGAGACCAGATACAGGATAGTGGAGAGTGCCTGGCCAACAAATTCGCACTCGAGTCTCTCCGCTATTATCTGTTGGGGAGAAAGTTCCGCCTGGTGATCGACCACTCCCCTCTCAGGTCGATGAGTCAAGCCAAAGAGAGAAATGCCCGGGTCACAGGATGGTTCCTGTCATTACAGAACTTTAAGTTTACAATGGAGCACAGAGCAGGCCGGTTACAGGGAAACACGGATGCCCTGTCCCCAGTGCACTGTTTGGCAAGTGTTCACCCCCTCAAGATTGAGCAAAGTGTGGGGGGGGGGGGGAAGTTATGTGACACAGTGAAAAGTTTGGTGTGGAGAGGAAGGTATTGACACCCAGGTGAAGTCAAAGCACCGGACCGGATCTCATATGCCGGTCCGGACTTTGCTGACAGCTGACTGTCTTAAAAGGCCAGCTGGATGGCAGTAGGGTGTGCCAGGCAGTGGCTGGATGTCTGCTTGAGTCTTGTCTGGGAGGACAGTTCGGCTAACACTTGGACTTGTCCCTCTTTCGCAATACCCGCAGCACGGTCTGAATTAAACAAAAGGACTGGACCTTCTTAAGCGGTACCCGTGGCACGGTGTGAATTGAGGACAAGGACATAAAGGAGTTGTCTCATCATAGACAATGGGGGCATATCGCTAGGAATCTTATAGGTGCGGATCCCAGCGTTGGGACCTGCACCTATATAGAGAACGGAGCCCCGCAAGGTGGTGGCTGGAGGACTCCAGTCCGGCCACCACCAAGCCGGCTCCCCATAGAAGGTAATGGGAGTGTACCACGCATGCGCGGCCCCTGCTCCCATTCATTTCTATGGGGCTGACGGCTATTTTCACCGGCCCCATAGAAAATGAATGTAGGGCGGCTGCGCATGCGCAGTGCGCCCTCCTTCATTTGCGGGGCTCCGTTCTCAATATAAGTGCGGGTCCCAGCGCACCTATAAGACAATGGGGACATAGCCTAGCGATATGCCCCCCCTTGTCCATGATGAGACAACCCCTTTAAAACCTAAGGTGACATTTGTTTTTGTTAACCTGCTTGTGTGAATAAACACTGAACTTGTGTTTAAAGGGCTTCTGTCACCCCACTAAACTAATTTTTTTTTTTTGTGTACTTATAATCCCTATCCTGCCATATTGCTATACATTATGTTATTAATAATTTTTGTTGAGTAGATTTAGCAAAAAACTTACTTTTATGATATGCTAATTACCTTTCTACCAGCAAGTAGGGCGTCTACTTGCTGGTAGCAGCTGCAGAAAACCGCCCCCTCCTTCTGTTGATTGACAGGGCCAGCCGCGATCTCCTCCTCCGGTGGCCCTGTCAGCATTTCAAAAATCGCGCGCCTGTGTTGATTCGGCGCAGGCGCTCTGAGATAAGGATGCTCGCCTCCTCAGCACTCGCCTGCGCCGATGACATCTTCTCTTTCGGTGACGTCATCGGCGCAGGCGCACTGAGGGAGTGCTGAGGAGGCGAGCCTCCTTATTTCAGAGCGCCTGCGCCGAATCAACACAGGCGCACGATTTTTGAAATGCTGACAGGGCTGGCCGGAGGAGGAGATCCTGGCTGGCCCTGTCAATCAACAGAAGGAGGGGGCGGTTTTCTGCGGCTGCTACCAGCAAGTAGACGCCCTACTTGCTGGTAGAAAGGTAATTAGCATATCATAAAAGTAAGTTTTTTGCTAAATCTACTGAACGAAAATTAGTAATAACATAATGTATAGCAATATGGCAGGATAGGGATTCTAAGTACACAAAAAAAAAAGTGAGTTTAGTGGGGTGACAGAAGCGCTTTAAGAACTGTTTTGTGCCTCTGTAATGCGTCCGCTTACCCTGCCTACCAGAGCGAATCCCCACAGTAGGTATGTATGTGTGCTTGTGGGCGTGCATGGATGTATGTAGTGAGCATGCTCGGTTGTGTGCTTACATGTAGTAATAGTTTGCTGTTGCCATTAATTATGAATTGTCTTTAGTGTTACTGAAATAATTTAGTTTAATGTGTTTGTCTTTGTCTTAGCTTTTCTATTTTTGTGTCTTTTTTTTAAATCTTTCCTGTCATTCTGTAATAAACAGAAGGTTGTATAACGGGCATACTTCAGGGGTGTATTCAGCATGTGGGCCTGAGGCCTGCCTTGGGCAGCTTTATGTGATCTTTCAGCTCAGGTTCTGGTAGAGGGCGATGATCACAGTCAAATGTAGCCACGCTTTGATGAGAAGCTTCCAGGAAATGGCACATGTTGTTGGTCACATATTCAGTGGGAAATTTCTCCTGCGGTTCTCTTGATCGTTCCCCCCTTAGAGATGACTATAAACAAATATATGTGGTGACTGTGGGCGGTATGACGGATGCTGGAGGCTTGGTGTCCCCTGCAGAGGCTCTGACCATCGTCTGTGGGAACCTTCTGATGGGTAAAACATGGGAGACAGAGCTGTCCTGCTCCTTTTCCTGCTGGTGTTTGTAGTGAAGACGAGTCTGCAGCTCAAAAAAAACATTAGGGAAATAATACAGCCTGCCGAGGATGGTCCTTTAAGTGGATGCCCCAATAAGCGCTGATTTGGTTGAAAATTTGGAAATTCTGACTATATAGATCTTAGGTTGCTTACCTGGGGTACATGCCATATAAAAGGGGTGTAAAATCATATCTTTGGGGGGTATTTGATGTAATCTGGGTACTTGGTGCCCACCTCAAGTGCCAGTCCACCAATCACATCTGGCATGACTTGTTGAGTCCTGGAGATGGTGGACACTAATGTTCCTCTAAAAAACACTACAGAAAACTGAAGTCTACATGTAATTTCCTTCAGTCTTCAGTTCTCGTTAGTTTCACACAGAAGAACCCAGTAGCTTCATCCTGTATTTTTTCGCCTCTGGGGGTTAATAAATAGAGGGCGTCAGGAATGCTTTGATACTGTTCCTTTAAATCACAGAGGAGATACAATGTACAAGATTCAATTCCGTCCCCGTTGAGGGAAATATTTTCACCTCTTATTGAATTACCCCCCCCCCCCCCCCCCCCCAAGTCTGCGGAACCATGAACTCAGCTCTGAAGACCATTCTCTCTGCACATAACCCAATTTATCTGCAAAATCTGTGATTCCGCACAACACATTCCTGCCGTAAGTGAATTAGAATGCACTCAGAGAAGAATTCTGCAGAGTCTTTTTGTGACTGTGGAGGATACGGTGACAAAAATGTAAAGCCGGCATCTAAACAAGGCCGTATTGTTAGAGGAATCCGACCGAATTAACGGCTGGAAATTGGATGGATGGGAAATCAAAATCTGCTTTTTGCATCTTCCTATTCTTCTCCTGTCCCCGTCCTGTCTGTTTGGGGACTTTGTGGCATTTTTATTCTGGTATGTTTAGAATTAATGATGTAAATGCAGAGACGAGATGTGTCTGGCACATGCCCCTGCTGGGAATAGGTCCCGACAGAACGGCTTCCACTGGGAATTTATATTTTTATTCAAAGTTACAATTGATGGGAAATTAAAGGAAAATGTCTACAAATTCCTGCACATGGTAAATATATAGGTGTACTTGGTGGTTGAAAAAAAACTAAAAAAACTCAATGCCAACAGTCCTCAAAGGGGTTGTCTGGGTAGTCACAGGGTTAATGCCCACTTCCCCGGGTTCATTCTTATAGAGAATGTCCTTGGAAAAAATATTCAACATCGGAATACTTTTGTATTTGCATGTAATAAAAAATATAGTATAGCCACTGAGTTATTCAATAAAATGTATCTGTATGGCGCCACCTGCTGTTTGTTCTTTTCATTATTTCTCTGTCCATCTCACTGAGATGGTCGCATATGCTCAGTTGCATCATTTAACTGCCAACAGACCTATCTTCTTTTAGAAACGGCTGTGATAGTTAAAGGGAGAAAGCTGCAGTAGAAAGGACATGCTCCCCCGAGCTGTGATAGGGAGAGAGTTACAGCAGAAAGGACATGCCCTTTGTAGTGCAAATTTGAAATAATTTGAACAATGAATGGGGAGATCTCTGGATCCATGTTAGGTACAGGGCTGGTTCTAGCTTAGCTTTGAGGCACTGTAGGTTGCTGCAATAAAACAGGGGCTTGGGCAGTTGTGTTAAAGGGGCTGTTCCATGAAAAATGTTCTATATTTTTTAAACTAGCACCTGGATCTGAATACTTTTGTAACTATATAATAGTATTGTAATAGTATATTTAATCCAAAATTTTGTATAGCCGTTGACTTATTCAATAAAATGTATCTGTATAGCACCACCTGCTGTTTGTTCTTTTACTTAGTTCTTTGTCCTTCTCACTTAAGTGGTCGCACATGCTCAGATCCACATTTCAACTGCCTCCAGCTGTGTTTACTGTTCGAAGCTGTGACAGTTACAAGGCAAAAGCTGCATCAGAAAGGAGAAACCCCTAAGATGCAGCAGAAAGGACACACCACTGAGGTGCCAGCTTGAAGAAAATTCAGCAGAACAATTGGAGCAACGAATGGGAAGATCTCTGGATCCATGTGAGGTACAGGGTTGGTTCTAGCTTTGCTAGAAAAAGATTGTCTTGTACTATATGATGTCTGATTGACATTTTTTTTATATTAATCTACATACGGTACTTTACATTAATTTACATTAACAGCACTTAGAATAATAATGTCATCATGATACACAAGGCGACTGTACTAATGAGTCTAACAGTCTGTATAGTATGTCATCATACATAACACATGCTTAGGGGAACTAGTGACTCTCCTTAAAGGGATCTGTATCTCCATTTATTTAGGTAGTGTATCTGAGGTCTGCATTTATTTAGAGGGTCTAGTCTGAGGTGTGCATTTATTTAGGGGGTCTAGTCTGAGGTCTGCATTTATTTTGGGGGTCTAGTCTGGGGTCTGCATTTATTTAGGGGGTCAAGTCTGAAGTCTGCATTTATTTAGGGGGTCTAGTCTGAGGTGTGCATTTATTTAGGGGGTCTAGTCTGAGGTCTGCATTTATTTAGGGGGTCTAGTCTGGGGTCTGCATTTATTTAGGGGGTCTAGTCTGAGGTCTGCATTTATTTAGGGGGTCTAGTCTTGGGTCTGCATTTATTTAGGGGGTCTAGTCTGAGGTCTGCATTTATTTAGGGGGTCTAGTCTGGGGTCTGAATTTATTTAGGGGTTCTAGTCTGAGGTATGCATTCAGTTTTGGAGTCTAGTCCGAGGTCTGCATTTATTTAGGGGGTCTAGTCTTGGGTCTGCATTTATTTAGGGGGTCTAGTCTGAGGTCTGCATTTATTTAGGGGGTCTAGTCTGAGGTCTGCATTTATTTAGTGGTCTAGTCTGAGTTCTGCATTTAGGGGGTCTGGTCTGAGGTCTGCATTTATTTTGGGGGTCTAGTCTAAGGTCTGCATTAATTTTGGGGGGTCTAGTCTGAGGTTTGCATTTATTTTGGGGTCTGTATTTGTATTTACTTAGGGAGTGTAGTCTGGAGTCTGCATTTATTCCGGTGGTCTGGAGTCTGTATTTTAGGGGGTCTGGTCTGGCATTTGCATTTGTTTAGAGCAGCTGGTATGGGCTCTGTATTCAACATGGCATGTGCAAAGGGGTCACATGCTCTTGTTGGGATTCAAATGTCATAGGTTGGGGCATGTCCTATGTAGATGGGTAGGACATAAAATTTTGATTGACTTGAGAAGCTCCCTGATGCCCCAAAAATTGTCCAGTATGGTTTCTAACGATATGAGAGGTAATCTAAACTAATATTTGTCCCTTAAGTGGCTTGCAATTTTTGTATACCGTATGTGCCTATCCAGGACATCATGTCCCCTCGGAAGGAGACGGCTCTATAAATAAAATGAATATTAAACTTTATTTCTATATATGATAATAAAGATAATAAATGGCTAGGCACAGGTGGGATTCCTTGAGAAAATCAATATAATGTGCTTCATGTCTGAATATAATTCAAGTCATATATTATCTGGGTGATATGAAAAGCTATATCAACATAGATATATAGCAAGTCTCTCCCGGAGGAATTTATAGAGCTGTACAAATATAAAAGACGAGATGAAATGTAATGATAATGTAAAACAGTGCGCAGCCGAGCTCGCCGTATTGATTAAAAGACATTCACAGTGTTCTCTGCTTGAAATGCACTTGGGATGAAGTCCAAGTATGGCCGCCACAAGATCACAGAATGTTCTTCTACCTCGTTCTCCTTCCAATTCTGCCAATGTCTACGTCTTGTGTGGCACGTGAGGACACTACATCTAGAAACTCATGATCAAAGATGTTCATGATGCTGAAGGTACAAACCGGATTCCAAAAAAGTTGGGACACTATACAAATCGTGAATAAAAACTGAATGCAATGATGTGGAGGTGCCAACTTCTAATATTTTATTCAGAATAGAACATAAATCACGGAACAAAAGTTTAAACTGAGAAAATGTACCATTTTAAGGGAAAAATATGTTGAATCAGAATTTCATGGTGTCAACAAATCCCCAAAAAGTTGGGACAAGGCCATTTTCACCACTGTGTGGCATCTCCCCTTCTTCTTACAACACTCAACAGACGTCTGGGGACCAAGGAGACCAGTTTCTCAAGTTTAGAAATAGGAATGCTCTCCCATTCTTGTCTAATACAGGCCTCTAACTGTTCAATCGTCTTGGGCCTTCTTTGTTGCACCTTCCTCTTTATGATGCGCCAAATGTTCTCTATAGGTGAAAGATCTGGACTGCAGACTGGCCATTTCAGTACCCGGATCCTTCTCCTACGCAGCCATGATGTTGTGATTGATGCAGAATGTGGTCTGGCATTATCTTGTTGAAAAATGCAGGGTCTTCCCTGAAAGAGATGATGTCTGGATGGGAGCATATGTTGTTCTAGAACCTGAATATATTTTTCTGCATTGATGGTGCCTTTCCAGACATGCAAGCTGCCCATGCCACACGCACTCATGCAACCCCATACCATCAGAGATGCAGGCTTCTGAAGTGAGCGTTGATAACAACTTGGGTTGTCCTTGTCCTCTTTGGTCCGGATGACATGGCGTCCCAGATTTCCAAAAAGAACTTCGAATCGTGACTCGTCTGACCACAGAACAGTCTTCCATTTTGCCACACTCCATTTTAAATGATCCCTGGCCCAGTGAAAACGCCTGAGCTTGTGGATCTTGCTTAGAAATGGCTTCTTCTTTGCACTGTAGAGTTTCAGCTGGCAACGGTGGATGGCACGGTGGATTGTGTTCACTGACAATGGTTTCTGGAAGTATTCCTGAGCCCATTCTGTGATTTCCTTTACAGTAGCATTCCTGTTTGTGGTGCAGTGTCGTTTAAGGGCCCAGAGATCACGGGCATCCAGTATGGTTTTACGGCCTTGACCCTTACGCACAGAGATTGTTCCAGATTCTCTGAATCTTCGGATGATGTTATGCACAGTTGATGATGATCGATGCAAAGTCTTTGCAATTTTTCGCTGGGTAACACCTTTCTGATATTGCTCCACTATCTTTCTGCGCAACATTGTGGGAATTGGTGATCCTCTACCCATCTTGGCTTCTGAGAGACACTGCCACTCTGAGAAGCTCTTTTTATACCCAATCATGTTGCCAATTGACCTAATTAGTGTTAATTGGTCTTCCAGCTCTTCGTCATGCTCAAATTTACTTTTTCCAGCCTCGTATTGCTACTTGCAACTTTTTGGGGATTTGTTGACACCGTGAAAATTGGAGTCAACGTATTTTTCCTTTAAAATGATACATTTACTCGGATTAAACGTTTGATCTGTCATCTACATTCTATTACAAATAAAATATTGACATTTGCCATCTCCACATCACTGCATTCAGTTTTTATTCACAATTTGTTTAGTGTCCCAACTTTTTTGGAATCCGGTTTGTAGGTTGTAAGGGTGGCTTTCAGGTCAAAGGCTGGGGTGGGCAAAGAAAGTGGTTATCCGAGTACATAACAATCTCTAGAACCAGCCCTGTACCCCACATGGATCCAGAGCTTCCCCCATTCATCGCTCCTATTGCTCTGCTACATTTTCTTCACTCTAGCATCTCATAGGCATGTCCTTTCTCAGGGGGCATGTATTTTCTGCTACTCAGGGGTGGCCTGTCCTTTCTGCTGCAGCTTTCTCTGTAACTGTTACAAACTGGTGGTAGTTGCAGGATGGAATTGAGCACGTGTGACCTTCAGAGTGACGTTACTGAGGTGGACAGAGAAATATGGAAAAGAACAAACAGCAGGCGGCGCCTTACAGATACATTTTATACAGGGTTCAGAGATATTGCAGAGTCAGGTATAAGGAACAGTAGATAATCCAAGCGAATAGTCAGAGAGAAATAAGTCCCCCCACCCAAAAAAAAGAAAAGCGCATAACCAGCTTAGGGGAAACTAACACATATAACTGGCTCCGAGACTAGCATGCTGACGGTTTCCACCTAACATCCATGCCAGCAAGGTCAGTATTAAACAGAAAATGCACTGACAGTTGCTTGTAAGGCCCCTTTCACACGGGCGAGTATTCCACGCGGATGCGATGCGTGAGTTGAACGCATTGCACCCGCACTGAATCCTGACCCATTTATTTCTATGGGGCTGTGCACACGAGCGGTGATTTTCAAGCATCACTTGTTTGTTGCGTGAAAATCGCAGCATGCTCCTCTTTGTGCATTTTTCACATAACGCAGGCCCCATAGAAATGAATGGGGTTGCGTGAAAAGTGCGGATGCGGTGCGATTTTCACACACGGTTGCTAGGAGACGATCGGAATGGGGACCCGATCATTATTATTTTCCCTTATAACTTGGTTATAAGGGAAAATAATAGCATTCTGAATACAGAATGCATAGTACAATAGGGCTGGAGGGGTTGAAAAATAAAATAAAATAATTAAACTCACCTTAATCCACTTGCTCGCGCAGCCCGGCTTCTCTTCTGTCTTCTTTTTTGCTGTGTGCAGGAAAAGGACCTGTGGTGATGTCACTCCGGTCATCACATGGTCCGTCACATGATCTTTTACCATGGTGATGAATCATGTGATGTACCATGTGATGACCGGAGTGACGTCACCACAGGTCCTTTTCCTGCACACAGCAAAAAGGAAGACATAAGAGAAGCCGGGCTGCGCGAGCAAGTGGATTAAGGTGAGTTTAATTTAATTTTTTTTTTTTTTTAACCCCTCCAGCCCTATTGTACTATGCATTCTGTATTAAGAATGCTATTATTTTCCCTTATAACCATGTTTTAAGGGAAAATAATACAATCTACCCAGCACCTAACCCAAACCCGAACTTCTGTGAAGAAGTTCGGGTTTGGGTACCAAACATGCGGATTTTTCTCACGCGAGTGCAAAACGCATTAAAATGTTTTGCACTCGCGCGGAAAAATCGTGCATGTTCCAGAAACGCACCCGCACCTTTTCCCGCAACGCCCGCGTGAAAGAGGCCTAAGGATATCTCCAATCCATTGCATCATTCTGTAGAAAAAGTACTTTTTATCCATATGCAAATAAGCAGTTAAGTTTACAGAGGGCGGGCCCAAGCTACTCTGTGCGCCCTTACTCCTTCTGCTTCAGGGTCAGGCAAGATGACTATGCAGGAACCTGACCCCGTCAATCAAGAAGGAGAGGGAGGCGCTGGCAGAGGAGGTGCACAGAGTGACTTGGGTCCAGTGCACTTAACTGCTCATTTGCATATGGATTAAAAGTACTTTTTCTCCAGAATGAAGCAACGGATCAATAAGTGAAAGATATCATTACATTCAGCTGAGCGAGCCCTACAAGGTATAGTGCCTGGTTTATCAGTGAACTTCCTGCTAACAGACTCTTTAAACAGTGCACATAGTAGTGGGTCTCCTCTTTTTTCACTCTTTTTTTTAAGTTGTCTACCTTTGAGCTGGGAATACCTCAAACTAGTCCAGCAGACGGTTACTCTTGCCCAAACTGCACAGAGTTTACTCTGGGTTTCTTGCTGCTCCCAGGGTCACGCTGTAGTCCACATTGACTTCTAGAATCTTCTTCCAGCAGGAGAAGGGACAGTGCCATGTCGTCATCACATCCATCTAAATTGTTTCTTCCTGATATAAATAAACATTTAATACATAATCATATGCAATTAACCATTAGCAACATTTTTGACTGAAGATTCCTGGCTGGTTGTTGCAACCTACAAATATGGTAAGGCATATGGGTCACAGGTACCCCAAATATCTCATATTTGCTCTTTTCTTAACCTTGAGCCAACAAAAATATTAGTGCATGCCCTCATCATCTCCCACCGAGACTACTGCCACAACCTGCTCTGTGGTCTTCCAGCTAACACTTTTGCACCCCTCCATTCTACCCTCAACTCTACTGTCTGGTTAAATCAACTTCTCCCCCCCATTCCTCTACCATCTCTCCTGTCACTTGATACCCATTGCCCTGACAATGGATACCTATCTCCTCGGTTATCTCTTGCTACCTGTTATACGTAGTCTTCATTCAACGCAATACCTTCTTCTCTGCTTGCCTCTTGTGAGCTCCTTGCATCATCTCCCAGATTTCTTACAAACATCCCCCATACTTACCAACAATGTAGTTGGTAAATTCGGGGCATGTAAACCCCATTCCAAAACTTCCTGGGAGCAACCACTTAGGAGCAGAGCTTGTACAAGCCCAACTCATTTTCAGCCTGGGACAGCCCAAATTTGCAGGAAATGTCTCTGAAAATTAAGGACAGTCTCTTCAAAATTGAGACTAGGCAACTATGTCCAACATAATCTGGAACATCTCAATATCTAATGCTCTCCCACCATCCAAAACTTCACACCTAAAAATTCTTATACCCTGAACTCTACTACTCAACTGTCTAAGCAGGTTCTAGCTCCACCTATCTTCACCCCTGTTACTCTGGTGCAAAAACTTTTTCATATCCGCACCTGTCTTTGTTTTACCTGTTCCAGAATGATATGTTAACACAATATATGACCATTGCCGATGATATAGGGGTGATGTGTTGACACCACTGAGGTCATGACTGCCCCAAGTAATTGGCTGCAGCAGGCACATGTCATGCTGATAAGTCATTTCTGGACCAGTAGGAGTAGAAACCGGTGGGGTTATGGGAAATCATCAGCACCGGAACCACAAGTAAATAGGAAGGTGAGTAGTATTTCTTTTGTTATTTCACATTGTTGTAAGCTATCAGTAAAATTCTTTACTGGACATCCCCTTTAATGGCGCTATAAAGGCCAAAAAGGCCATGTTTGCACTTCTTGATTAACTGTTCATACTGGACTTTGTTGGTCCTGCCTTGTGCAGATCCCTTCTTCCAGCTCTGACTGTCACATCCAAGAATTCTATCATCCCAATAAGTCGTAGAATGGTTGGATTACAAAAACATGGCTGCTCATTTTTCCAAAAAAGCAGCACATCTGTGCAGAGGTTGAATTTCAGCTCCATTGAAGTGATTGGTGCTCAGCTGCAATACCATATAGAACCTGTAAACCAGGGGTGGGCAACCTCCAGCACTCCAGCTGTTGTGAAACTACAACTCCCAGCTTGCATACTTGCTCTGCTCACAGAGTTTCCCAACAGCTGGAGTGATGGAGGTTGCTGATCCCTGCTGTAGACGGCTGTGGTGATGTTTTTGAAAAAAACACCATGTTTTACTTTAAAAGGTGCTTTCCAAGACTTTTATACTGATGACCTCTGGATAGGTAATCAGTAGTGTTGAGCGAACTTGCAATTTGCAAGTTCAGTTTTGGGTTCGCGTTCGGGTTATCTAAGAATTCTAAGACTGGCCAGCATAGACTTCTATTATGACAGAATGCCTCTTAAAGGCTTCCGTGGTACATGCCGTCATAGAATTCCGTTATGGTCTGTGCTAACGGGATTAATTACGGAATTCTTAGATAACCCAAATGCCAAACTTGCAAATCGCAAGTTTGCTCAACACTAGTAATCAGTATCTGATCAGTGGTGGTCTGATACCTGGGAACCCGCCGAACAGCTGTTTGTGAAGGCAGTAGCGCTGCGGCCTTCTCTCAGGTTTCATTTACAAAGAAAAATGGTGCACTACAATGGAAAATGCAATTGACAATATATGGCTAAACCCTCACACTGATATTAAAATGAGACTATCGCCAATTTATTCTTATATCAAGAACATACCGGAGCCCGCGCAACCCCGTCAAGGTATCTCAAAGTGGCACGGGACCTAACGCTAACCTACCTGTGCCGTATGGGCAATTACAGGGGCCGTATGGGCTATTTCAGGGGCATAAGGTCCGACACACAGCGAACAACTCCCAGTTACCTCCAGTGTAAAATCACACATACAATGGGAGTAGGGAGGAGGCTGTGAGTCCCACCTATCACTGACTCATGTGACGCAGGTCGCACAGGTGCACCTGAATGTTACCATTAGATCAAAATCACATTCAGTCAGTGATAGGTGGGACTCACAGCCTCCTCCCTCCTCCCATTGTATGTGTGATTTCACCCTGGAGGTAACTGGGAGTTGTTCGCTGTGTGTCGGACCTTATGCCCCTGTAATAGCCTTTATTGCACAGGTAGGTTAGCATTAGGTCCCGTGCCACTTTGACATACCTTGACGGGGTGCGTGGGCTCTGGTATGTTATTGATATAAGAATATATTGGCGAAAGTCTCTTTTTAATATCAGTGTGAGGGTTTAGCCACATATTGTCAATTGCATTTTCCATTATAGTGCACCATTTTTTCTTTTTAAATGTTTGCTTTATATAGCCAATTACATCCACACATTTGGCTATCCTGTGTAGGATGTTTCTGTGGTACATGTGGTCCGATGCCGGCATCCTCCGTTGTATGCATTATTGCTCGGGATTGCTGTAAGCAACGGATCACATGTGCAGGATTTGCTCCCCCGATTATATATGCGCAACAGCATATGGAGTTTTGAGCATCTTTCTGCCTTTTATGACCACGTTATTTTGTTATTTTGCTTCTCCCAGCTTTGCCTAGGCCATGTGATGTCACGTTCATGGGTCACATAGCCTAGACACAACTCAGCCCCATTGACACAGCTGCTAAAAAATGTACTGTGAGAAGGCTGCAGCGCTAATGCGAGTGCCTTCTCAAACAGCTGATCAGCGGGGGTCCCAGATGCTGATGACCTATCCAGAGGATAGGTCATGAGTATAAAAGTCTCAGAAACCCGTTTAATGGTCCCAGCAGATATGTTGATATGTATTCCGCCGTCCTCCGCTCCATTTTAACGTCCCCGCCGTCACCTTTTAATGGCCCGGCACATTAGTCAAGGATGTTTTTCCGTTCTATAAACTTTGGCGGCCTCTTTATCAGCCGCTTGCTCCTGCGTTGTATAAACAAGCCCATTACACGAGGATGTGAACTTGTCAGAGCAGACGTTTTCTTTCTCGACTCTAATTAAATGAGTTCTAATTACTTATGGATTTCTACGAGCGTTTATTAATGAGTCCCAGGAAGATATTGTTAATGTTTTATCGTGGGTCTATTTTTGTCCCGGGTGGCGCGATGCTCATTGGTAAATGAGGGACCATTCACTGGCTAACGCCTTATCTCTCCTGTCACATGATGGCGCCACAATAATTAATTTCCTCGCTTTGCTTTTATTTAAGAGGAGCAGTTTTCCTGTCTCCGCCACAGGGACTGGAAAATGCAGGTGCTAGGAGAAGATTTGCTTAGGCAGACATCTTCTATCCAAATCCAGGTCATATCCTGATGGGTCATAAGGTAGTAAGATGTGAAATAGTCCACAGACCATTGTAACACTTCACTTCTAACTAGTAAAGGGTTAATGAAAATGCGTCATTGTATTCATGCATAGTGATGGACGAACATCGGCCGGGATCAAATGTTCGCGAACCGCACGTTCGCGGCGGGCCCCATTGACTTTAATAGCAGGCGAACCTGAAAAACCTTCAGCTCATATTTGCAGCCAGCAAACACTTACTAGAAGTACACGACTAGTCCTACAACATGGACAGTGATATACCAGAGGGGGATCATCGGCAAAAATTCCCACAAAAAATATGTATTTTAATCAGGGGCCATTTTTATGCATCTTAAAGGGAAATTCTCAAAAATGTGCCCTGTCGGAGCCTAGAAATTTTTTATTTTAGGCCACAGGAGTATGGGCCCCAAAAATTAGGCTTTCACCTGACAGAAAAGAACTTGTGATTATGTGGCTGGAGGTACATTATGCGGTCATTGGATTAAAATTTTACTGTAGGCCACTGGAGTACAGGCCCCATTCATTTTTAGAAGTGTGAGGTAGTCCACACTGTCGTGAGCTAGGCGAGTACGCTTATCGGTCACGATCCCCCCTGCTGCGCTGAACGTCCTTTCAGACAGGACACTCGACGAGGGGTAAGCCAAGAGTTCCATGGCAAATTGTGCCAGCTCTGGTCACATGTCAAGCCTGCACACCCAGTAGTCCAGGGGTTCCTCGCTCCTCAGAGCGTCCACATTGGCCGTTAACCCGATGTAGTCGGTCACCTGTCGGTCTAGGCGTTCCCTGAGGCTGGATTGGAGAGCAACTGTGGATGGGTTGGCTGCAAGAATAATCTCATATTCGTAGTGACCAACACATCTTCAAACCCCCCTCTTCTTGCAGGCTCTGCAGGATTGGTACCCGCACCTGTTTCACTGTGGGTGGGAATTCCTCTGCCAGTGCCCACAACAGCAGAATGCAACATCTCTAGCAGCAAGGCCTGGAAATGCTGCATTCTGCTAGCCCTCTGTGATGCTGGCAACATGTCCGTCATTTTGTGTTTGTACCGGGGGTGTCATGTTACACATGCAAGGTTTGCCTTTTTATTCTGTGTGTCCCTTCTCTCTTCCCCTCCTGCTGTGCTCTCTGTATAGTCTCCTCCCCTCTCTCCCTTGCATTCTGGCTTCACTCTTCATCTCAGCCACATGTATCCTGTTAGCTGCTCACACCATGATTTCTTGACCTATCCATTTGTTCATCGGTGTATGATCTGCACAGTTTGGAATAAACTTTTTCACGATCTATAAAGTGTCGTTTGGATCGAGTCACTGTCAGCCAATTCAACTAAGATTTATGGGTACCGCTATCTCATCACTTTCTCAAGCGGCGGAAACTGGTACGGATAGAAAATACTTTCTACCTTACTATGGCACTAACCAACTACCTCCTAACAAACCCACTACTATACAGCTACAACCCAGCACACCCTTGGACTGTACGCCAGATCCAGTGTTGAGCCTATGTGCCCATGTCACTCAACATCAGTGTACCAGCCACTGCAACTAACTCTGTCCCACCTGCAACTGTATACCCAAAGTCTGAAAACACAGACATGTCACAGTTTGCTAAATACATGCTTCGCAGAGAACTCACTAGGATGGGCCTCACCACATTTGATGACAAACCTGAAAATTACAGAGGCTGGAAATTCCCCTTTAAAGCCACAATTAGCGAGCTAGACATCACTGCTGCAGAAGAACTGGATCTACTCATCAGGTGGCTAGGTCCACAGTCTGCCGAACATACAAGAGACTCGAAATAGTTTACACTTCCAATCCTGCTGCAGGTCTTGACGCTTCTTGGGACAGACTTGAACGTAACTTTGGCAGCTCTGAGGCCATCGAAGATGCCTTATTTAAAAGGTTGCAAGGCTTCCCAAGGATTACAGTTAAAGACAATCTTATTCTACTTTCACACTAGCGTTGTTTTAATCCGGCGTTCAATTCCGACACTGGAACTGCCCGCCGGATCCGGAAAAACGTGTGAAAACGGATTACATTTGAATCCTGATCAGGATTTTGATCACAATGAAAAAATGCATTGGAAAAAACGGATCCGCCATTTATGGACTTTAACTTTTTTTTCACATTTTTTCGGGTTTAACATGCAAAAGCCGGATCCGTTTTGACTGAACACACAGCGCCAGATCCGGCGTTAATGCAAGTCAATGGGAAAAAGGCCTGATCCGGCGTTCAGTCAAAGTGTTCAGGCTTTTTGGCCGGAGGTAAAAATACTGCATGCTACGTTTTTCTGAAAAGCCTGAACTGAAGACATCCTGATGCATCCTGAAGGACTGACTCTCCATTCAGAATGCATGGGGATAAAACTGATCAGTTCTTTTCCGGATTTGAGCCCCTAGGACGGAACTCAGCGCCGGAAAAGAAAAACGCTAGTGTGAAAGTACCCTAAAGCTTCAAGAACTCAGTGATCTTCTACTAGAGCTTCAACTAGCTAAGGCTGACATCCTCCTACCTGGACTTAGTTACCTCGACACCTCTCATTGCATCAACTCTATTGTCCTTAAGCTTATCTGTTGTGGGTAAACTGTTTGAAGGTTTTCTGAGAGATGCTATCTTAGAGCATCTTAACGGAAATAAGCAAATAACGCCATATCAGCATGGCTTCGTGAGGGATCGGTCATGTCAAACTAATTTAATCAGTTTCTATGAGGAGGTAAGTTCTAGACTTGACAGCGGCGAATCAATGGATGTCGTATATCTGGACTTCTCCAAAGCATTTGACACTGTACCACATAAAAGGTTAGTATATAAAATGAGAATGCTCGGACTGGGAGAAAATGTCTGTATGTGGGTAAGTAACTGGCTCAATGATAGAAAACAGAGGGTGGTTATTAATGGTACACACTCAGATTGGGTCACTGTCACTAGTGGGGTACCTCAGGGGTCAGTATTGGGCCCTATTCTCTTCAATATATTTATTAATGATCTTGTAGAAGGCTTGCATAGTAAAATATCAATTTTCGCAGATGACACTAAACTGTGTAAAGTAATTAACACTGAAGAGGACAGTATACTACTACAGAGGGATCTGGATAGATTGGAGGCTTGGGCAGAGAAGTGGCAGATGAGGTTTAACACTGATAAATGTAAGGTTATGCACATGGGAAGGAATAATGCAAGTCACCCGTACATACTAAATGGTAAAACACTCGGTAACACTGACATGGAAAAGGATCTAGGAATTTTAATAAACAGCAAACTAAGCTGCAAAAACCAGTGTCAGGCAGCTGCTGCCAAGGCCAATAAGATAATGGGTTGCATCAAAAGGGGCATAGATGCCCGTGATGAGAACATAGTCCTGCCACTTTACAAATCATTAGTCAGACCACACATGGAGTACTGTGTACAGTTCTGGGCTCCAGTAAACAAGGCAGACATAGCAGAGCTAGAGAGGGTTCAGAGGAGGGCAACTAAAGTAATAACTGGAATGGGGCAACTACAGTACCCTGAAAGATTATCAAAATTAGGGTTATTCACGTTAGAAAAAAGACGACTGAGGGGAGATCTAATTACTATGTATAAATATATCAGGGGTCAGCACAGAGATCTATCCCATCATCTATTTATCCCCAGGACTGTGACTGTGACGAGGGGACATCCTCTGCGTCTGGAGGAAAGAAGGTTTGTACACAAACATAGAAGAGGATTCTTTACGGTAAGAGCAGTGAGACTATGGAACTCTCTGCCTGAGGAGGTGGTGATGGTGAGTACAATAAAGGAATTCAAGAGGGGCCTGGATGTATTTCTGGATGTAATAATATTACAGGCTATAGCTACTAGAGAGGGGTCGTTGATCCAGGGAGTTATTCTGATGGCCTGATTGGAGTCGGGAAGGAATTTTTTATTCCCCTAAAGTGAGGAAAATTGGCTTTTACCTCACAGGTTTTTTTTTGCCTTCCTCTGGATCAACTTGCAGGATAACAGGCCGAACTGGATGGACAAATGTCTTTTATCGGCCTTATGTACTATGTTACTATGTTACTATGTTACCATATGGCATTCTAGAAAAATGATTTAGTCAGGGATCAACTTACAAGAAAAAATACGGAGTTGCCTTTCCTCCCTTTTCCTACTTCTGTGACTTCATAAAGGAAATTGCGGACTCAAAGAATGACCCAAGTTTCTTCTATGGTGACTGTAACCCTCTCAGTCCACCTCTTCCAGGACTTGCAAACACATGTATAATGCACAGAGACCGCAGGGGCCCAATATCAGTGAAGAGAACTGATGTTCAACCTGCACCCGCTGTGGTTCTTCAAAAGGACTGGGCAAAACAAGAATAACAAGCCACATCCACTTAAGAAATGCATCGGCTTCAGAAAGAAACCTCTACAAGAACGTAAGGAACTTTTAAAAGGGATTTGGAGTTTGTTTCAGATGCTGTGCCTCCACAGAACACCTTGCAAAAGACTGTAAGGCTGTCATTACATGCATGGAATGCGGTAGTGACAACCACGTACAAGCACTTCATCTGTTCCAACACAGCTCTACTCCATCCACAGACATCCCTCCCTAGGCAAAGCATGGTGGGGAGCACACTGAACAAACAGCTGCCACCACCCCAGTATTCTCTACATGCACTGAAGTCTGTGGGGAAGGACTTTGTGAGAAATCCTGTGCAAAGATATGCTTGGTTCGTGTATACACAAAGTCCAGCCAGAAAGGGCCATAAGACTGTATACCATTCTTGACGATCAGAGAAACTGATCTCTTGCAAGTACAAGGTTCTTTGATCTGTTAGGCATAGCAGTAGATGCTCTACCTTATACCCTAGGTACTTGTGCAGGCATTACAGAAGTCTTGTTTAGAAGAGCCAGTGGCCTCGTAGTTTCTCCTCTCAATAGCAACATAAAAATACCCTTGCCTACTATCATCGAGTGTAATCAGATCCCAAGTAACAAGAATGAGATCCCCACTCCTGAAGCTGCCTTGCACTATTCTCACTTGAAGGACATAACTAACCAAATACCATCCTTTGATAAAAATGCTGATATCCTGCTGTTACTCGGGAGAGACATTTTAAGAGTGCACAAGGTTCGCCATCAAATCAACGGCCCACAAGATGCATCTTACGGCCAGCGTCTGGATCTAGGCTGGGTCATCATAGGCAATGTCTGCCTTAGCAACGCCAGGAAACCTTTCTCAGTTTCTTCCTTTAAAACATACGTTCTGCCAAATGGACGCAATCCTTGTTTTCCACAATGACAACATCACTATAGTGTGAAAGAAAAGCTGTGTGACAAAGATACGCAAGAGCGCATCATACTAAATGATAGGAAAGCATTTATCTTCTGGGATTACAACATTGGTAACACAGTGTTTGAGGTAACCACAAGAGACAACGAGTTAGCAGCCACAATGAAAGACAAAGAATTCTTGAGAACCATGAGTAAAGAGTTCTACCAAGATGATTTCAACAGATGGCTGGCACCACTACCATTTCGCACCCCAAGGAAGAGAATTCCAAATAATAGACAACATGCAGATTTACGGTTCATCTCTTTAGAGCGCAACCTGAACCGGAAACCGGAGATGAAGAAACATTTTGTCGACTTTATGCAGAAGGTGTTTTAGAGAGATCTTGCAGAGCTCTTGCACAAGGAGAAGAATGCTGGTACCCCACGTGTTTTGGTGTCTACCATCCTCGCAAGCCTGACCAGATTAGGGTGGTCTTCGACTCATCTTCTCACTGGGCCTAGCCTGAACAAAAACCTCCTAGAAGTCTTACTCCGCTTTAGACAAGAACCAATTGCCATTATGGCCAACATCCAACAAATGTTTCATTGTTTCATCGTCTGTGAAGACAACAGAAACTTCCTCCGGTTCTGATGGTACCACAATAATGATGTCAACGACGAGGTCATAGACTATCGGATGAAAGTACAAGTTTTCGATAATAGCCCCTCCCCCGCAGTTGCCATTTACAGACTGAGAAAAATGACCCAAGAAGGCGAACATGAGCTCGGGTCTGATGCACGTCAGTTTGTTGAAAAGAACTTCTACGTAGACGACGGTCTCAAGTCTCTACCTACGGAAGAAGAAGCCATCGACCTTCTCACCAGAACTCAGAACATGCTCGCTACTGCCAACCTCAGACTACACAAAATCATCTCCAACAGTAATGAGGTAATGAGAGCATTTCCTTCTGATGATCATGCTGTCAGTGCTAGGGAATTCCAGCTAGGGTCTGACCTTTCCCTCACGCAATGCAGCCTTGGATTGCTGTGGGATATTAAACAAGACACGTTCACATTTCAAACATCAGTCTGTGACAAGCCCTTCACAAATTGAGGAGTACTGTCTGCAGTAAACAGTATCTATGATCCCTTGGGATTCATAGCACCCTTTACTATTTAGGGCAAGATATTACTCAGACAACTTACTTCAGAGAACACTGACTGGGATACCCCTTTACCCAAAGAGAAACAACAAAGGTGGGAATCCTGTAAGCAGTCCCGCCAGGCATTGGAACAGTTTAAGATACCACGATCTTACACTTTTGCGTCCTTGAAATATGCCACCAGACTAGAGATCCATGTCTTCTCTGATGCATCCACGGAAGCCATAGCCATGGTAGCTTATCTTCGATTGTACACTCCAACTGTGAGAAAGGTATAGGATTCATCATGGGCAAAACCACTATTCCTCCTATGGTCTTTGATTGTACAAATGTTTACAAACACCAATGGAAATGGGTTCAACAACTTGCCAATGCGTTTTGGAGCCGGTGGAAGATGGAGTACCTTTTACAACCTTCAAAGTCGCAGATAATGGCAAGTCAGCAAACCGGACCTGCAAGTCGGGGACATTGTTCTCCTGAAAGAAACGGAGGCTCATCGCACCAACTGGCCTATGGGTCTTATTACAAAGACTATTCCAAGTAGTGATGGCAAGGTGGGGAAAGCAGAAGTTAAGGTAATGAAATAAGGTTCTACTACTTCAGACCCATAAACGAGCTGGTACTGCTTCTGCCTAAACAGGAAGATGAACTCCTCCCACCGACCTGATGCAAAGAGAGGTAAGAAGGACTGGTGCATGTTGCTGCCCTCCCCTCTGAAGACAGCCCTTCAAGTCAACTTGATTAAAGGGAGGTAAGAAGGACTGCTGCCTTCCCCTCTGAAGATGGACTCACGGATCTATCTTTCTCCTAACACTGTCAACACTTTAAAGAGCACGTCTACAAGTATTGTAGTAATGTTTTCCTTGTTGAATTTTTGCTGTTCCTTTTCGTTTTGCAGATTTTCCAGAAGAAGAAACATCTATTGTTCATGGTCTTATCTAAATTTTACTATTGTTATTAGAAATAATAGATTTCGACGGGGAGTGTCACGTCACACATGCATTGTTTGCCTTTTTATTCTGTGTGTCCCTTCTCTCTTCCCCTCCTGCTGTGCTCTCTGTAAAGTTTCCTCCCCTCCCTTGCATTCTGGCTTCACTCTTCATCTCAGCCACATGTATCCTGTTAGCTGCTCACACCATGATTTTTTGACCTATCCATTTGTTCATCGGTGTATGATCTGCACAGTTTGGAATAAACTTCTTTACGATCTACAAGGTGTCGTTTGGATCGAGTCACTGTCAGCCAATGCAACTAAGATTGATGGTTACTGCTATCTCATCACAACTGTCAGTTAAAAAGATCATACTTTCAATGCTTAGATTGGAGAGGCAGAACAGGGGGTCTAAGTACGTTGCCACCCAGTACTGGTCCTTGCCCTATATGCTTTTTATACGGGGGTCCCTCTGCAGACACTGGAGCATGAAGGCCCCCATTGTCACTAAATTGGAAGTGGTGGAGCACCCTGGAAGTGGTGGAGCACCCAGTCTCCTCCCCCCAGCCATGGACAACACCAGTGATCCCTGAAAAGTTTGAAGTCCCCCCAAAGCCTGCTCTTCTTGCTCCTCCTCCTCCTCCCCCCAGCCACCATCCTCCTCTGACTCCTCTTCAGACTCCTGCTAACTTGTCTTAGATGGAGTAGCCCCCCCCGGGAATTCATTCAGCATTGCGACTTTCTCATCTTCCTGCTCATGCTCCTCGATGGCTTGATCAATGACACAACGCAATGCACGCTCCAGAAAGAAGGTGTAAGGTACGATGTCACTGATGGCGCCCTGGCTGTGACTGACCAGTTTGGTGATCTCATCAAACGGCCGCAGAAGTCTGCATGCGTCGCACATGAGCAGCCACTGGTACGGTGAAAGGAAATCAAGCTCCCAGAACCTGTCCTGCTGCAGAGTTCATACAGGTAGTCGTTACGGTATGTTGCTGCTGGAGCAGCCTATCAAGCATATACAAGGTGGAGTTCCAGCGCATCGGGCTGTCACAAACCAGACGTCTGATGGGCAAGTGCTGTCGCCTCTGAATGTCAGCAAGGCGAGCCATGGCCGTGTAAGATCTTCTAAAATGGATTTTCCTGGCCTGCCGCAAGACTACCTGGACCCCGGGGTATTTGGCAACAAATCGCTGCATGGCTAAGTTCAGGACGTGTGCCATGCATGGCACGTGTGTCATTTTGCCCTGTTTCAGCACGCTCAGCAGATTGGGACCGTTGTCGCACACCACTTTACCAACTGTCAAATTGAGCGGGGTTAGCTACTGATCAGCTTGTGACCACAGAGCTGAAAGCAGTGCAGGACCGGTGTGGCTCTTGGCTTCCTGGCACAACATCCGCAGCACAGCATGGCAACTTCTCACCTGGCACGTTGAAAAGGTTCTGGAGAGCTTGGGGGTTGCAGCGGAAGAGGCGGTAGCAGTGGAAAAGGAGGAGTCAGCCGAGGAGGAGACGGAGGATGGAGTAGGAGGAGGAGAAGAAGAGGCAGGCTTGTATGCAATCCGTGGTGGTAACACCAAATCCACACGCGAGCCACAGGTTACATGCTTGATGGCCATCAGAAGGTTCACCCAGTGGGCAGTAAAAGTTATGTACCTTCCCTGCCTGTGTTTGCTAGACCACGTGTCTGTGGTCAGATGTATCTTGGCACAGACACTGTGTGCCAGAGATATATTCACTTGCCGCTGAACGTGGCCATATAGCTCTGGCATGCCCTTCTGGGAGAAATATTTCCTTCCTGGGATCTTCCATTACGGTGTGCCAATGGTCACAAATTTTCTAAAGGCCTCCGAGTCCACCATTTTATATGGCAGTAGTTGGCGGGCTAGCAGTTCCGACAAGCCAGCGGTCAGCTGTTGGGCAAGAGGGTTATCCGGCGTCATCATCTTTTTACGCTCAAACATTTGGGCCACGGAAGCCTGCCTTATGCCAGATGAATGCGACGATGGCACGGTGGAGTGGAGGACAAATGGGAGGAGAGAAGAAGAAGCAGGATGTGGAGCTCTGGGAGTGTGGCTTTGTGGGTTCTGACGGCGTTGCTCCTACTGGGCTCGGTGATGGAAGGCCACCTGGCTGTAAATCAGCCCAGCAGCACATGCTAGGAGGAAAATACCTGTTTTCCAAGACCAAACCTCTCACTGTGTCACTATATATATATTGTGGGGAATTACTCCGGTAGACAGTGGTGCGGGTGCAGTATAGAGGCAAATGGAGTCCAGGTAATGAAACAAAAGAGCGTTTATTTCACACTTGCTCAAACAAAAAAGCAGAACAGTCACTTGGTGTTAGTTCACACACAAAATAACAGAGAGCTTCCCCTGACTCCTTTACTGGAATGAGTCCTGTCCTGGCCGATCACACAGCCACATAAAGTTTTCCCCCAGGATGCTGGGCGCACTGCACGCCTGTGTCGGGGTCCAGGCCTCAGCTCCACACACTGCAAAAACCCCCCAGACTCACAGTGATTTTTCTCCCTTCTCCTCCCAGCTGAGGTTGCTGCCTGGGAATTTAAATCCCAGCTCCAAAACCTGGTTCTGGAATGTGGGGAGTAGGCACCCGCCCAACTCTTTACCTACTCCCAGTAAAAGTCGGCCCGGATTGGCTTTGCAGCCATACTAAGTATTAAAGGTGTCAACAGCTTCTGCTGTTAACACACAAAATCCGGCTCTTACCTCACCGATGCCAGGAACCTCGGTGACACGTATCTGCCATCCATTACGGTACCCTGCACCTTACCACATACCCCCCCCCCCTTTGTTCAACCCTGAGGGGGTGGACACATAAATAACAGTGTACCCGGGAGAAGGCATCCACATTCCTCAGTAATCGGCCAGCTTTGTGCTCCACCATAAATTTGTAATTCTGTAGAGACAGAAACCACCTGGTGACTCGGGCATTCCTTTCTTTGGCCTGGCTCATCCACTTGAGAGGGGAGTGGTCAGTCTCCAGGCGGAAGCTTCTGCCCAACAAATAGTAACGGAGAGCCTCAAGTGCCCATTTGATGGCGAGGCACTCTCTCTCCACTATACTATATCTAGTCTCGGCTGGGGTGAGTTTACGGCTGAGAAAGACAACGGGATGCTCCCCCCCGTTGACTTCTTGAGACAGTACAGCCCCAAGGCCAGCCTCAGAGGCGTTGGTCTGAACTATGAACTCCTTCCTGAAATCGGGGGTTACCAAAACCGGGGACCCACACAGGGCCTACTTCAAGGAGCAGAAAGCCTTTTACGCCTGTTCATTCCAGCGGACCGTCCCTGACTTATGCCCCTTTAATAACCCTGTTAGTGGCGCAGCTATAGTGGCAAAGTGGGGCACAAACCTCATGTAATATCCCACAATTCCCAGGAATGATTTTACCTGCCGAGTAGTGACAGGCCGGGGCCAATTTCTGATTGCCTCAATTTTGTGTACCTGAGGTTTTATAACTCCGCGACCAATTGCATATCCCAGGTACTTGGATTCGCGGTTAAGCCTGCCTTCCTAAGGGAGTCCACTACAGCCTGCACCTTAGGGTAAATGACTCTCCCAGTCAGTACTGTGGCCGGAGGATATTGTCCAAGTAGGCCGAGGCGTACTGACGATGGGGTCACAAGACAATATCCATTAACCTTTGGAAAGTGGCGGGGGCCTCATGCAGACCAAAGGGTAATACCTTATACTGATACAGGCCTTGCGGTGTAACAAAAGCCATTTTGTCTTTGGCAGACTTCGTTAAGGGTACCTGCCAGTACTCTTTGGTGAGGTCTAGCACAGAAAAATACTGGGCTTGTCATAGTCTCTCAATCATCTCATCCACACGGGGCATAGGGTACGCGTCAAATTTGGAGACTTCATTTAGTCTGCGGAAGTCGTTACAGAAGCGTAGGGTCCCGTGCGGCTTGGGCACCAAGACTATTGGACTAGCCCACTCGCTTTTCGACTCCTCGATGACATCTAATTGTAACATCCGTTGCACCTCTTCCGAAATGGCTTGTCGGCAGGCCTCAGATGCCCGATATGGTCTCAACCGGACACTGACCCGAGGTTCCGTGACAATGTCATGGCGGACGACAGAGGTGCGTCCCGGAAGGTCCGAGAACACATCCGTGTTCCTGCTAACGAACTCCTTGACCTCTTGAGCCTGTTTAGAAGATAGATTGTCAGCAACCTTTATCATGGCAACCGGTGAACTGGACACTCTAACCCTAAAAACCCTGGCCGAGGACGGCCGTACAGACTGGTCTCCCTATCTCGCCAAGGCTTTAATAAATTCACATGGTACACCTGCTCCGGCTTCCTCCGTCCAGGCTGGTGTACCTTGTAGGTCACCGTTCCCACTTTCTCAAGTATTTTGTATGGACCCTGCCACCTAGCCAAGAATTTACTGTCAACTGTCGGGACCAGTACCAGAAGCCGGTCTCCAGGGTTAAAGTTCTGCACCCGAGCCTGGCGATTATATACCCCCTCTTGGGCTCGCTGGGCGGCTTCCATATGTTCCCTTACCAGTGGCAGCACTGTCTCCATCCGTTCCTGCATCTGGGTGACATACTCACTCAGGCTCTTATGGGGAGTAGGTTGTTGTTCCCACACCTCTTTGGCTATGTCCAGAAGACCTTGCGGATGCCGACCATACAACAGTTCGAAGGGCGAGTACCCCGTCGACATCTGGGGCACTTCTCGCACCGCGAACATAAGATAGGGCAACAGAAGGTCCCAATCCTTCCCATCCTTAGATACCACCCGTTTTAACATATATTTTAGAGTCTGGTTGAACCTTTCTACGAGGCCGTCTGTCAGCGGGTGGTACACGGACGTCCGCAACTGTTTTATGCGGAACAATTTACATAGCTCCCTCATGACCTTGGACATAAATGGGGTCCCCTGGTCAGTCAATACCTCTTTAGGGAGCCCCACTCGGGAGAACATCTCCATTAACTCTCGGGCTATTAACTTAGCCGACGTATGACGAAGTGGCACCTCCTCAGGGTACCATGTGGCATAATCCAAGATTACCAAGATGTGTTGGTGACCCCTAGCGGACTTCGGGATGGGGCCTACGAGGTCCATCGCGATACACTCAAAAGGTACCTCGATGATCGGGAGGGTTACCAAGGGACTACGGAAATGGGGCTGGGGGCTAGTAATCTGGCAATTTGGGCAAGACTCACAATACTGTGCCACCTCGTGAGTCCACTTGCCCATCACCGTGGACAAGGACACCTGGGCGGTGGGATAATCTTTCAAGTCCCCATAAATACATACCACCCCCACCTTTCGGCCCGTGTACTCGACGGGCAGCACCAGGGCAGCGCTAACCAGGGTCACCAGGCTCCCTAAGTCCAGTAGTGCCACCGCCAAAGTATCTCCCACCTCCACTTGGCACAGGTGGCTTGTGTCTAAGGTCTCAAGGGCACCGGCTGCACACAGTCTCCTGGCATACAACGACTGCAGATAGCCATAGTTGGGGTCCATGGGTTTCGTATTGATGGGGACAGTCAGCTCTTATGTCACCTGGTTCCTGGCACCACCAGCAGATAATGGGAGCCGGGTCTGTGGGGGGCACGTCCCGAGCAGGCTTTGCTGGAACCGGACGTCGGGTTGAAGGCTGGGCTTTTCTGGCTTTAACTGGCTCCCTCCGAAAAGAACCCCCTTGTATATTTTTTGTGGCCTCAAAACGCTCCACGAGGTCGACCATCTCTAGGGTGTTACCTGGTGATACCTGGCCTACCCAGTGTTGGAGTGTGTATGGCAAGGCCCTCCAGAAGATGTCAGCCAACAACCGGTCCAACATAGCAGCGGAGCTCAGTGTCTCTGGCTGCAGCCATTTTTGTAAACTATGCAACAAGTCATAGTACTGGGGTCTGGCAGGTTCAGCCGGGTTAAACTCCCACTGATGCACCCGCTGAGTCCGTACCAAAATGTTCACCCCCAGTCTGGCCAATATCTCAACCTTGACGACCTGGTAATCAGCCACTTGGTCCTTGGGCAGATCGAAGAAAACCTGCTGGGGTCCAGACGACAGGAATGGAGCGAGAATCTCAGCCCATTGGTCTCGGGGCAACTTCTCCCGGATGGCGACTTTCTCAAACACCGCCAGGTAGGTCTGGACATTATCAGAGGAACCCATCTTTGGAATGGCGTCCCAAACCGCTTTCCTGGCATCAAAAGTGCTCGGGGTTGCTCCTGCTGCTTGCAGCGCCATTACATGTTGTAACAGCAGCTGGTTAGTTTCTTGCTGCTGTTTGTTCGCCTCCCGCTGCTGCAGGTTAGCCTCCACGAGGGATTTCACAACAGCCTCCATCTTGTCAGGGAACTAAGGGCGCAGCTTTGCCCGCTTAATGTATGACATCCACCGGTGTTTAAGGCAAAACAAAACTTTCCTGGCCCTCAGGCCAGCCTCACTGCACCTGCCCGCATCCGACACCAAATGTGGGGAATTACTCCGGTAGACAGGGGTGCGGGTGCAGTATAGAGGCAAATAGAGTCCAGGTAATGAAGCAAAAGAGCGTTTATTTCACACTTGCTCAAACAGAAAAGCAGAACAGTCACTTGGTGTTAGTTCACACACAAAATAACAGAGAGCTTCACCTGCTCCTTTACTGGAATGAGTCCTGTCATGGCCGATCGCACAGCCACATAAAGTTTTCCCCCAGGATGGTGGGCGCTCTGTACGCTTGTGTCGGGGTCCAGGCCTCAGCTCCACACACTGCAAAAACCACCCAGACTCACAGTGATTTTCCTCCCTTCTCCTCCCAGCTGAGGTTCCTGCCTGGGAATTTAAATCCCAGCTCTAAAACCTGGTTCTGGAACGTGGGGAGTAGGCACCCACCCAACTCTTTACCTACTCCCAGTAAAAGCCGGCCCGGATTGGCTTCGCAGCCATACTAAGTATTAAAGGTGTCAACAGCTTCTGCTGTTAACACACAAAATCCGGCTCTTACCTCAGTCTTGAAGGAGTTCCCAGAGATGCTTAACACTTGTTGGCCCTTTTGCCTTCCCTCTGCAGTCCAGCTCACCCCAAACCATCTCGATTGGGTTCAGGTCCAGTGACTGTGGAGGCCAGGTCATCTGGCGCAGCACCCCATCACTCTCCTTCATGGTCAAATAGCCCTTACTTTCAAAGTTTTCCCAATTTTTCGGCTGACTGACTGACCTTCATTTCTTAAAGTAATGATGGCCACTCGTTTTTCTTTACTTAGCTGCTTTTTTCTTGCCATAATACAAATTCTAACAGTCTATTCAGTAGGACTATAAGCTGTGTATCCACCTGACTTCTCTTCAACGCCACTGATGGTCCCAACCCCATTTATAAGGCAAGAAATCCCACTTATTAAACCTGACAGGGCACACCTGTGAAGTGAAAACCATTTCAGGGGACTACCTCTTGAAGCTCATCAAGAGAATGCCAAGAGTGTGCAAAGCAGTAATCAAAGCAAAAGGTGGCTACTTTGAAGAACCTAGAATATGACATATTTTCAGTTGTTTCACACTTGTTTGTTATGTATATAATTCCACATGTGTTAATTCATAGTTTTGATGCCTTCAGTGTGAATCTACAATTTTCATAGTCATGAAAATAAAGAAAACTCTTTGAATGAGAAGGTGTGTCCAAACTTTTGGTCTGTACTGTATATATACACATATTTCGATACCTCCCAACTTTTTGGACGGTCAATGAGGGACACTTATGGTTTATTGTGTGAAAGATCAATTTTTCCTGCATATCTATACACTTAAATAGATTTTTCTTGAAATGAAATGGCGCAAAAATAATCAGAATATAGATATTTCTAAAATTCAAATTGCATCAAATAATTAAATAATATACAAGATGGGCTCAAATATACAGAGAGGAACCAAACACTTTCTGGATCAATATTGTGAATGTAATAATTCAAATCTATACCTCAGATCAAAAAGAGGGGCATTTAAGGAGCAAAGAGAGACAGAGGGACCTGGGTCAAAAAGAGGAACTGTCCCTCCAAAAGAGGGACACTTGGGAAGTCTGTATATATATATATATATATATATATATATATACGTGTATATATGTGTCTGTCTGTGTATACGTACAATTTGTGCGTGTATGTACTGTATATGTGTCTGTGTATGTATGCAGGTGTGTTGTATGTGTATGTATGTCTATGTAAATGTGTTTGAGTATACATGTGTATGTCTGTATATGTATGTACGTGTACTGTATGTGTGTATTTTTGAATGAGCGTCGAAGCAGAGGATGGAAGTGGTAGTGTCTCTGGCTGTTCCAGTCCATTATGACGGCTGTCCTCACAGTGTGGCTTGTTAGGCCCATGCAGTGAAAGTAGGGGGCACCCTTTTTTACCTTTGGACACACCCTGATTCTGGGGCTCGTGCCTGATGTTAGCTGGGGTAACCTTGATGTTAGATTTTTGTATGGGCACAAGGCAGGGCATGTAGAGTGCAATGGCTGGCATATGGTGTTGAAGTCAGTAACCAGGAAGGAGGTAAAAGTATAAAGATCTCTCTTTACGATAGTGCAAAATGGGAGTTGTAGTACATCCAACTAGAGCAGTCACAATTCCAACTGGGCGCAGTACAATTCTTCCCAGATAGCAATGTATGAATTTAGGCAAGGATGGGAGTTATGGCCCTCTCAGTACACTATCTTGCTAAAGTCTCTCTCAGTGGA